>NW_027361853.1:4275000-4680000 GCF_039654945.1 Dendrobates tinctorius | reverse complement strand
GGCAGGTGGGCGCACACACTGGCAGCCCACAGTCCTCGTCTGGGACCCCACAAGGGCTCCTTGGGGTCTGTACTGTCACCAGTTCTCTGCCCCTCATTACTTGCGTCCTGGGGTGTGGGGCAGGCACATTACTGTGGGGGTGTCTGCTGGGGGTTGTAGTCCTGATGTGATATAAATGGGGCAATTCTCTGCGCCCCCTGATAGTGAGGCCGGTGCTGGGTGGTCTCCTCATCTCTACACCACAGTTTAAGGGGATTTCCATCACTTATTGTTGGGTCCAAGGTGGAATAATTAAGCCGAGACCCCCAAATCCTATTCTTGCCCCCTGGATCAGCGCCGCTCATCACGCTCACAGCAGAGTCTTGGGCAATCTATGGTCATCAATGTCTGGAAGGGGTGTCGCGTGACCGCTGCAGCCAGTCCAATGCCACCAATCATCTGCAGTGTTCTGTCCTGCGTCGTAGATGATGATGGTGGAGACCTCATCTGGCCGTCCTGTCTAATGGTCGTAGTGATGTGATGTCACACCGCCGCCATCGGTTGTCATTCTGGGGATGCTCCTTAAGTACACAGCCGTACGGTGGCCCCCAGCCGAGTGCAGGGGCCGGGGTTCCTCTCTCATCATGTATGACCGCATACACAGGTCTGCTGGATTTCATACACATCCTATACCCGTGTATATATAGAGAACTGCAAGAAGATGAAAGTCTAGAAATTTAGAAATAATAACAGCAGAGTAAAGGTACTGTCACACTAAGTGATATCGCTAGCAATATCGCTATAACTTGTGACGATATAGCGATATTGCTAGCGACATCGCTATGTGTGAGACTTACCTACGACCTGCTCCCCCGCTGATTATCGCTGATCGCGCGAGAACGTCCAGGACTGTTTCTTGTCGTCAGCTTCCTGCGGCGAGACGAGCGACGAGCGTGGAGCCGGGCGGGAGGACGTAGGATCGCCACGTCTGACTGGTAAGTAGCGACCCCCGTCCCCAGCGATGTCGCTGGTGAGATCTGCCTGTGTGGCAGCTCACTAGCGACCACTTAGCGATGTACCAGCGATCCTGACCGCGTCATATCACTGGTAGATCGCTAAGTGTGACTGTACCTTTAGTAGCAGACTAAAAATTATATCTTTGAGTGTAGTGTGGGCTCTTCGGATGCTTCCGGAATCCGGATTATCATTGACCAAAGGGGCGGCAAATTTTTCGACCGCCCCGGGCGCCACAAACAGTTGCTACGCCACTGGGTATTTCTTGGTTTTCATAGAAACAACTTCTTTTTCCCATTTTTCTTTATTAAAACTATAATATAAAATAAATTAAAATAGTGGGAAAAATTATTGAAATGGAACATAGGGCAGAACCTCTCCATGATCTGCAAAAATAAGAAAAAATATCTAAGGAGAAGAATACCAGAGGGAATCGAACTGGATCAGAAAGATCAATTTCATTATTGGAAAATACGGGGAATAGAGCTGTATGCCACTACACCAGTGTCTAATTCTGGAGATCCTAAAAAAGGGATATGCTTGTCAAATAAGATCATGATTGAATCCATGAAAATGAAATGCTCACTCTGAGTACTTCTGTGTAGTACTATGAGAGACACTGACAGACATCTTTGGTGGCGGCTTATCTTAGGGAGACAAAAAATCTGGCAGTTTGAAATCTGACATACAGGATCTTTCTGTCCCACTACATCATCTATCAATGTTACTGGATTCCAAAAAGAATACATACATACACATTGGACTGTCAAGGACCCATGTATGTTGGCAGGTTTGGCCAATGTAAGTTTAAAGAGCATGGTGGGCTTTAATTGTCAGACGTGACTTAATGGCGTGCTCCTAATGCCATGGCTTGGGGGGTGTGGCGGCGCATCACTAGACACCGCACCAGGAAGTTCCGGGACTTCGGTTTTCCAGTGAGAGCGCTGCAAACGTGTTTGTGCAGATACTGGAGCCAGATGGAAAGAGAGGGGTATAGGACACCTTTACCCCCAATTACTCAACCCCTTCTTATGAACCAAGATGCAAAATGTGCATCAAGTGGGAACATGGTGACATGTCTGAGGGTATGTATGTTTTATTTTCTGCATTGGGACTTGAGACTCTTCCATTTTTGTGTGGTTCAATGAATGATATGCAGTAGGCACTTTATTGGTATCATGGATACAGATTATGCGCTCCAAAATTCAGGAGTCAAGTCTCCTAAATGAGGTGCATAGTAACTACCTCCTTTCTGTATGTACTCTTTTTACAGTCATGGCCAAAAGTGTTGCCACCTATGCAATTGTTACAACTAAGGCCTCTTTCACACTTCCGTTTTTGACAATCAGTCAAGATCCGCCGATTTGGAAAAAAACGGATCCGCCATTTTTCTTTGCAGATCCGTTTTTTACCCATTGACTTTCATTATTGGCGGATTGCCGTCCGTTGCATCCGTTTTTGTGCGGATCCGCCAAAATGTTGCTGTCCGTCAACATCCTCAAAGACTTCCAAACGGAGCTTGTAACTTTTTTTGGCCAGCGGATCCTCCACACACTGATTTAACCCGAAACTCTGTCTGGGTGCCGGACACAAAAAAAAAAAAAATTCTCTCTCTCGCCAGTGCCTCCTTTAAAATTATTCATTCTGCGGATCCGTCGTAAAACGGACCCTATTGCATCCGTTCACATCAGTTACACACGGATCCACTTTTCTGCCTTTTCGGCGGATTTTGACTGATGCAAATAACTGAAGTGTGAAAGAGGCCTAAGTGTCACACGTAACGAGATCGCGGATGAGGTTTCTGCTACGTCACAAAATCGTTGACGCTTCAGTGATCTCGCTAGCGATCTCGCTATGTGAGACGGGGCCTTAAATCTAGTCTGTATTCATGAGTTTTTAGCTCTGTGACCAGGAGAGAAAATCACGACGGGAGGCCATCACTCTGACAACACCGGCACACTATTTAGGTAGGTGTTCTATATTTGTAGACGTCTTCCGTGACACAATCCTGTATCTTCTGCAAAGCTGTACGTGGGCAGAAGCGAAGAGAAATCTGGTTTTCCCAAGATTCTTCTACAACAGCAGCAATCTGCATTAGAAATAATGTGATTTGTGCCTTTGTTATATGCCATACTCTCATAGATGGGTATTAATGGATTCATTTTATATTATTTGTATTATAAGGAATTCAGCATGAGGTAAACTGATCTCAGAAGACCTAAACACCATGTTCAGCTGTAGGAGATGAACTATTTCCCTAAAGCAGAACAGAATTGGGGGTTTACACTGAAATATAGACTGTATTTTATCCTGTGAACCTCCAGTGCTGTCTGATATGTGACCATCAGCTTTAAAGAATAATTGTTGTTAATGTTTATCTCATAAATCAATAGTACACATTAAAATAAGAAGCTTTGTAATATATATTATTAGAGAAATTTGCTTCTTTCTCCGCCAGGACTGATCAGTCATTTTCACAATTGTCAATTGATGGGTAAAAGCTGTATTCAGTGAAGATAGATTGCTACATTACTGAGATAGGAGATGGCAGGTGGTGCTCATAAGATTCTATGTAAAGGGGGATGGGGGAGAACCAGCTAGAGGCAGAGCTCCTCACCCCTCTCTTATACATAGAATCTCATGAGTAGCAGCTGTCATCTATCTCAGTAATGCAAAATTCTGTATTCAATGAATACCGATTTTACCCGTCATTTGAAGATTTTGAAAATGAAAGAAGCTCTGAAAATACAGGAATACAGCGACATATCTGATAACACAGGATTCACCTACCACAATAGGTGATGTCACAGCTGACCCTGCTCCCCTCCCTTCACAATGACCTTTGCACACGCTTATTAGATGGCTCAATACAAAACATAGGGTCGGTGTCACGCTGTGACAGTCTTCAGTAAGGAAGGGGGCCATAAACTGTCCCTGGAACTGGGACCCTAACTATTCTTGTCCTGGGGGAACTCTTGAAGGTAGAGAGGCCTGAGTCTCTGCATAGGCTCCTGTTAAACCTTGATCTGTCCCCTCCCCTACCCCATGAGGCCTTGGACAGAAATGTAAAGTAAACAAGACACAAAAACAAAACGGGGATAACAGAAAACCTATCATACAAATGCACTAACCAACAATACGGAGGAGGATAGAGGCAGGGAGGAATAAACTAAATGGGAAAAAGAACCAGGAGATAAACACACACATACTACAGCAAACCACAGAACACGACTTCAACAACTCTACTCCAGCTACTTAGCTTTAGCGCACAGGAAGACAAATCTCCGGCAGGGACATGAAGGTTTGACCAGTTATTATGGAAGAGAAACCAAAGAGAAAATAGACCCCCTAAAAAACAACTTTTATTCTTATATTTAAAAAGGACAATACTCATAAAAAATCTTTCTAAAAATAGAGGTACAATCAATTAGGGCCAATACAGTGTTACACATCAATAAAGACATTAATGTATATTCACAATAGTGGGGACAATCAATTACTTAAAGATCCTGGTCAGTCATCCTACCTGACAGCGGAGGTTGACACCCTAAGGCCAGGGGTCACACTTGCGAGGGCAATGCGAGAAACTTATGAATCAATACCTGGCACTGCCGCCTCCACTCGGGATTGGAGTGTATGGCTGCATGTATTTCTATGCAGCTGAACGCTCCGGTCCCGAGTGCTGGCGGCATTGTCGGGTATTGATGCGAGAGACTCATGCAAGTTTCTCGCAATGCACTCGCAAGTGTGACCCCAGCCTAATAGTCACAATATGGCACCCCCGCTCCATGTCAGTATCCCTGAACGCCCTATTAAACCCCTATAATAAAAAAAATTAACAGCACAAACAAGAAAAAAACCAAAAAAGTGTGTATATACACAAAAAAGTCCTGAGTTTCAATTATCAATATTTGGCCTTAAAAATACTTGTAAAACAGTATATCAGATTGCAAATATTAGGCAGAAGTCCAGGATATATAGGTTCATGAAACTAATATAGGACTGACAATGCCAGGTGTACCTACACCTGTATAGAGGACCTTTGGGAGTGCATTATATTGTATGGAGGACCATGGGGGGTGCATTATACTGTATGTGGAGGACCATGGGGATGCATTATAATCTGTGGAGGACCATAGGGACTGCATTATATTGTATGGAGGACCATGGGGGGGTGCATTATATTGTATGGAGGGCAATGGCGAATGCATTATATTCTATGGCTGACCATGGGGGTGCATTATATTCTATGGAGGACCATGGGGTGCATCATATTCCATGGAGGACCATGGGGGTGCATTATATTCTATGGAGGACCAATGGGGGTGCATCATATTCCATGGAGAACCATGGGGAGTGCATTATATTTTTTGGAGGATTATGGGAGGTGCACTATACTACGGTATATGGAGGATTGTAGGGGCGCATTATACTATGTGGAAGGTTATGTACGGTGCTTTATAATATTTGAAGGGCTATGTGGGGGTGCCATTATACTGTATGAAAGCAATTATACAGTGTGAAGGTTTGTGGGGGTCCACCATACTGTGTGGAGACCATTTTACTACAGGGTGGGCCATTTATATGGATACACTTAAATGGGAATAAAATGGGAATGGTTAGCAATATCAACTTCCTGTTTGTGGCACATTAGTATATGGGAGGTGTTGCCATCAGTGTGTCAAGAGTGGGAGAAGAGGGTTGCATTGACAATCCAACACAATGGGCAGCACTATGTACACATTTTATAAGTAGTCATAAACTTGTAAATAACTCATGAAAGAATAAAGTTACATTAAAGCCAAGCACACCATTGTTTTTCTTGTGAAATTATCAATACGTTTGAGGTGTCACATGACCCTCTTCCCATTGGAAAAAATAAAAGTTGGATCCAAAAAGGCCACCATGGTCATTACCCATCTTGAAAAGTTGCCCCACTCTCTTATACTAATGTGCCACAAACAGGAAGTTGATATTGCCAACCATTCCCATTTTATTTAGGTGTATCCTTATAAATGGCCCACCCTGTATTTGGAGAGCTAGTGCGGGCCATTTTATAGTGTTAAGCAATTTGGGGGCCATTATACTGCAAGGAGGGCTGTGTCGGGGTCACAATTGGGAGGACCATACAGTGCTGAGGTCACCATACTTTGCCTAGGGAGTTGAGGTGGGGTACAGTGGGGTCCTTATACTGTGCAGGAGGTAGAGGCTAATGTGGAGAAATTTGCCATGGGGGTATTATACTGTGTTTGGGGGGCATTTTTGTTTTCATCATACGTTATGGAGGCAATGAAAGAGGAATCTTCAGCAGGAGGAAAATTACTGTGTAAAGGCTGGAAAGTTGAGATATGCTCTTCTGTGACCCAACAATTTATTTGTTTAATTATTTTTTTGGGAGAGGTTAGAACTTCTGCTATGGGTCCCCATGGTTTCTACGTATGCCCCTGTACTGCACATAACCAACCCCTTCTCACTTCCTCCTGCCTATTTACTAAAAATCTCCAGTATTTTAAAATTTTGTTCTACTTTTTTTTTCCAATTAGTCACGCCCCATTAAAATTATTAGTTTCATATCCGTGTTATGAGTTGGACGGATCCTGCAAGTTATAGTACGGCTTGGACATGTACATTATATCTTTTGGCAGCAGGACAAGTCGTCACGTAACTTGAGTCCGATGGGCCATGGTGCAAAACATTGACCTGGGCCCCCACCTACATGATGGTTAGATGTATTAGCCCTTGTAGTCTTCTAAATCCTGTAAATGTACACGTGTTGCCCCCCTCACATGATCCCATGCTGTACTAATGTCCTCAATCCTAGGCCTCTTCCTATGATAACCCCCATTCTGTGCCCCTTCCAGTAATAGTATCCAAATCCTGGGCCCCTTCATGTGATAATGTGCCTTTTTTGTCCCCTTCCTTGTATACTCCCCCCCCCATCTTGGGCGCCTAACCGGTATCTTGCTAGGCCAATTCCTGGTATAAGTCCCTAATCCTGGGCCATCTGCGACCACGATCGTTACGCCCCTGAGGACACATAATCTGACAGCTATTATGTGATTAGAGCCATGAAACGCTGTTCATGTTGGGTGATGGGTCTTGATACGTCATTTATGGGAATACATAAGATGAGATGATTTTTGTTAGTCAGTGTTAGTAATGTATGACATTAAAGTTGGCCCCAGTTGTCATATCCCATAATAAGTAGAAATCATTGGTGTGTTCTTCAGAGGCGCTCCTACACCTGCTGCTGTTTTCAGCACTGGCCTTGCACAGCAGGTTTGTGGCATCTTGGAATATTTCCGGTAACCACACTCGCCTCGCCTGGTACAGGAAGCACAGTCTGCGTCTTTCATAAACAGGTTTGTGTTTCACATACCCAGGAAACGCAGTGAGCGGCAGCGACTGTTGGTAACCACCGACTGTGACACTTCGAAAATGACTGTTCCGACTGTGACTTGTTTATCTCTTCGTAATCCTTCTTGAATAGCATAGAGAAGTGATTGTTCTTTGCTTTGTACAGGTGCCATCAATGAACCTGTATTTGACTTGTAGGTAAAAGAATAGCTTATTTATTATATCGCCTTGTCCGCCAAGGTCAGTGTATTTTCTTCATTTGCATGCAATATGTGATTCAAAATCTGTTTTAGAAAATGGTCGCGCAGAGCTGGTACTCCCGTCGAAGGGTAGGTTAGAAAAATTAAACTAATCTTGCAACGCTTAATTAAAATGTGCTAACTTTTTGTGTGAAGATACTGTGCAAATCTATGCATTTCCATGGCTATAACCTGCAACTTAATGCTGTTTAATACTTATTAACATAGTAACATAGTTATTAAGGTTGAAAGAAGACTTTAAGTCCATCTAGTTCAACTCATATCCTATCCTAACTTGCCCTAACATGTTGATCCAGAGGAAGGCAAAAAAAACCCATGTGGCAAACAGTAAGCTTCACATTGGTGAAAAAAATTCTTTCCCGACTCCACATACGGCAATTAGAGATAAGCGACTTTGCCTTTTTTCGGGTCGAGTCGGGTTTTCATGAAACCCGACTTTCGCAAAAGTCGTGTCGAACGAAATCGGCCGATTATCGTGAAAAGTCAAAGGCCGACTGAAACACGAAACCCAATGTAAGTCAATGGGGAAGAAAGGTCGGCAGTGAGTAGAGGACAGGAAACACACCTAGAGTGCCCATTTTAATGCCAAAAACATCAATTCTTATTCCTTAAGCTTGTCAACCTTAATTTACTTTATAATAATAGTTAGGCATTGAAAACTGGGGGTTATTTGGCTAAAGTTGTGGGGGGGATAGTGCTGGCTCCAGATTTTCATGGGCCCAGGGCCAAAGAGTGTCACTGGGCTCCTTTAACACATGACACGATTCATGATCCTTTGATACGGCAGAGAAATAGCGGTACAGTACAATGAAAAATACTTCAATTCTTACATCACATGACTGATATCCATTTTAAATTCTCCAGTAGCTTCAAAAACAGACAGTATATTCCTCCATACAGTATTATGGCCACCGCATAGTGCGCCATACAGAGTAATGAGGCCCATATATTTCTCCATACAGAATCATTGGTCCCATATAATGTTCCATACAGTACATAATGAGCTCCACATAATGCTACAGTATATGTTGTTCACCATGGATGAAGCTCCAGTGTCTTATGGGCCCAAATAATGCTCCATAAATAATGGGCCCCATTTCTAATGCTCCAGAGTATAATGGGCCCTGTAAATGCTGCTCCAGTGACTAATGTCCACCTTTGGAATGCTCCAGTGTATGGTGGGCCCCAGATATCATTCTCCAGAGTATCGTGCTCCCCAAAAATTACTCCCAACCTTTAAAACAATTAAATAAGTCTCCTCGCTAGGGAATCCCTGTACTCTGGACTCCTTGTCGTCCCCATCTTCCATCTCTCTGCACTTGGACTGTTTAGGCAGAGGGCTTACAGACGTGATGTCATCGCGCTCTTTAACCAGAATGTCACTGTCAGGAAAAGTGTTTGGTTTCCACGGGCAGTATGGTTGCAAAGCTGAACCTTAAGGCTGAGTTCACACGTGGCGTTTTTTCCGCGTTTCCGCGGCGGTTTTAACCGCGCAATTTTGCCGCGAAAACGCGAAAAATAAGCATCCCATGCATTCCTATGGGATTCCGCAATGCTGTGCTAATGCCGCGGTTTTTACCGCGGCGGAATCGCTTCGCGGTAAAAACCGCAGCATGCTCATTAATTTGCGGAATCACGGCGATCCCGCACCCATAGGAATGCATTGTTCCACTTACTTCCCGCATGTGGCTGTGCACACCATGCGGAAAGTAAGCAGAACAATTGCGGATGGTACCCATGGTCCGGAGGAGAGAAGACTGTCCTCCGGGCATTGGGTACCATATCCCTGTAAAAAATAGAATTTAAAATAAAAAATATTGTTATTCTCACCCTCCGACGTCCCGCGCAGCCTTCCCGCTTCTCTTCACGCTCTCGTTCCCAGTAATCCTTTGCGAAAATGCCCGCGATGACGTCCATTCTCGCGGGATCGCGAAGTCTCGCGGTCATTCGCGCGACGTCGTCGCGATCCCGCGAGAACTGACGTCATCGCGGGCATTTTCGCAAAGGATTACTGGGAACGGATGCGCGGGACGTCGGAGGGTAAGAATAAAACCATTTTTTATTTTTTTTTACATTCTATCTTTTACTACTGATGCCGCATAGGCGGCCTCAGTAGTAAAAAGTTGGTCACACTCGTCAAACACTATGTTTGACGAGTGTGACCAACCTGTCAATCAGTTCTCCAAGCGATGCTACAGATCGCTTGGAGAACGCTAGCATTTTGCAAGCTAATTACGCTTGCAAAATGCTAGTTTTTCCGCGGGAAAATCGCGGGAATTTAAAATGCGATTTTCCCGCGGACTGGAATTCCGGAATTCTCGCGGTAATTTCTGCGAGAGTTCCGGTACGTGTGCACTTAGCCTTAAGGAATGTCCAGAAGGGCACCACCAGGAGTGGAGCCTGCAGCTCAATTGGACTCAACACGGGCAGCCTCAACCATGCCATCCACAAAAAAGCTGCACAGATTGCAAGCTTAATTCCGTTAACGAACGAGACTCAGGCATGCCCCCGCGGTCCGCGTCCAGCTTACTAGAGGGACACACGAGGCTCTGGCACGCGAGATCGGCCAATAACAGGTCTGTCATGCCCTTACATGTCCGGGGCTGCACGCGTGCTACAATGAAAGGACCAGCGTGTATCGCTTACAGGTGCGGATAACACGCTGAACCCCGTTAGTGATGGGGATCTGGGATTACATTTCTTTCCCGCGAACAAGCATTTCCCAGTAAGTGGAGGTCAACCGTAATTTCGGAATTAGGCCTAAATGGCATTTCAGAAAGAACGTGAAAAAAATTAAGTGTCCAAACCACAGGTGCTGTAGCTTGCTTAACAGCTAGGCTCCTCTGCTGAGTAGCACACAGTTCTTACATAAACAGGCGGCATAGCTTGGTCCACGGGTGGCCAACTCTGCTGAGTAGCATACCCAGTTACTAGGCCCAAAGTATTAAGTGGTGTAAATGCAGTCAAAAACTGGTTCTTTCATAAACAGGCGGCATAGCTCGGTTCACGGGTGGGCTCCTCTGCTGAGTCGCAGACACAGTTACTAGGCCCAAAAGGATTTTCAGGACAATATGCGGTAAAAAGTTATTAGAAACACACACGGTGTAGCTCCTTCACAGGTGTACTACACCGCTGGCTACCAGAGACCGCTACTATGCCCTAAAACTGTCTATTATCATTGAAAACCATTATTGTGAAAAAAAAAATACGCTTTTGTTTAACGAAACGTTCTCGAACGGAAACTCGAACAGCCGAATTTTAATCAAAATGTAGTTCGACGAACGGATCTAACACCGCCCAAAACAGCTAGAATTTGAACTTGGCCAACAGTTCCACTCAAACACCACGCATCTGTAATCAGGAGGCAGACTCAGACAGTCTCAGGCACAGTATGGATTCGACAAGATTGCAGAAAGTTGAGAAAGGGTACAGTATCACCAGATAACAGGTATATATAGCATAGTTTAAACATTTAAAATCTCCGTGTTTATTTCCGGAGTCCGACAAAGACACAGCCTCAGTATGGATTAGACAACAATCTAAAAAGTAGAAAAAAGGAAATGTTTTTGAAGCGTACACCAGTATACACTGTTGGGGTATTTTTAAATCTTCATATATATTTCTGTCTCAGTAAGACAGTCCAGACTCTCCGCAAGAGTAAACGAAATGGATAAAAGTACAGACATAAAGTCGAATTAGGAATTACAAATCAGGGGAAAAACTCCCGGGAGAATTCTCAGAGGCGATGCTGACCCTCAATTACTTTGTGTGTGGAGAGAGCGAAAACAGTTCTTTGTGAAGAAAGGGTTGCTGTATCGCAGTACCGTTGATCCCATCACCGTTACTCATCTCCATCAAATTTTGATCACAGGGAGAGATGTAGACATGGTCCTCACTGCCTATCATGATCTGTCAGGTAACTTTAGAGTGAAAAAGACAGAAGCCACAGGCTGTAGGCGATTCTATTGGATTGGCATGAGAGGGCACATTTAAAAATGTGGGCAGGAATGTCACACGTCTGTGAGTAGGAAAACTGTAAAAGCTGATGATAAACCACCACTGCATCTCATTGTGAGTCGATGTCCATAAGAAATGGAAGCCATTGATCATCTGAAGCTAGAGCCTGGCCAGCAGGACAGGGCATAGCTGCATCTTAACCATCATCTATCAGTTCACCAAATTTGTAGTGGCAGTCCCAGGGAAGGATTTGACAGCCAAGACTACACAGCGGAGGAGCAGGGAGAGGTAAATATTGCAAATGCTGGGGCCCTGCCCAAGCAAGGGGGGCCCACTCGTGGGCATTGTTACTGGTTCTGGGCCCCTCATAGTACGCCGGTGTGTCTGATGGCGGGTGTGCACCCCCACCATCAGAGACACTTGATTGCACCATGAGGGACCCTGTGCCAGTGCCGGCGCGCAAGAGTCGGCCCACCCACCTGTCCAGGGTAATGGCACTCACACGGCTGCGTGCGCTAGGTGGTGACCCCAGCCATGGGGGGGGAGGCAGCCCAGTTAGGGAGGTTTAAAAAATGGCATATGTTGATGTTGGACATTCAGCAGCTGCAAATGGAGGAATTGGAGAAGTCCGAGGAAGAGGAGGACAAAAGCGAGCCATTTTTCTGGCAACCTATGTGTCATCAGGGGAAGGTGGGACAAAATCCTTTGAAACCCATGCATGGTTCATTTTAATGAAGGTTAGATCATCAACATTTTGGGTCGACAGACGGGTCCTTTTTTCTGTCAGGATTGAGCCAGCAGCACTGAAGACTCTTTCCGATAGCACACTAGCAGCAGGGCAAGCGAGCTCCTGTAAGGCATATTGTGTCAATTCAGGCCAGTCGTCCAGTTTAGAGGCCCAATAGTCAAAGGGGAATGACCTGTGAGGGAGAACATCGATATGGGATGAGAAGTAGTTTGTAACCATAGTTGACAACTGCTGTCTCCTGTCACTTTCAATCGATGCAGTATTACTAGTCATGTGAGCGGGACTTGAAAAATCAGTCCACAACATGGTCATGAAACACCTGTCTCCAACGCCACTTCTGATGTGTGCAACACGAACACCTCTTCCATTTTGCCCCCTACGGCTCGTTGGAGAACCATCACCGCTGCTGTGTGCTGGGAAGGCCTCAAACAAACGGTTTACCAGAGTTGCTTGTTTGTTAGCCAATATTAGGTCAAGGTTCTCCTGTGGCATGATGTTTTGGAATTGCCTTTATAGCGTGGATCCAGGATGCTGGCCAACCAGTAGTCGTCATCGTTCATCATTTTGCCAATGCGGGGTCCCTTTTTAGGATCTGCAAGGCATAATCTGACGTGGGCCAATGTTCCAGGTGTCAATGATGCACTGCGAGTGCTGGGTGGAGGAGCACTTTCTGGCAAATCCACATCCCTCCAGTCATGCACAAACCCTGTACCAGACCTTGCCAGGCCAACATTTTCTCTTGCCCCACGAGAAGCATCCTCCTCCCGTAAATAATCATCCCCATCATCATCCTCCTCCTCCTCTTCCTATTTTTCCTCCACCTCGTCCAGGAGAGGTCCCAGAGCAGACAATGGCTGACTGTCATCAAGGCTTCCCTCCTCCTCTTCCTCATCATCCTCGGCTGCAGACGCCTGCTCCTTAATGTGCATCAAAGTTTGCATGAGCAGACGCATAAGTGGGATGCTCATGCTCATGATGGCGTGGTCTGCGCTTACCAGTCGTGTGCATTCCTCAAAACACTGAAGGACTTTACAGAGGTCTTTCAGCTTCAACCACTGCACACCCGACAATTACATGTCTGCCCTCAAAGTGCCTGGCCGTGTATCCTCCCACAAATGCATTACAGCCTGCCTCTGTTCGCACAGACTCTCAACCATGTGCAGGGTGGAGTTCCACCTTGTTGCAACATCGATAATTAGGCGGTGCTTGGGAAGTTGGAGCAATCGCTGCAGCTTCTGCATACGACTGGAGTGTACGGGCGACCGGCGGATGTGCGAGCACAGTCTTCGGACCTTCTGGAGCAGGCCTGTTAACTCTGGATAATTATTGAGGAAGCACTGCACCACCAGGTTCAAGGTGTGATCCAGGCAAGGTATGTGTCGGAGTTTTGAAAGGGCTATGGCTGCCACAAAATTCCGGCCGTTATCACGAACTACCTTGCCTGCCTCAAGATGTAGACTGCCCAGCCATGACTGTTTGTCGCTGCAAGTAGTCGGCCAGTACCTCCGCGGTGTGTCTGTCGCCCAAACACATCATCTTCAACACAGCCTGCTGAAGCTTACCACTAGCTGTTCGATAGTGGGACACCGAGTGTGCAACACTGGCAGCTGTGGATGGAGTGCTCGTGCGACTGCGCTCTGTGGACAAGCTTTCGCTTCTGGAGGAGGAGGGTCGAACGCCTACACCCAACTGTTTCCTATACTGTGGGCTAGGCAGCACTGTCCCACCGCCGCTGTCCCCTGTGGACCCTGCATCCACCACATTAACCCAGTGCGCAGTGATGGACACGTAACGGCCCTGGCCATGCCTACTGGACCATGCATCTGTTGTGAGGTGCACCTTTCCACTCACAGATTGCTTGAGTGCATGGACAATGCGGTCTTTCACATGAAGGTGGAGGGCTGGGATGGCTTTGCGAGAAAAGAAGTGCCGACTGGGTAGGTCATAGCGTGGTACTGCGTAGGCCATGAGCTCGCGGAAAGCTTCGCTTTCAACCAACTGGTAGAGCATCATCTCTAGTGTACGCGGATGAGTACTTTCTTGTCCTACTCATAGTCTCTGGTAGGGTGAGCTGGACTT
Source organism: Dendrobates tinctorius (assembly GCF_039654945.1). Taxonomy (NCBI): domain Eukaryota; kingdom Metazoa; phylum Chordata; class Amphibia; order Anura; family Dendrobatidae; genus Dendrobates; species Dendrobates tinctorius. The sequence goes on along the minus strand of NW_027361853.1, from coordinate 4,665,606 downwards.
GAGAGCTGCATAAGGTGGAACTAGCGGTGGACATGGCGGACTGAGAGAGGGTTGATGATGGTGATGGAGTTGGTGTTCTTTCTGATGGCCTAGATTCAGTCTTTCGTAGCAATAACATTGTGATTCCCTGACTGCTTTGGCCTTGCGACGACACCTCAACATTTGCTGCTGGTGGTGTGCTAACCGGTGGGCTTACAGTGGGGGAAACGATGTAGCGTTGCTGACTACCTTCATTGGGAGCAGTTGCACATGTGGTACGTGAGGAGGTTTGGTCGTCCGTCCACGCTTGCAAGTGCATGGTGGTTAAATGTCTAAGCATGCAACTGGTATTCAAATTTCTCAGATTTTTCCCTTGGCTAAAGGTCTTTGCGCACTTCTTACAGATAACCTTTGCCTGATCATTAGGATTTTGTTCAAAAAAGTGCCACACTGCACTCTTCCTACTATGGAAGACATTTTGAGGCTTTGCACGCTGTGCTAAATTGACCGTCTGGCCTAGCTGTCCTGCAACTCTTTTGGTTTTTGTAACCTGTTTTTGGACTGCTCCAGGCCTGCCAGATAACAGCTGTTGCGATGTCGATGCCTGCTGGGATGCTCCTCCTCCTCTTCTGAGCTACTGGCAGCGGCACCCTCTTCCCCTAATGGATGCCAATCTGGGTCAACAACTGGGTCATCCATCACCTCCTCTTCAATGTCATGTGCACCTTCCTCTGTGTCACCATGTAAGGTGGTATAGTATGTGGGAAGGGGCACCTGAGTTTCGTCAGGGTCAGATTCTTGCTCAGTACACTGCGAGGACAATGTAGTGCTCTGAGTGAATGTACCAGCAGATAAATCTAGCAGTGGCTGTGCATCAGTGCACTCCATGTCAGATTCTTCTTGGACTGGGTAACTCACGATTTGACTTGATAACCCAGGCATGGTATGTGAAAAGAGCTCCATGGAGTAATCTGTAGCGTGGCCTGCCGCATCCTTTACTTTTGGTAGGGGTGAAGGACACAAGGAAAGGTTTGATTCCTGACCATGAGCCTCCAATGACGACTCAGTACTTTTATTTTTTGAAAATTCAGAAGAGGAGGCGATAGAGCTGGAGGCTGTCAGCAATGTAAGCCAAAACTTGTTCCTGAAGCTCCGGCTTTAAAAGCGGTTTACCTACTCCCAGAAAAGGGAGCCTTCGAGGCCTTGTGGAGTCAGACGATGACGTAGGCTCAACACCTCCTGCATTAGGTGCTATTGTGCTTTTGCCACTACCAGCAGATCCACCACCACCAACATCATTACCAGCTGGCAACCCCCGCCTACTTTCACGGCCTCTTCCAACACACTTCCTCATTTTTGGGAAAATGTACCCAAAATACCACCAGCAATATGGTACTGTAAAACAAGGTACAAGGTGTATATAGTATTGGGGAGAATTTGAATCTCCCTACAGACTTGAGGACACTGAACTATTATCTCAGGCCCAGTGTAGATTACACCTCAATATAACAGGCTGAAATTGGATGGTGTATAAAATGTCTATATAGGACTGGGGAGAATTTGAATCTCCCTAGAGATTTTAGCAAGCTGACAATGATGCTCTCAGTCCCAAGTATGGCAGCAGGCAGCCTAATAAGCAGGACAGCTGCACGCAAAAGTGTGGAAAAATGAACGCTTGGTAACTGGGCAAAAAAAGAGGATGAAAAGTATTTTTGCTTTTAAAAAAGCAGTTTGTACAGCAGTGTGAAAACAGCAACGCAGCTATCAGGGAGCCTTATAAGGCAGCCTAGTAACCAACAAAGCTGATGCACCAAAATATAGCCTCCCCTTGCACTGCACACTAACTCGTGTGTTGTACAGAGGCAAAATCGCTAGCAGCAGAAGCGGTTTTTTGTATCTTCTTCCCTGCCAAACGCTCTCCCTACAGAATCAGCAGCAGCAGCAGCAGCTCTCCCTATTCTGAGATCAGCAGAAGTAAGATGGCGGTCGGCGTGCACGCCCTATTATAGCCCCTGTGACGCCACACAAAGCAAGCCAATCACTTGCATGCCCTTCTCAAAGATGGTGGTGACCGCTGCCTTATGTCATCGCGTTGCCCACAGTGTGCGTCCTCCATCATTGGCTGAAAAAGGGCGCTGGAAGCATCTTTTGAACCGCGACTTTGGCGCTCTGGTCGCAGACCTCGTGGCCGACCTCACACTATGGTCGGGTTTCGTTTCATGAAACCCGACTTTTGCGAAAGTCGGCGACTTTTGAAATTGACCGACCCGTTTCGCTCAACTCTAACGGCAATCAGACTAGCTCCCTGGATCAACACAATATTAAGGAAACTAGTGTATATACCCTGTAATATTATACTTTTCAGGAAAGGCATGCAGACCCTTCTTAAATTTTAGTAGGGTATCACTCATTACAACATCATATGGCAGAGAGTTCCATAGTCTCGCTGCTCTTACAGTAAAGAATCCACTGAGATGTGATTATGCTTAAACCTTCTTTCCTCCAGACGTAGAGGATGCCCCCTTGTCCCCGTCACAGGTCTTATGGCCCCGTCACACATAGCGATCTCGCTAGCGAGATCGCTGCTGAGTCACAAGTTTTGTGATGCAACAGCGATCTCCCCAGTGAGATCTCTGTGTGTGACAGCTATCAGCGACCGTCCCCCCTGCCGGTATCGCTGATCGTTGTTGGAAAGCCCTGGACATTTATTTGATCGCTGATCTCCCGCTGGCCAGCACGCATCGCTGCGTGTGACAGGCGGGAGACCAGCAATCAGCTGGTAACTAAGGTAAACGCAGGGTTTCTAAGTAGCGCGCTGTGCTTAGAAACCCGATGTGTACCTTAGTTACCAGCGCGCTGATGCAGGGAGCTGGTAACCAAGGTACACATCGGGTTTCTAAGTGACGCACGCTGCTTAGAAACCCGATGTGTACCTTAGTTACCAGCTCCCTGCATCAGCGCACTGGTATCTAACGTACACAGCGACGCTGCGCGCTCGGCGTCGCTGTGCTGATGGCTGGTGAAGCTGCCTGTTTGACAGCTCACCAGCGATCATGTAGCGACTCACCAGCAATCCTGACAAGTTGATATCGTTGTCGGGATCGCTGGTGAGTCGCTATGTGTGACGGGGCCCTAAGAGTTAAAAGATCATTAGAAAGGTCTTTGTACTGTCCCCGCATATATTTATACATTGTAATAAGATCAACCCTTCGCCTTCGTTTTCCCAAACTAAATAACCCCAAGTGTAATAACCTGTCTTGATACTGCAGACTAGTTCCCTAATAACCTTGGTCGCTCTTCTCTGCACCCGCTCTAGTTCAGCTATGTCTTTCTTATACACCGGAGACCAGAACTGTACACAGTATTCTAAGTGTGGTCGCACTAGTGACTTATATAGAGGTAAAATTATGTTCTCCTCATGAGCATCTATGCCTCTTTGCAGCAGCTGCCTGACACTGGCCACTAAATGTGAGTTTGTCATCCACCCATACACCCAGGTCTTTTTCAGTGACAGTTTTGCCCAGTGCTTTATAATTAAGCACATAATTATATATCTTGTTTGTTCTACCTAAGTGCATGACCTTACATTTATCCCCATTAAAGCTCATTTGCCATTTATCAGCCCATGCTTCTACTTTACATAAATCCTCCTGTAATATAAAATTGTCCTCCTCTGTATTGATTACCCTGCAGAGTTTAGCGTCATCTGCAAATATTGAAATTCTACTCTCTATGCCCCCTACAAGGTCATTAATAAATATGTTGAAAAGAAGCGGGCCCAATACTGACCCTTGTGGTACCCCACTACTAACCGTGACCCAGTCCAAGTGTGCTCCATTAATAACCACCCTTTGTTTCCTATCCCTGAGCCAGCTCTTAACCCACTTAAACATACTTTCCCCTATCCCCATTGCTCTCATTTTATGTATCAACCTTTTGTGTGGCACCGTATCAAAAGCTTTTGAAAAGTCCATGTACACCACGTCCACTGCAGTAGTCTGACTTTGAAGGCATGTTAGGCTAGGTTCACCTTTTTTTTTTTTGCTTTTGGCTCGATCTTGAGCTATGGCGACTTGATCGGTGAATGATCCGTAGGAAGAGTGATCTTCTGCAGGCCTAGGTAGGTCCACCAGGGTCTTCTCCATCGTTATCTTGAAGGTATCAAGCCATCTGTTTGTTGGTCTTCCGCTTCGCCTTGTTCCTTCTGTTCTTCCAAACGTGATGTCCTCCAGTGTTCGGACACATCATACGAAGAGATCAACGTGGGCAAGTCTTAGCTTGGTGATGCTTGCTTTGATTGACATGTCTGGCTTAATTTGTAGCAAAATGGATTTGTTTATTCTTTTTGCCATCCATGGTATTGATAATATCCTTCTCCAGCACCACATTTTGAAGCCTATGATTCTTCTTCTGTCTTGTTTCTTTATCGTCCAGGTTTCGCATCCTTATGTTATTACAGAAAAGACCAAACTATGTAGGAGCCGTGTCTTCATCGTCAGTGAAATGTCCCTTGTTTTTTGAAGTACATTTCTAGTGACTTCATTGTTGATTTGAGTGACTTCATCTTTGTACTGTGCTTTAGGTTATGCTGGGGGTTTTAAAACTTAAAAATGGGCATCCCTGTAGACCCTGACAAAGCCATTCACTGAAGGGGCAGATGAGATCCCTTTTGAACTGATCTGGCCTTAATTTGGGCAATGTCCATCTCTTAGTTGAACACAAAAAACATGGTAGCCCACACTTTTATATCTGCCTAGAAAAAGACCAAGTTGGAAACCAGTTGGATAGCCAAGGGACTCTGTCTGCCTTACTTTAGTGAATGGCTATGTCTTTTTTGGGGGATCAAGATCTACACCCCAACACGGTGCACAGAAAGAACATAAACCAAGCTTTCTTCAAAACCCACTGTCCCACCTTTTTGCTAAGCTGTGTACAGAAGAAGGGATAGGTGCTTATTGAACGAAGAAGAAATAAGATTTTTTTGTATGTGTGATTTCTTTTTCTTTTCCTTTTTTTTCCTTTCTTTTTATTACCCACTTTGGAAATTAAAGAAAGTTGTATTTTGGGGTATTTTAGAAGATTTAATCCTCTAAAACAAGAGCTACTCTTGATCTAATCCTCTAAGACTGCAATAGCAATATGCAGTAAAAAAAGGAGGCATAAACCTTGTCCAATGGCAAGAAGGAATCCACAGTATGAATATGTGGCGCCCCTGAGGCTCAGTCGCCACAGAGGTACTGCACCTTCTCCTAAGGTGTGGTGCCCCACCGTCTGGGTAAGTTGGGAGCTCCTTTCCACACTCCAACACTCGCACGCCACACAACAGGGTAGTTCTGCACAACCACATTGCGGCTCAGTGCTTCTAGACTAGCAGAGCACCTCTGGTGGTTCCCTGCTTGGAACACTGGATGTGTTGGGAGGTGGGTGGAGTTTAGATCCATATAAAAGATTGGGTTTAGAATTAGAATTACAAGTCTGTCCCTTAGGGGGCCGTCTGACAGAAGGTCGGCGGAGTAGGAAGTCACTCAGAGAGAGGAGTGAGGATCTGTTATGAATGGGTCACCGAGGAGGAAAAAAAACAACAAGCTAAGTCTCAGAAAACCAGAGAGGTTGGTAACTATGCAGATTTCAGATCCCTGATCTTAACCACACAACTAGCCGCAGTTGTGGAGCGTTCCTACGATGGTCCTAGATGCCTTGTTACAACCGGAGAGCTACATAAGCCTAAAGCAGGAAAAGAGAAAAACTAACTGCCCCAAAGCAGACCCCAAAGGAAACACAGCCCCCCACATGTATTGATGGTGAAAAAAGATGAAAACACACACAAAGGCAGGAAAATAGGCTGAGCAAACGATGGGTCCCGACTAACTAGAAAGGACAGGAAAGGAAAGCCACTGTCTGCAATCTGCCAAAAAACCCTACCAAAATAATGTCCAACACGTCTGATAGCAAAATTAACCCTGAAGTCACTAGACTTCTCCCACTATATCAGCACTCTGAAATATTCTGAAACAGAGCAAAAAGAGGCCAATCTAATAAGGGACAAAAAGGCAAATTGGCAAATACAGATAAATAGGAGTGGAAGTTCAGCATAGCCCCAGCAGGGGCAGGCTGACCACACAAGAAACTGAATTGACCAACAAGTGCAAGTGTGAACACTAGCAAAAAACAAACTTAACTTGAGAAGACTGGAAGAGAGCTGAAGTCCAAGACCTGAGAAGCAGACTGAATCACCAGCACCAGGATAGGGCATTGGCTGTCTTATATCCAGTCTGATACTCCAGAGATCCAATCGTTATCCTCCACATCAGGTGGCAGATCACTACCACTTAAACCAACCTCACTACCTCCTGTCACCACCAGAGGGAGAACGGAAGGAGAACTCTCAACTGGTGGAGCAGAAAAAGAGCTCATAACAAGGATCCCTGGAAGAAGGGATGAAGGAAGGAGTGCTGCAGCTGCCTCAGTGACCTGAGCCAGCTGGCACGGGAAAGTAAGGAAGGTGGAAAGACGTGGAACTGTAACATAAGCATCCATAGGAAGGAAAGACAAGTACGGAACGAAGGAGTAGAGAGAACAGAGAGGAGACGTGGGTTGAAAGAGGAACCCTGCCTATAGGTTCTCAGCGCAAGGCCAGGGCCAGGTCCCTGAGGTTGTATGGACACTTATGGTTCTGCAGCAGACACCGGTGGAGTAGTTGGCTGTAAATGCATTACTCCCATCCAAGACTTGAGGCACAACAGCGACACAGATAGAGAGCCGGGAGTGAGGCGTCCCCGAAGCAGGCTACAGCTGTCTGCCATGCAAGTAGAGTTCTAGGAACATCTCTTAGGAGGCATTCCGGGGTTACTAAGTACCGGAGTGCTTCACACCACAAGGCGCATTGGCGGAGTCGTTCAGGAAGGTACATGTTGGTGGAGTGTTGGAGAGGAGAGCCCTGACTTACCCGGGAGGTTGGTTGAGTCTTTACCCCGTAGGACACGGCACGGAGGCAGGCAGCAGTGTGTACCACGAACTGTGAGTAAAGCTTTGAAACTGCAGCTCTGGTGTCCTCCATTCATTTGTGCGCTAACAACTTCAGCACCGCTACATCTGGGTACCAGCATCCATACCACCCTGCGCCTCTCCTCATCCATAACACCTACACTGCCCTGGGACTACAGCTCCACCTGTGGGGAGCTACACCATCTTTGCTGCACCACACCATCAGTCCCAACGGATCTGCATGCAGCGTCGGCTTAACACCTCCCTTGCCGAACACCACAGGTGGCGTCACGAACTATTACATTAACAACAAACCATCATTGATTTGGGCGCCCAGGGCCACGGACTGGGTCACCGCTGCTGTGACACATCCCCCTGACGCCGGCCCGGTACCGAGTACCCCACGGCCCTGGGAGGGCGACCCAAATACAATAAGATTAATGCTCTGATTAATAACTGGCAGAACGGGGCTATAAAACATTGAATATGAGCAGTGTAATGATGATTAATGGATTCTTGAGAAAGAATTGAAAAGTATTAAATATTTCAGTGCATGGGCTGAGCCGTAGTAATTGATGCCGTTGGTGTATCATTGTTCTAATAATGGGAGCAGGATAAGCAGATTTTTCTGTTATCCCTTGTGTTTGTCGTAGTTATTCGGTCAATACTCTGTATTGACTAGATGACATGAAAATCCTGGACAAATGCTGAACTTTGCCCTGTGATGCAGCATGAATTATGGTATGTTCTGCAGGAATGCATAGAAACTACATGTGAATTAGAGGGAATGTATCACATTTTTATAGTGGTTTGAAAAAACCACTATATTGTAATCCGAACGCTGCTAACTTATTCTTCTTATTATTATTAAGATGATTTCCGCAATTAATACAGCCCGAACCGCTACACGCACAGACTCCGTTGAGGTGTCGTTTCGAAGCCAGCGTCCATGAGAGGTGTGCTAAGTATTTTTCGTGTCGATCAGATTTGTAGTTTTTGCGCAATTTGCGTTCGAAAATTTTTTTTCCCGTCATTGGAATGCACTGTCTCCAATGCATTTGAATGGGGAAATGGCAAAACGTGCCCTGAGGCGATTGAAATGGCAGTTGAGCTCATTGATATGCGCAGGCAGACCCAGTTACTATGCCAACGCCTACGAACGTCACATGACCTCTCCAAGACAGAGCTTCTGCCACATAATATCAGCTCTTAAAGCAAAACCCACAGCACAAAGGCAAATCTAGCTTCATCACATGATGTATGCCCCTGAGAGAGAATGTGCGCCAATGTGGATTTAGAAGCCCAGTGAGCCACCCTGGCTCTTAAAGGGCCGACGCGCCAAAGTGATTCTTAAAGAGCCGGCGCACCAAAATGAGTCTTAAAGGGCCGGCGCGCCAAATCGAAAGCTGAGTGACCCAAGGCTCCAAATCGGAGGCTGATAGACCCTGGCCTACAAAAAGGAGGCTGAGCCACCCTGGCATCCAAATTGGACCCAGAGTGGCCCCGCCCACCAAATCAGACCCAGAGTGGCCCCACCCACCAAATTGGACCCTGAGGGGCCCCACCCACAAAATCGGACCCTAATGGGCCCCACCCACAAAATCGGACCCTGAGGGGATCCGGCCACAAAATCGGACCCTGAGGGGCCCCACCCACAAAATCGGACCCTGAGGGGACCGAACCACAAAATCGGACCCTGAGGGGCCCCGGCCACAAAATCGGACCCTCACGGGCCCCGGCCACAAAATTGGACCCTGCGGGGCCCCAGCCACAAAATCGGACCCTGAGGGGCCCCGCCTACAAAATCGAACCCTGAGGGGCCCCAACCACAAAATCGGATCCTGAGGGGCCCCACCCACAAAATCGGATCCTGAGGGGCCACAATCACAATATCGGACCCTGAGGGGTCCCACCCACAAAATCGGACCCTGAGGCCAAAGTGGCCCCTGAGAGGCACCCACAGTTAAAACGGATCCTGAGTTGAAAGTCTTGCAGGGGCAGCAGGCAAGTCTCTCTTAAAGGGGCAGCCCGGGCACCATTTCAAACCACTGTCTGTACTTCCTTCAGGAAATACACATCTAGTTCTTCTTATTATTATTAAGTTGATTCCCGCAATTAATACGGCCCGAACCGCTACACGCACAGACTCCGTTGAGGTGTCGTTTGGAAGCCAGCGTCCATGAGAGGTGTGCTAAGTATTTTTCGTGTCGATCGGATTTGTAGTTTTTGCGCAATTTGCGTTTGAAAATTTTTTTTCCCGTCATTGGAATGCACTGTCTCCAATGCTTTTCAATGGGAAATGGCAAAACGTGCCCTGAGGAGATTGAAATGGCAGTTAAGCTCATTGATATGTGCAGGCAGACCCAGTTACTATGCCAACGCCTACGAACTTCACATGATGCCCCAAGGACAGAGCTTCTGCCACATAAATATCAGCTCTTAAAGCGAAACCCACAGCACAAATGCAAATCTAGCTTCAACACATGACACATGCCCCTGAGAGAGAATGTCCGCCAAAGTTGATTTAGAAGAAGCCCAGTGAGTAGTGTTGAGCATTCCGATACCGCAAGTATCGGGTATTCCGATACTTAGTTCCGATACTTTTTTCATATCGAATACCGGAATCGGAAGTTCCCATAATGCTAGGAGCCCGCTCGATTTGATTCAGCCAATGGGGATCCTCAGAAGTGTGGGCATATCCTGTTAGGCATGTAGGCATGTTAACTACTGGCATGGCTGTGATTGGCTGCTGAAATGAAGTCATGATGCACTATAAAAAGCGCTGCAGCCGCCATTTCTGGTCACTCTGCTGTGAATTCAGTTAGGGACAGGCTGCTGTTGAAGACTGTGAGGGACAGTTAGAAATAGCGATTCCACAAAACATATAGTGCTTAACCCAGGCTACATAAACCACCACTGTAGCTTGCTTTTCCCTAGCAGTGCTGTTTTCACAGCTGTCTGCAAGGGCTGTGTGAGTGCAGACCCACGCTGTGTAGTGTGTCCTGCAGGCACGTCTGCTTGTAGGCCGGCCAGCGTGTGTCTCTGCCTCATACACATTTTTCTTTTATTGCTGCTTTTTTTTTTCTTTTGTATAGTGTGCTTCCATACGTATCCATATACGTTGGTTGCAAACACTAGAGGAGTGGACAGCAGAGCCTTTCAGCAGCCTTTCAGTGCTATAGCCCATTTCTCTGCACTGTTTTTGGCTGTCTGATAGGTCTCTCTGTGTGTGAGTGCAGCTCACGTTGCAGTGTGTTCTACAGCCACCGCTAGCTGTAGTCCGCTCAGCGTGCGTCACTGCCTCATACATAGTCCTTTTTTTGCAGCTAATTTAGCCAGATTTTTGCTCCTATATTAGTGTGCTTCCAACCGCATCCATTGTCATTGGTTGGTTGCAAACACTATATAGGATTAGATAGAGGAGCCGTTTTGCTGGCTTGTGAACTTCAGGGCCAGCCAGGCTAGTATCACCCTATTTTTTGGAGCCTCATCAATTGCATTGTAGGTTAGCTTCCTGCATTGTAATCGCTCCAAAAAGTTTGTGATACTATAGCTTTCAAACTTTGGTCACATCCTTTCCTTTCCCCCCACCCAAAAAAAAGGAAATAAAGTTCACCAAACACTCCACTTTACAGTTGTCTAGGCCACATTAGATCATATTAAAGTGTAGTACACACACTCTTAGCCAAATTAGTGTTTCTTATACTGGTTAGCAGGTGTTCAGGAATAAGAACACTAAGCCACCCCTTTTTTACTTTTCTGCCTATCTTTATCAGTCTACCAAGATGAAGAAGGCAGGGAGTAAGGCACGTGGTCGTGGCCGTGGAGTTTCAGCAAGGAGAGGACGGGGGGATTCAGCAGGGAGAGGACGTGGGGATTCGGTATCTGCTGCGGCCACCAGTGACCCGGCATCCCCCACTTTTACCAGGCAACAGTCCTTCATGCGCAGCTTTGTAGGACCTCGCCGTACCCCACTGCTGCGTGACAAACAAATTGAAGCCGTTGTCGGATGGATGGCAGCTAACGCATCCACTTCAATGACTTCCGCATCCTCCCAAGGCGAGAGCACTGAAGAGCAACCATCTGTCTCTTCACCACCTGCCAAATTGCCCAGGCAGTCTGAGAGCCCTGGACAGGAGCCATCTCAATCTTTACTTCTGTTCTCAGAATCTGTTGGCTTGGAAAGAGGTGGCCAGCCAAGCAGCATTCTAGAGCGTGAAGAAGAGGGAGTATGCAGTGATGCGCAACTGCTTTGTCCCTCTGAATCTGAAGAGGCGGGTGAGCCAGTGCCTATGGTCAGCACACCTCAGTATGCATCAGATGATGATGAGACTCAGTTGCCAATTTCTGGTGCGTACGGTGATGGCGAGACAACCCAGGACCAGCCGGTGCTTGAAGAGGGGAGTGGAGATGATGAGGTCCTTGACCCATCATGGCGTCAGCCACAGGAAGGTGGTGGGAGCAGCTCTGAGGAAGAGATTCCCCGAACGGCCAAAAGAGGAGGGAGAGGGCGGGGGCAGACTTGGTTGCCTGTAGCCTCCATTTTGGCACCCGTGAGGAGCAATCCTCTTCCAAAACACAAAACGGGCGCTCCCAGGACTTGCAGTGCGTGGTCTTTTTTTGACACAGTTGCAGATGACATTTGCTTTGTCAAATGCAAGCTGTGTCATCAGAAAGTGAAACGAGGGAAAAATGTGACCAACCTCAATACCACAAATATGTGGAAACATGTGCATACCAAGCACGAGGTGGAGTTACACAGACACACTGAAGATGTAGGCCAACCTTCAGCAGCACCTACCACCTCTTCAGCTCGTGTTGTGGCCTCTTCCTCCAGCTCACACACAGCTGGTTCAGCTTCCTCACTGGAACGCCATGGAAGAACCACTGCCACTGTTGTCCAGAGACCCAGTGAAATTCCACCCACTGAACCACGTTCGCAGTCATCAGCACACTCCCAGGCCACTCACCAGCAATCGGTAGCACAGGCATGGGAGAAAAAGCGGCCATACTCGGCAAACCATCCCCGAGCACTGACTCTGAATGCCGGCATTGCCAAACTACTGGCCCTTGAGATGCTGTCATTCAGGCTGGTGGAGACTGACACCTTCCGGAACTTTATGTCATTGGCAGTTCCACAATACAATGTGCCGAGCCGCTTTTATTTCAGCAGGCAAGCTGTCCCTGCCCTGCAAAAGCATGTGGAGGGAAAAATTAAAAATGCGCTACTAAATGCCGTCAGTAGCAAGGTCCACCTGACCACCGATGCGTGGACCAGTAGCCATGGACAGGGACGATACCTTTCCCTCACTGCCCATTGGGTCAATGTTGTGGAGCCGGGTACAGATCTGGAGAGTGGCTCTGTACGTATTCTGCCAACTCCAAGGATTTCAGGAATGCAGTCTGTACATATTGAGTCCTCCTCCTACTCTAGTTCCTCGGAATCAGCACTGCGTGAGCCTGTTAGGCCAGATATGAGCACAGGTGTGGCCAAACGTCAACAGGCCGTCCTTAAATTAATTTCTTTGGGGAATCGGAGCCACACAGCACAGGAGCTCTGGAATGCCATCAAGCAGGAGAGCGATGTGTGGTTTGTGCCAGCGAATCTCCAGCCAGGTTTGGTAGTGAGTGACAATGGCCGAAATCTAGTGGCAGCTCTGGGCCTAGGCAACCTCACTCACATACCATGTCTGGCACACGTGCTCAATTTGGTCGTGCAGAGCTTTCTGAGGGACTATCCGGATCTTGATGCACTGCTGCACAAGGTTCGCCTAGAGTGTGCTCACTTGCGGCGTTCCAGCATGGCAAGATCGCGCATTGCATCTCTGCAACGCCGATTCCGCCTGCCAGAACATCGCATCATATGTGACCTCCCCACCAGGTGGAATTCAACGTTACATATGTTGGAGCGGTTGTGTGAGCAGCAGGCAGCAGTAATGGAGTACCAGCTGCATCAGGCGCAAACAAGTCGCACTGTGCGCCGGACACACTTCACCACCACTGAGTGGGCCACTATGAGGGACATCTGCCAAGTTTTGCGTGCCTTCGATGACTCCACGCGGATGGCCAGTGCAGATGATGCACTAATCAGCATGACTGTCCCCCTCATCTGTCTGCTTCAAAAAACCTTACAAGCACTAAGTGAGGAGGTTTTTGAAGAGGTCGAGGATGAGCAGTCAGAAATGTCATCTGCTTCTGGCAAGTCTGCGCAACGTGCTTCCACACAAAGGCCCAGGCAGGGGACACTTAGTGAGGAGGATGACAAGGAGTCAATAAAGGAGGAGGAACACATCTCTCCAGAGGAGGGAGGTACACAAGGCTCTAGTAGTCAGTGTGTACAGCGAGGGTGGGGTGATGCTGAGCAGGCAGAGATGCTGCCTCAAGCTGGGGACAGCGTTTCCGGTCCAGTTGGCAGTCTGCAGCACATGGTTGATTTCATGCTGCAGTGCTTGTTAAATGACCGCCGCATCGCCAACATTCTCCACACGGCTGATTATTGGGTGTACACCCTCCTAGATCCTCGCTACCGGGACAACTTACAAAGCCTCATACCACAGTTGAACCGGGAGCGAAAAATGCGGGAGTACCAAGAAACACTTGTGCAGGCAATCATGTTCTCCATTCCCCCCACAAGTGTTGCTGGTAGTGCTTTTCAAAGCAGCCATGTGGGTAGAGGCAGTGGAGGAAGCTCTGCACAAAGAGGTAGCAGAGGCAGTGCTGCAGGACAAGGCAAGGCCAGTATGGCCCAAATGTGGAAAAGTTTTGTGGGACCGCCACAAACGGCTACACCATCACAGACGGCTCCAGTCAGCAGGAGGCAACGTTTCCGTCAGATGGTGACAGACTACTTGTCGTGCCCTGTTAGTGTTCTCCCAGACGGCTCTTCCTCGTTCAAATATTGGGTCTCTAAGCTGGATACATGGCCAGAGCTTAGCCAGTATGCATTGGAGGTGCTGGCTTGCCCTGCTGCCAGTGTATTATCGGAACGTGTCTTTAGTGCTGCAGGTGGTGTGGTAACAGGCCGTCGCACGCGACTATCCGCCGATAATGTTGACCGGCTTACTTTTGTGAAAATGAACAAGGCCTGGATCTCACCTGAATTTTCCAGTCCTCTTCCAGAATAAATAATTGGCTGGCAACAGGATCCAGGTCTCCTGTTGTGTTCATGTTTCTATGACCTGAACTTTATTTCCTGGGCTACAGCAACGCCCGTTGTTGCTCAGAAGTGCTGTCCGCACAGACAAAACACTCGCTCATGTGTAAGTGGGGTTCGGTAACGTCAGCTGATCCCCTGCTGTGTGTACGGCAAACTCTCCTGCTGCCTACAACTTCTGACTACCTCTGATTTAATATGTTCTCTGATTTGCCCTCTGTCTCCACTCTGTTTTGAGTATTTCCTCCGGCCTACAACACCGCCTGTTTCTGCTCTCAAGTGCCGTCTGCACAATCCACACTTGGTACCTGGGTCCTGTAACATCTGCTCATCTCCAGAGTTGAGCACGGCAATGTCTCCTGCTTTGTCTACATTCCCACTACTTGTAGTGGAAATGTGGACAGAGCAGGAGACATTGCCTGACTCACCTCTAGGGAGAAGCTGCTGTTACAGAACCCCAGTAACACAGGAACAAGTGTGGGTTGTGCAGACGGCATTTCAGAGCAGCAACTGGCGTGGTTGGAAGCCAGAGGAAATACTCGAAACAGAGTGAAGACAGAGGCCTAATTGGAGTACGTTGACAGTTAGTAGTAGTCTAGAAACAATCGCAAACTGCCACCAAGTAGGCCTCGGCCTACTACCTGATTTTCCCTGGGCTCCGACACCGCCAGTTGGTGCTCAGAAGTGCTGTCCGCACAGACAAAACACTCGCTCATGTGTAAGTGGGGTTCGGTAACGTCAGCTGATCCCCTGCTGTGTGTATGGCAAAGTGTCCTGCTCCCTCCACAGTCAAACAACCTCAGATATACACCTGGCTCCAAGTAGGCCTCGGCCTACTACCTGATTTTCCCTGGGCTCCGACAACGCCAGTTGGTGCTCGGAAGTGCTGTCCGCACAGACAAAACACTCGCTCATGTGTAAGTGGGGTTCGGTAACGTCAGCTGATCCCCTGCTGTGTGTATGGCAAAGTGTCCTGCTCCCTCCACAGTCAAACAACCTCAGATTTACACCTGGCTCCAAGTAGGCCTAGGCCTACTACCTCATTTTCCCTGGGCTCCGACAACGCCCGTTGGTGCTCAGAAGTGCTGTCCGCACAGACAAAACACTCGCTCATGTGTAAGTGGGGTTCGGTAACGTCAGCTGATCCCCTGCTGTGTGTACGGCAAACTCTCCTGCTGCCTACAACTTCTGACTACCTCTGATTTAATATGTTCTCTGATTTGCCCTCTGTCTCCACTCTGTTTTGAGTATTTCCTCCGGCCTACAACACCGCCTGTTTCTGCTCTCAAGTGCCGTCTGCACAATCCACACTTGTTCCTGTGGTACCTGGGTCCTGTAACATCTGCTCATCTCCAGAGTTGAGCACGGCAATGTCTCCTGCTTTGTCTACATTCCCACTACTTGTAGTGGAAATGTGGACAGAGCAGGAGACATTGCCTGACTCACCTCTAGGGAGAAGCTGCTGTTACAGAACCCCAGTAACACAGGAACAAGTGTGGGTTGTGCAGACGGCATTTCAGAGCAGCAACTGGCGTGGTTGGAAGCCAGAGGAAATACTCGAAACAGAGTGAAGACAGAGGCCTAATTGGAGTACGTTGACAGTTAGTAGTAGTCTAGAAACAATCGCAAACTGCCACCAAGTAGGCCTCGGCCTACTACCTGATTTTCCCTGGGCTCCGACACCGCCAGTTGGTGCTCAGAAGTGCTGACCGCACAGACAAAACACTCGCTCATGTGTAAGTGGGGTTCGGTAACGTCAGCTGATCCCCTGCTGTGTGTATGGCAAAGTGTCCTGCTCCCTCCACAGTCAAACAACCTCAGATATACACCTGGCTCCAAGTAGGCCTCGGCCTACTACCTGATTTTCCCTGGGCTCCGACAACGCCAGTTGGTGCTCGGAAGTGCTGTCCGCACAGACAAAACACTCGCTCATGTGTAAGTGGGGTTCGGTAACGTCAGCTGATCCCCTGCTGTGTGGAGGGCAAACTGCTGCTGCCTCCAAATTGTAACTACTTCAGATTTAAACATTCTCTGATTTGGCCTCTGTCTCCACTCTGTCTCTAGTATTTCCCCTGACCTCCTACACTGCCAGTTCCTGCTCACAGTTGCCGTCCACGCATTCCACACGTGTTCCTGTGTTACTGGGGTTCTGTAACATCAGCAGATCCCCCAATATGTGTCCGCCACTGTCTCCTGCGCTGTCCACCTTCCCACTGCAAGCGGTGGGAAGGTGGACAGAGCAGGAGACAGTGGCAGACACACATCAGGGGATCTGCTGACATTACAGAATCCCAGTAACACAGGAACACGTGTGGATTGGGCATAAACTGGCGGTGTTTGTGGTCACGTGAAATCCTGGAAACAGAGTGGAGACAGATGCCTAATTGGAGCACGTTGACAGTCTGTTGTAGCCTACAAACAATCTAAGACTGCCACCAAGTAGGCTTCGGCCTGCACCCTGATTGTCCCTGGGTTCCAACAACGCTAGTTGGTGCTCGGAAGTGCTGTCCACACAGAAAAACACACTCATTCATGTGAAAGTGGGGGTCATTAATGTCAGCTGATCCCCTGCTGTGTGGAGGGCAAACTGCTGCTGCCTCCAAATTCAAACAACGTCTTATCTTAAACTGCCTCCAAGTAGGCCTCAGCCTACAAAATGACTATCCCTGGGCTCCAACATCGTCAGTTGTTGCTCGGAAGTGCTGTCCACACAGAAAAACACACTCGTTCATGTGAAAGTGGGGTTCAGTAACGTCAGCTGATCCCCTGCTGTGTGGAGGGCAAACTGCTGCTGCCTCCAAATTGTAACTACTTCAGATTTAAACATTCTCTGATTTGGCCTCTGTCTCCACTCTGTCTCTAGTATTTCCCCTGACCTCCAACACCGCCAGTTCCTGCTCACAGTTGCCGTCCACGCATTCCACACGTGTTCCTGTGTTACTGGGGTTCTGTAACGTCAGCAGATCCCCCAATATGTGTCCGCCACTGTCTCCTGCGCTGTCCACCTTCCCACTGCAAGCGGTGGGAATGTGGACAGAGCAGGAGACAGTGGCAGACACACATCAGGGGATCTTCTGACATTACAGAATCCCAGTAACACAGGAACACGTGTGGATTGGGCAGACGGCTACTGTACGCATAAACTGGCGGTGTTGGTAGTCACGTGAAATCCTGGAAACAGAGTGGAGACAGATGCCTAATTGGAGCACGTTGACAGTCTGTTGTAGCCTACAAACAATCTAAAACTACCACCAAGTAGGCCTCGGCCTACACCCTGGTTCTCCCTGGGCTCCAACAACGCCAGTTGGTGCTCTGCAGTGTCTTTGGCACGGGGACTCCCTGTTGCCCAGCCTGGTTCCAGCACGCCTGCTGTTTCCGGGTAGTATCAAGGTCACTATGCCACCAATCCGTTGTCCTGTCGTCTTGCGGCCGGGTTAGCCGACTCTACGGTGCCTGCAGTTTAGGTGACTCCTATGTGGGCTGCGGGAACTGGCACTGAAGGCTGGATCCGTAGTGCCAATGGGACATGGACCCCCTGTAGGACTGTGGGTTTCGGTAACTGCGGCCGGCTTGCGGCCTGGCTACTTTGCTTTCAATGGGTACCTTCTGCTACCCACCCGTGTTCCAGCACTGTCTGCTGGTTCTCGCCAGAGCCTTTGGCCTAGGTGCCTCCATCTCGGTATCCGAGGTCCAGCACCGTCAGCTGGTCCTTGGTAGTGCTTTCTAGCACAGGTACCTCCTGCCTAGTAACCGTGGTCCAGCACCGTCAGCTGTTCCTCGGTAGTGCCATTGGCTCTTGTAGCTTTTGCTACCCATCTGGGTTCCAGCACCGTCACCTGGTTCTCGGCAGTGTCTTTGGCACGGGGACTCCCTGTTGCCGAGCCTGGTTCCAGCACGCCTGCTGTTTCCGGGTAGTGTCAAGGTCACTATGCCACCAATCCGTTGTCCTGTCGTCTTGCGGCCGGGTTAGCCGACTCTACGGTGCCTGCAGTTTAGGTGACTCCTATGTGGGCTGCGGGAACTGGCACTGAAGGCTGGATCCGTAGTGCCAATGGGACATGGACCCCCTGTAGGACTGTGGGTTTCGGTAACTGCGGCCGGCTTGCGGCCTGGCTACTTTGCTTTCAATGGGTACCTTCTGCTACCCACCCGGGTTCCAGCACTGTCTGCTGGTTCTCGCCAGAGCCTTTGGCCTAGGTGCCTCCATCTCGGTATCCGAAGTCCAGCACCGTCAGCTGGTCCTTGGTAGTGCTTTTTAGCACAGGTACCTTCTGCTTAGTAACCATGGTCCAGCACCGTCAGCTGTTCCTCGGTAGTGCCATTGGCTCTTGTAGCTTTTGCTACCCATCTGGGTTCCAGCACCGTCACCTGGTTCTCGGCAGTGTCTTTGGCACGGGGACTCCCTGTTGCCCAGCCTGGTTCCAGCACGCCTGCTGTTTCCGGGTAGTGTCAAGGTCACTATGCCACCAATCCGTTGTCCTGTCGTCTTGCGGCCGGGTTAGCCAACTCTACGGTGCCTGCAGTTTAGGTGACTCCTATGTGGGCTGCGGGAACTGGCACTGAAGGCTGGATCCGTAGTGCCAATGGGACATGGACCCCCTGTAGGACTGTGGGTTTCGGTAACTGCGGCCGGCTTGCGGCCTGGCTACTTTGCTTTCAATGGGTACCTTCTGCTACCCACCCGGGTTCCAGCAC
Source organism: Dendrobates tinctorius (assembly GCF_039654945.1). NCBI lineage: Eukaryota > Metazoa > Chordata > Amphibia > Anura > Dendrobatidae > Dendrobates > Dendrobates tinctorius. The sequence continues at coordinate 4,646,795 of NW_027361853.1, read as the reverse complement.
TGTCTGCTGGTTCTCGCCAGAGCCTTTAGCCTAGGTGCCTCCATCTCGGTATCCGAAGTCCAGCACCGTCAGCTGGTCCTTGGTAGTGCTTTTTAGCACAGGTACCTTCTGCTTAGTAACCGTGGTCCAGCACCGTCAGTTGGTCCTCGGTAGTGCCATTGGCTCTTGTTCCTTCTGCTACCCATCCGGGTGCCAGCACTGTCTGCTGGTTCTCGCCACAGCCTTTGGCCTAGGTGCCTCCATCTCGATATCCGAGGTCCAGCACCGTCAGCTGGTCCTTGGTAGTGCTTTTTAGCACAGGTACCTTCTGCTTAGTAACCGTGGTCCAGCACCGTCAGTTGGTCCTCGGTAGTGCCATTGGCTCTTGTTCCTTCTGCTACCCATCCGGGTGCCAGCACTGTCTGCTGGTTCTCGCCAGTTTCTCAGCCTTCTTGTACCTTCTGCTACATTTCCAAGATCAAGCTTTTTGAAATTGTCTTTGGTAATCCTTATTGATCTCCATGACGATGACCCTGATGATGACGACCCTGAAGACCACACCAAAGAAGACCAGAAATATGACCCTAAATAATAAGACCAAGAGGACAAAGAACATGAAGACAACCACCAAGATACAGAACAAAAGACAGAAGAACAAGAAGAAGAAGAAGCAAAAGCAAAAGCAGAAGAACAGAAAGCAGAAGAACATTAAGCATAAGACAAAAAATCAGCATAGAAGAAATCAAAATTATAAGCAGAAGAAGACTAAGCAGTAAATGGGGGTGAGTCCGTTCCTCCTCGTGGTGCCCCTGGAAAATGCCTGCTGCTGCAGGCCAAACTGAACGTGGACAAATCCTGTTGTAAATCTTTAGTGACAGGCAGAACGTAAGGTGTAATCTTTTTTAGATAAGTACTACAGGAATGCCTGTCACCATAAGAAAATGAAGAAAAAGAAGAATAGGAAGAAGATGAAGAAATAGCATATGAAAATTAATAATAGCTGAATAAGAAGAATATGAAGAATGGAAAAAAAAAATTAATGGGAAGAAGGTGAAGAAGAAGAAGATGAATAGGGTGAAGAAAAAGTTGATGAAAAAAATGCTACTGCTGCGGATCATGAAGGAGAAAGTGTGGGAGAAGTACAAAAGGTGGTGAAGAGCATGGAAGTTGCGAAACATACATATCTGACTAAATATAAAAAAGTTAACATAGTCAATATCTTTTTAACTCCGAACGTCTTGAAAAAAAAAATTGGAATTAATGCTATGCCATGTGATTTGAATAAACCACTATGCTTTTAATGTCTCCTCCACCTCCCACAATACATTCTACATGATTCTTATTTGTTTTCAATTATGTAGAATTAGCCAACAAGGAAATAAAGGCCTTTTTTTAATTCCGATACCGGAAGTCCCATTGACTTGAATGGGACTTCCGGTATCGGAATCGGCGATACCCGATATTTTTTTCGTATCGGGCGATACCATCCGATACGATATTTTTGGGTATCGAACGGCATCGCTCAACACTACCAGTGAGCCAAACTAGCTCTTAAAGGGCCGACGCGCCAAAGTGATTGTTAAAGGGCCGGCGCACCGAAATGAGCATTAAAGGGCCGACACGCCAAATCGAAAGCTGAGTGACCCCAGGCTCCAAATCGGAGGCTGATCGACCCCGGCCTCCAAATCGGAGGCTGGGCCACCGCGGCCTCCAAATCGGAGACTGAGCCACCCCGGCCTCCAAATCGGAGACTGAGCCACCCCGGCCTCCAAATCGGAGGCTGATCGACCCCGGCCTCCAAATCGGAGGCTGATCGACCCCGGCCTCCAGATCGGAGGCTGATCGACCCCGGCCTCCAAATCGGAGGCTGATCGACCCCGGCCTCCAAATCGGAGGCTGATCGACCCCGGCCTCCAAATCGGAGGCTGATCGACCCCGGCCTCCAAACCGGAGGCTGAGCCACCCCGGCCTCCAAATCGGAGGTTGAGCCACCCCGGCCTCCAAATCGGAGGCTGAGCCACCCCGGCCTCCAAATCGGACCCTGTGGGGCCCCGCCCACTAAATCGGACCCAGAGTGGCCCCGCCCACCAAATCGGACCCTGAGAGGTCCCGCCCACCAAATCGGACCCTGAGGGGCCCTGCCCACCAAATTGGACCCTGAGGGGATCCGCCCGCCAAATCGGACCCTGAGGGGATCCGCCCGCCAAATCGGACCCTGTGGGCCCCCAACCACAAAATTGGACCCTAAGGGGCCCCGCCATCAAAATCGGACCCTGAGTAGACCCGGCCACAAAATCAGACCCTGAGGGGCCCCAATGACAAAATCGGACCCTGAAGGGCCCCCCGGCCACAAAATCGGACCCTGAGGGGCCCCACCCTCAAAATCGGATCCTGAGGGGCCCAACCAACAAAATCGGACCCTGAGGGGCCCCAGCCACAAAATCGGACCCTGAGGGGCCCCAACCACAAAATCGGACCCTGATGAGCCCCGGCTACAAAATCGGGCCCTTAAGGGCCCCACCCACAAAATTGGACCCTGAGGGGCCCCGGCCACAAAATTGGACCCTGAGGGGCCCCGGCCACAAAATCGGACCCTGAGGGGCCCCGGCCACAAAATCGGACCCTGAGGGGATCCGGCCACAAAATCAGACCCTGAGGGGCCCGGCCACAAAATCGGACCCTTAGGGGCCCCGCCCACCAAATTGGACCCTGAGGGGACCAACCCACAAAATCGGACCCTGAGTAGCCCCACCCAACAAATCGGACCCAGAGGGGCCCCACCCACCAAATCGGACCCAGAGGGGCCCCACCCACAAAATCGGACCCTGAGGGGATCTGGCCACAAAATCAGACCCTGAGGGGCCCCACTCACAAAATCGGACCCTGGGGGGCCACACCCACAAAATCGGACCCTGAGGGGCCACACCCACAAATACGGAGCCTGAGGGATCCCCGCCAATAATTCAAGCCCTGAGGAGCCCAGGCCAAGGAATCAGATCCTGTGGGGCCCCACCCACCAAATCAGACCCTGAGGCCAAAGTGGCCCCTGAGAGGCACTCACAGTTAAAACGGTCCTGAGTTGAAAGTCTTGCCGGGGAAGCAGGCAAGTCTCTGTTAAAGGGGCAGCCCGGGCACCATTTCAAACCACTATCTGTGCTTCCTTCAGGAAATACACATCTAGTTCTTCTTCTTCTTCTTATTATTATTATTAGTAAGTTGATTTCCGCAATTAATGCGGCCCGAACCGCTACACGCACAGACTCCGTTGAGGAGTCGTTTCGAAGCCAGCGTCCACGAGAGGTGTGCTAAGTATTTTTCGTGTCGATCGGATTTGTAGTTTTTGCGCAATTTGCGTTAGAAATTTTTTTTTCCCATCATTGGAATGAATTGTCTCAATGCATTTGAATGGGGAAATTTTGCCATAGACAAAACGTGCCCTGAGGCGATTGAAATGGCAGTTGAGCTCATTGATATGCGCAGGCTCACCCAGTTACTATGCCAACGCCTACGAACGTCACATGACGCCCCAAGGACAGAGCTTCTGCCACATAATATCAGCTCTTAAAGCAAAACCCACAGCACGAATGCAAATCTAGCTTCATCACATGATGCATGCCCCTGAGAGAGAATGTGCGCCAAAGTGGATTTAGAAGTCCAGTGAGCCAAACTGGCTCTTAAAGGGCCGAAGCGCCAAAGTGATTCTTAAAGGGCCGGCGCACCGAAATGAGTCTTAAAGGGCCGACGCGCCAAATCGAAAGCTGAGTGACCCCAGGCTCCAAATCGGAGGCTGAGCCACCCTGGCCTCCAAATCGGAGCTCCTCAGGGTCCGATTTGGTGGGCAGGGCCCCTCTGGGTCCGATTTGGTGGGCGGGGCCCTTCAGGGTCCGATTTGGTGGGTGGGGCCACTCTGAGTCTGATTTGGTGGGCTGTGCCACTCTGGGACCGTTTTTGGTGGGCGGGGCCACTCTGAGTCTGATTTGGTGGGCGGGGCCACTCTGGGTCCGATTTGGAGGCCAGGGTGGCTCAGCCTCCGATTTGGAGCCTGGGGTCACTCAGCTTTCGATTTGGCGCGTCGGCCCTTTAAGACTCATTTCGGTGCGCCGGCCCTTTAAGAATCACTTTGGCGCTTCGGCCCTTTAAGAGCCAGTTTGGCTCACTGGGCTTCTAAATCCACTTTGGCGCACATTCTCTCTCAGGGGCATGCGTCATGTGATGAAGCTAGATTTGCATTCGTGCTGTGGGTTTTGCTTTAAGAGCTGATATTATGTGGCAGAAGCTCTGTCCTTGGGGCGTCATGTGACGTTCGTAGGCGTTGGCATAGTAACTGGGTGAGCCTGCGCATATCAATGAGCTCAACTGCCATTTCAATCGCCTCAGGGCACGTTTTGTCTATTGCAAAATTTCCCCATTCAAATGCATTGAGACAATTCATTCCAATGACGGGAAAAAAAAATTTCTAACGCAAATTGCGCAAAAACTACAAATCCGATCGACATGAAAAATACTTAGCACACCTCTCGTGGACGCTGGCTTCGAAACGACTCCTCAACGGAGTCTGTGCGTGTAGCGGTTCGGGCCGCATTAATTGCGGAAATCAACTTACTAATAATAATAATAATAAGAAGAAGAACTAGATGTGTATTTCCTGAAGGAAGTACAGATAGTGGTTTGAAATGGTGCCCGGGCTGCCCCTTTAACAAAGACTTGCCTGCTTCCCCGGCAAGACTTTCAACTCAGGACCGTTTTAACTGTGAGTGCCTCTCAGGGGCCACTTTGGCCTCAGGGTCTGATTTGGTGGGTGGGGCCCCACAGGATCTGATTCCTTGGCCTGGGCTCCTCAGGGCTTGAATTATTGGCGGGGATCACTCAGGCTCCGTATTTGTGGGTGTGGCCCCTAAGGGTCCGATTTTGTGGGTGTGGCCCCCCAGGGTCCGATTTTGTGAGTGGGGCCCCCTCAGGGTCCGATTTTGTGGCCGGGGCCCCTCAGGGTCCGATTTTGTTGCCGGATCCCCTCAGGGTCCGATTTTGTGGGTGGGGCCTCTCAGGGTCCGATTTTGTGGGTGGGGCCACTCTGGGTCCGATTTTGTGGGTGGGGCCTCTCAGGGTCCGATTTGGTGGGCGGGACCTCTCAGGGTCCGATTTGGTGGGCGGGGCCACTCTGGGTCCGATTTAGTGGGCAGGGCCCCACAGGGTCCGATTTGGAGGCCGGGGTGGCTCAGCCTCCGATTTGGAGGCCGGGGTCGATCAGCCTCCGATTTGGAGGCCGGGGTCGATCAGCCTCCGGTTTGGAGGCCGGGGTCGATCAGCCTCCGGTTTGGAGGCCGGGGTCGATCAGCCTCCGGTTTGGAGGCCGGGGTCGATCAGCCTCCGATTTGGAGGCCGGGGTGGCTCAGTCTCCGATTTGGAGGCCGGGGTGGCTCAGCCTCCGATTTGGAGGCCGGGGTGGCTCAGCCTCCGATTTGGAGGCCGCAGTGGCTCAGCCTCCGATTTGGAGGCCGGGGTCGATCAGCCTCCGATTTGGAGGCCGAGGTCGATCAGCCTCCGATTTGGAGGCCGGGGTCGATCAGCCTCCGATTTGGAGGCCGGGGTCGATCAGCCTCCGATTTGGAGGCCGGGGTCGATCAGCCTCCGATTTGGAGGTTGGGGTCGATCAGCCTCCGATTTGGAGGCCGGGGTCGATCAGCCTCTGATTTGGAGGCCGGGGTGGCTCAGTCTCAGATTTGGAGGCCGGGGTGGCTCAGTCTCCGATTTGGAGGCCGCGGTGGCCCGGGGTCGATCAGCCTACGATTTGGAGGCCTGGGTCGATAAGCCTCCGATTTGGAGGCCGGGGTGGCTCAGCCTCCGATTTGGAGGCCGGGGTCGATCAGCCTCCGATTTGGAGCCTGGGGTCACTCAGCTTTCGATTTGGCGTGTCGGCCCTTTAAGACTCATTTCGGTGCGCCGGCCCTTTAACAATCACTTTGGCGCGTCGGCCCTTTAAGAGCTAGTTTGGCTCACTGGTAGTGTTGAGCGATACCGTTCGATACCCAAAAATATCGTATCGGATGGTATCTCCAGATACGAAAAAAATATCGGGTATCGCCGATTCCGATACCGGAAGTCCCATTCAAGTCAATGGGACTTCCGGTATCGGAATTAAAAAAAGGCCTTTAAACCACTATCTGTACTTCCTTCAGGAAAAACACATCTAGTTAATAATTGAAACCAACTAGCGAAACACTTTTTTTGTCATAAAATCATTTTTATTTTTTGCTTTTAGATATTTTAAATTTTTGGACATGATTCTGGGTGCAGTGATCGTGCCAGACGTTCTGTAACAAATCGTGATGACACGTGATTTACCGCAGCCACACGGACCATAGACTGGAAATGTTCATTGTCTGCTACAGAAGAGTGTTCTAGGTTTTTTTGTTTTTTTCTATTAGTTTTCTCCTATTTAATACTGGCCTAATGGCTTGTCTCCTTTCAGAAAACGATGGGCTATAAGCTGCTGTAATTTTGACAAACCAAATTGGGTATTACTTGCCCTGCCCGGTTATTGAATCACCGCGCCAACCTTAAGAATTGTAGGAGGCGTCTTGATAAGCCAAACAGAATATGGAGTGCGGGGGACCAGTCCTTTCCTCGCTCTCCTGAAATATTTTATTGTGTGCATGTTTCCAGAAACTATAGCAGCCGTATCTGATAAGACATTCCTCATGGTATCGCCAACTTGATTTGTTCTTGCCCGTAACATGATAACATTTACAGTGTCCCGGGGAAGTGCAAAGTATATTCATTATCAGGGCTCTATGTGCCGCAGGGTTTTATAACCTTTTATTTTCCTGGTTGAACGTATTTAAAAGATTATTCCCAGATTAAAAAGTTATCACCTTTCGAGCTCAGCAAAGCGCCGTCTTGAATGGAGCGAGGAGCGCATGTTTGACCTCCACCCCATTCATGGTCCATTCATGGTCCATTCGTGATAAAACACAGGATGTGCAGCGTTGCTCCAGGGGCCTCCTTCCCTGCAGGTCCCCGGATTCAATATGGCGGCGGGGGCCTGCAAGGAGCCGGCTTCCTCATGCCTGCAAAGCGCCAGCATGAGGAAGCCTCCAGCAGTGCCTGTGTCAGATCGCTGATCTGTCACAGCGATCTGTGATGTGACAGATCAGCGATCTGTCATATGACAGTGATGTCCCCCCTGGGACAGTATAATAAAGTTAAAAAACTAAATATTCCCTAATAAATTCATTTTTTGGAAATAAAAAACAAAACAATAAAAGTACACGTTTAGTATCGTCGCGTCCGTAACGACCCGCCCTATAAAAGTGTCCCATTAGCGAACCGCTTAAAAAATAAAAAAACAAAGCAAAAAATAATGCTTTATTATCATACCGCCGAACAAAAAGTGCAATAACGCGCGATCAAAAAGACAGATACAAATAACCATGGTACCGCTGAAAACGTTATCTTGTCCCGCAAAAAATGAGCCACAGCGTCATCAACGAAAAAATAAAAAAGTTATAGCTCGCAGAATAAAGTGATGCAAAAATAATTATTTTGTATATAAAATTGTTTTCAGTGCATAAAAGCGCCAAAACATAAAAAAGACATAAATGAGGTATCGCTGTAATCGTACTGACCCGAAGAATAAAACCGCTTTATCAATTTTACCGCACGCGGAACGATGTAAACGCACCCCCCAAAAGAAATTCTTGAAATGCTGGTTTTTGTTCATTCTGCGTCCTAAAAAATCGGAATAAAAAGCGATGAAAAAATGTCACGTGCCCGAAAATGGTACCAATAATAACAACGCCAACTTGTCCCGCAAAAAATAAGACCTCACATGACTCGGTGGGTCAAAATATGGAAAAATTATAGCTCTCAAAATGTGGTGATGCAAAAACTATTTTTACAATAAAAAGTGTCTTTTAGCGTGCGACAGCTGCCAAATATAAAAACCACCATAAATAGTAAATCAAACCCCCCTTTATCATCCCCTTAGTTAGGGAAAAATAATAAAATTAAAAAAATGTATTTATTTCCATTTTCTCATTAGGGGTAGGGTTAGGGCTGAGATTAGGGGTGTGTTGGAGTGTTTGGGCACATCAGGTGCTCTCCAAACGCAACATGGCGTTTGATCTCAATTCCACCCAATTCTGCGTTGAAAAAGTCAAATGGTGCTCCTTCCCTTCCAAGCTGTGCCATGCGCCCAAACAGTGTTTTACCCCCACATATGGGGTATCAGCTTACTCAGGCCAAATTGCAAAACAACTTTTGGGGTTCAATTTCTTCTGTTACCCTTAGGAAAATAAAAAATTGGGGGCAAAAATATCATTTTTGTGGATATTCATGCCTGGGCGTTATAAACTTCTGTGAAGCACTTGGGGGTTCAAAGTGCTCATCACACATCTAGATAAGTTCCGTGGGTGGGTCTAGTTTCCAAAATGGGGTCACTTGTGGGGAGTTTCAACAGTTTAGGCACATCAGAGGCTCTCCAAACGCAACATGACACCCGCAGACCATTCCATCAAAGTCTGCATTCCAAAACGTCACTACTTCCCTTCCGAGCCCCGACATGTGCACATACAGTAGTTTTCTCCCACATATGGGGTATCAGCGTACAAATTGGACAACAACTTTTCAGGTCCATTTTCTCCTGTTACCCTAGGGAAAATAAAAAAATTGGGGACTAAAAGATCATGTTTGTGGAAAAAATTATTTTTTTTATTTTCATGCCCGGGCATTCTAAACTTCTGTGAAGCCCTGGGAGGTTCAAAGTTCTCACCACACATCTAGATAAGTTCTTTTGCGGGTCTAGTTTCCAAATTGGTGTCATTTGTGGGGGGTTTCCACTGTTTTGGCACATCAGGGGCATTCCAAACCTGACATGGCGTCCAATCTCAATTCCAGCCATAAAAGTCAAATGGCGCTCCTTCCCTTCCGAGCTCTGCCATGCACCCAAATAGTGGTTTACCCCCACATATGGGGTATCAGCATACTCAGGACAAATTGCACAATAAGTTTTAGGGTCCTGGTACCCTTGGGAAAATAAAAATTGGGGGTGAAAAGATCATTTTTGTGGAAAAAATGATTTTTTAATTGTACGGCTGTACTTTATAAACTTCTGTGAAGCCCTTGTGGGTTCAAAGTTCTCACCACATATCTAGATAAGTTCCTTGGGGGGTATAGTTTCCAAAATGGGGTCACTTGTGGGGGGTTTCCACTGTTTAGGCACATCAGGGGCTCTCCAGATGTGACATGGTGTCCGATCTGAATTCTAACCAATTTTGCATTGAAAAAGTCAAATGGCGCTCCTTCCCTTCAGAGCTCTGCCATGCGCCGAAACAATGGTTTTCCCCCACATATCAGGTATCAGCGTACTCAGGAGAAATTGCACAATAAATTTTGCAGTCCAATTTCTCCTATTACCCTTGGTAAAATAAAAAAAAATTGGACCTGAAGTAATTTTTTTGTGAAAAAAAGTTAAATGTTCATTTTTTTTTTTAAACATTCAAAAAATTCCTGTGAAGCACCTGAAGGGTTAATAAACTTCTTGAATGTGGTTTTGAGCACCTTGAGGGGTGCAGTTTTTAGAATGGTGTCACTTTTGGGTATTTTCTATCATATAGACCACTGAAAGTGACATTAGATGTGATGTGGTCCGTAAACATAAAATGGTGTTGCAAAAATGAGAAATCGCTGGTCAACTTTTAACCCTTATAACTTCCTAACAAAAAAAATTTTGATTCCAAAATTTTGCTGATGTAAAGTAAACATATGTGAAATGTTACTTAAGTTTTCTTTTATCACAAACCAGAGTAAATGAACTCCAGTTAGAAGTGTTCCATTAAAATGAGATTTATTTCAATATATTTTTTCAAAAAGACATACACAATAAAATGAAACAAGATGTCTCCAAAAATGAAACGTCACCACAAATTAGTTAACCACCATCAATATAAATTTTGGCAAACAAAAGTACATAAGAAATGAATTCACAGGAAAAAAAATATATTCTCTCTCCTTTTATATATCTATATATGTACATATACACTTGGCTATAAAATCATATGCCTAAGTGTGCTTATTTATAACCATCAATTTCAAAGTACACAACATATTGTTATGCCAAACAATTATGGTAGACTGATATAATTTGTATTTGAAAAAGTATATTATACCAGGAAATCAATACTTATATAAAACGGAGCCCAGCTATATTAACCCCATAGTCATATGCTTATTCTCAAAAAGATAAATTATACGTATCAAGTGATACAAAGTGCATATTAAACATTTCCTAAAAGAGATGAATTTATACCTGGTAATATGTAGTGGTGGCGTCTCACTACCCCGACGCGTGTTTCGCGGTTTGCTTCTTCCGGGGGCGTGGTTTTGTGAGGGGAAGGAGGGTATTTAAATATACCAGTGTTCAATAAAAATGTCGGATTGATAAATACCTGCCGACGGCATAGTGACGCATGAACGCTAATGCCACACCCCATAGTAACCATCGATTCCATAGAAACCGCTCAGGGAACCACAGCTATCAAATAAATGTGGTCACATAATGAGCGCCTTAGTGAATCGGCCTGGGTCTGGGTAATCAGCGCATGCGTACTGCCATACAGCATATTAAAGTTGAAAGGAAGGAAAAAAGGATATCACCAGCCTCAATGAATCAGCCTAGATCCAAACAATCAGCGCACACATACCGCCGTTCAATATATACAAATTGCAAAGAAACCAAACTGCACGCGGGCAAAAACGGACTATTTGTATTAAGTCCAAACTTTATACAGGCACAATCATATAATGGAAGCCTCAGCAAATCAGGCTAGGTCTAAGCATATAACACATATAAAGGAGTTAGCTTTGGCTGTTCAATATATAGAGATTATAAAAAGCCCAACATGCTTGCGGTAAAAAACGGACTGTTTGTATTAAGTCCAAACTTAATATAATGAAAACCTCAATAGATCAGGCTGGGTCCAGGCATATAAAACATATAAAGAAGTTACAAGAAGAGATTCACCCATAGTGCCAAAAGATACGGACCCTTTATATTATAGGATAATAGATCAAAAAATAATTAAACCGCAATATATAAAAAGGAATTATATTAATATAGTGCAAGAATAAATTATGCAAATTATGCAGTTTGGTTTCTTTGCAATTTGTATATATTGAACGGCGGTATGTGTGCGCTGATTGTTTGGATCTAGGCTGATTCATTGAGGCTGGTGATTTCGTTTTTTCCTTCCTTTCAACTTTAATATGCTGAATGGCAGTACGCATGCGCTGATTACCCAGACCCAGGCCGATTCACTGAGGCGCTCATTATGTGACCACATTTATTTGATAGCTGTGGTTCACTGAGCGGTTTCTATGGAATCGATGGTTACTATGGGGTGTGGCATTAGCGTTCATGGGTCACTATGCCGTCGGCAGGTATTTATCAATCCGACATTTTTATTGGACACCGGTATATTTAAATACCCTCCTTCCCCTCACAAAACCACGCCCCCGGAAGAAGCAAACCGCGAAACGCGCGTCTGGGTAGTGAGACGTCACCACTACATATTACCAGGTATAAATTCATCTTTTTTAGGAAACGTTTAACATGCACTTTGTATCACTTGATACGTATTATTTATCTTTTTGAGAATAAGCATATGACTATGGGGTTAATATAGCTGGGCTCCGTTTTATTTAAGGATTGAGATTTCCTGGTATATATACTTTTTCAAATACAAATTATATCAGTCTACCATAATTGTTTGGCATAACAATATGTTGTGTACTTTGAAATTGATGGTTATAAATAAGCACACTTAGGCATATGATTTTATAGCCAAGTGTATATGTAGATATATAGAAGGAGAGAGAATATATATTTTTTCCTGTGAATTCATTTCTTATGTACTTTTGTTTGCCAAAATTTATATTGATGGTGGTTAACTAATTTGTGGTGACGTTTCATTTTTGGAGACATCTTGTTTCATTTTATTGTGTATGTCTTTTTTAAAAAATATATTGAAATAAATCTCATTTTAATGGAACGCTTCTATCTGGAGTTTATTTACTCTGGTTTGTGATAAAAAAAAACTTAATAAGTAACATTTCACATATGTTTACTTTACATCAGTAAAAATTTTGGAACCAAAATTTTTTTTTGTTAGGAAGTTATAAGGGTTAAAAGTTGACCAGCGATTTCTCATTTTTGCAACACCATTTTATTTTTAGGGACCACATCACATTTAATGTCACTTTCAGTGGTCTATATGACAGAAAATACCCAAAAGTGACACCATTCTAAAAACTGCACCCCTCAAGGTGCTCAAAACCACATTCAAGAAGTTTATTAACCCTTCAGGTGCTTCACAGGAATTTTTTGAATGTTTAAAAAAAAAAATGAACATTTAACTTTTTTTAACAAAAAAATTACTTCAGGTCCAATTTTTTTTATTTTACCAAGGGTAATAGGAGAAATTGGACTGCAAAATTTATTGTGCAATTTCTCCTGAGTACGCTGATACCTGATATGTGGGGGAAAACCACTGTTTCGGCGCATGGCAGAGCTCTGATGGGAAGGAGCGCCGTTTGACTTTTCCAATGCAAAATTGGCTGGAATTCAGATCGGACACCATGTCACATCTGGAGAGCCCCTGATGTGCCTAAACAGTGGAAACCCCCCACAAGTGACCCGATTTTGGAAACTATACCCCCAAGAAACTTAGTAACCCCGGAATGCCTCCTAAGAGATGTTCCTAGAACTCTACTTGCAGGGCAGAAAGCTGCAGTCTGCTTCGGGGACGCCTCACTCCCGACTCTCTATCTGTGTCGCTGCTGTGCCTCAAGTCTTGGATGGGAGTAATGCATTTACAGCCAACTACTCCACCGGTCTCTGCTGCAGAACCATAAGTGTCCATACAACCTCGGGGACCGGGCCCCGGCCTTGCGCTGAGAACCTATAGGCAGGGTTCCTCTTCCAACCCACGTCTCCTCTCTGTTTTCTCTACTCCTTCGTTCCGTACTTGTCTTTCCTTCCTATGGATGCTTAGGTTACAGTTCCACGTCTTTCCACCTTCCTTACTTTCCCATGCCAGCTGGCTCAGGTCACTCAGGCAGCTGCAGCACTCCTTCCTTCATCCCTTCTTCCAGGGATCCTCACTCCTCTCTCTGAGTGACTTCCTGCTCCGCCGACCTTCTGTCAGATGGCCCCCTAAGGGACTGACTTGTAATTCTAAACCTTCCCAGTCTTTTTTATGGATCTAAACTCCACCCACCTCCCAACACATCCAGTGTTCCAAGCAGGGAGGTGCTCTGCTACTCTAGAAGCACTGAGCCGCAATGTGGTTGTGCAGAACTACCCTGTTGTGTGGTGTGCGAGTGTTGGAGTGTGGAAAGGAGCTCCCAACTTACCCAGACGGTGGGGCACCACACCTTAGGAGAAAGGTGCAGTACCTCTGTGGCGACTGAGCCTCATGGGCGCCACATATTCATACTGTGGATTCCTTTTCACCATTGGACAAGGTTTATGCCTCCTTTTTTACTGCATATTGCTATTGCAGTCTTAGAGGATTAGATCAAGAGTAGCTCTTGTTTTAGAGGATTAAATCTTCTAAAATACCCCAAAATACAACTTTCTTTAATTTCCAAAGTAGGTAAAAAAAAGAAAAAAAAAAGGAAAAGAAATCACACATACAAAAGAATCTTATTTCTTCTTTGTTCAATAAGCGCCTATCCCTTCTTCTGTCCACAGCTTAGCAAAAAGGTGGGACAGTGGGTTTTGAAGAAAGCTTGGTTCATGTTCTTTCTGTGCACCGTGTTGGGGTGTAGATCTTGATCCCCCCAAAAAGACGGAACCATTCACTAAAGTAAGGCAGACCGAGTCCCTTGGCTATCCATCTGGTTTCCAACTTGGTCTTTTTCTAGGCAGATATAAAAGTGTGGGCTACCATGTTTTTTGTGTTCAACTAAGAGATGGACATTGCCCAAATAAAGGCCAGATCAGTTCAAAAGGGATCCCATCTGCCCCATCAGTGAATGGCTTTGTCAGGGTCTACAGGGATGCCCATTTTTAAGTTTTAAAACCCCCAGCATAACTTAAAGCACAGCACAAAGATGAAGTCACTCAAATCATCAATGATGTCACTGGAAAAGTACTTAAAAAAACAAGGAACATTTCACTGGCGATGAAGACACGGCTCCTACATAGTTTGGTCTTTTCTGTAATAATATAAGGATGCGAAACCTGGACGATAAAGAAACAAGGCAGAAGAAGAATCATAGGCATCAAAATGTGGTGCTGGAGAAGGATATTATCAATACCATGGATGCAAGAAGAATAAACAAATCCATTTTTGCTACAAATTAAGCCAGACATGTCAATCAAAGCAAGCATCACCAAGCTAAGACTTGCCCACGTTGATCTCTTCGTATGATGTGTCCGAACACTGGAGGACATCACGTTTGGAAGAACAGAAGGAACAAGGCAAAGCGGAAGACCAACAATCAGATGGCTTGATACCTTCAAGATAACGATTGTGAAGACCCTGGTGGACCTACCTAGGCCTGCAGAAGATCACTCTTCCTACGGATCATTCACCGATCAAGTCGCCATAGCTCAAGATCGAGCCAAAAGCAAAAAAAAAAAAAGGTGAATCTAGCCTAACATGCCTTCAAAGTCAGACTATTGCAGTGGACGTGGTGTACATGGACTTTTCAAAAGCTTTTGATACGGTGCCACACAAAAGGTTGATACATAAATTAGAGCAATGGGGATAGGAGAAGTATGTTTAAGTGAGTTAAGAGCTGGCTCAGGGATAGGAAACAAAGGGTGGTTATTAATGGAGCACACTTGGACTGGGTCACGGTTAGTAGTGGGGTACCACAAGTGTCAGTATTGGGCCCGCTTCTTTTCAACAAATTTATTAATGACCTTGTAGGGGGCATAGAGAGTAGAATTTCAATATTTGCAGATGACACTAAATTCTGCAGGGTAATCAATACAGAGGAGGACAATTTTATATTGCAGGAGGATTTATGTAAAGTAGAAGCATGGGCTGATAAATGGCAAATGAGCTTTAATGGGGATAAATGTAAGGTCATGCACTTAGGTAGAACAAACAAGATGTATAATTATGTGCTTAATTATAAAGCACTGGGCAAAACTGTCACTGAAAAAGACCTGGGTGTATGGGTGGATGACAAACTCACATTTAGTGGCCAGTGTCAGGCAGCTGCTGCAAAGAGGCATAGATGCTCATGAGGAGAACATAATTTTACCTCTATATAAGTCACTAGTGCGACCACACTTAGAATACTGTGTACAGTTCTGGTCTCCAGTGTATAAGAAAGACATAGCTGAACTGGAGCGGGTGCAGAGAAGAGCGACCAAGGTTATTAGGGAACTAGGGGGTCTGCAGTATCAAGACAGGTTATTACACTTGGGGTTATTTAGTTTGGGAAAACGAAGGCTAAGGGTTGATCTTATTACAATGTATAAATATATGCAGGGACAGTACAAAGACCTTTCTAATGATCTTTTAACTCTTAGGGCCCCGTCACATATAGCGACTCACCAGCGATCCCGACAACGATATCAACTTGTCAGGATCGCTGGTGAGTCGCTACATGAACGCTGGTGAGCTGTCAAACAGGCAGCTTCACCAGCCATCAGCACAGCGACGCCGAGCGCGCAGCGTCGCTGTGTACGTTAGATACCAGCGCGCTGATGCAGGGAGCTGGTAACTAAGGTACACATCGGGTTTCTAAGCAGCGCGCATCCCTTAGAAACCCGATGTGTACCTTGGTTACCAGCTCCCTGCATCAGCGCGCTGGTAACTAAGGTACGCATCGGGTTTCTAAGCACAGCGCGCTGCTTAGAAACCCTGCGTTTACCTTAGTTACCAGCTGATTGCTGGTCTCCCGCCTGTCACACGCAGCGATGCGTGCTGGCCAGCGGGAGATCAGCGATCAAATAAATGTCCAGGGCATTCCAACAACGATCATCGATACCGGCAGGGGGGCCGGTCGCTGATAGCTGTCACACACAGAGATCTCGCTGGGGAAATCGCTGTTGCATCACAAAACTTGTGACTCAGCAGCGATCTCGCTAGCAAGATCGCTATGTGTGACGGGACCATAAGACCTATGACGGGGACAAGGGGGCATCCTCTACGTCTGGAGGAAAGAAGGTTTAAGCATAATCACATCTCAGTGGATTCTTTACTGTAAGAGCAGCGAGACTATGGAACTCTCTGCCATATGATGTTGTAATGAGTGATTCCCTACTAAAATTTAAGAAGGGTCTGCATGCCTTTCCTGAAAAGTATAATATTACAGGGTATATACACTAGTTTCCTTAATATTGTGTTGATCCAGGGAGCTAGTCTGATTGCCGTTAGAGTTGAGCGAAACGGGTCGGTCAATATCAAAAGTCGCCGACTTTCGCAAAAGTCGGGTTTCATGAAACGAAACCCGACCATAGTGTGAGGTCGGCCACGAGGTCGGCGACAGAGCGCCAAAGTCGCGTTTCAAAAGATGCTTCCAGTGCCCTTTTTCAGCCAATGATGGAGGACGCACTCTGTGGGCAACGCGATGACATAGGCATCGGTCACCACCATCTTTGAGAAGGGCATGCAAGTGATTGGCTTGCTTTGTGTGGCGTCACAGGGGCTATAAAAGGGCGTGCACGCCGACCGCCATCTTACTTCTGCTGATCTCAGAATAGGGAGAGCTGCTGCTGCTGATTCTGTAGGGAGAGCGTTAGGCAGGGAAGAAGATACAAAAAACTGCTTCTGCTGCTAGCGATTTTGCCTCTGTACAACACACGAGTTAGTGTGCAGTGCAAAGGGAGGCTATATTTTGGTGCATCAGCTTTGTTGGTTACTAGGCTGCCTTATAAGGCTCCCTGATAGCTGCATGGCTGTTTTCACATTGCTGTGCAAACTGCTTTTTTAAAAGCAAAAATACTTTTCATCCTCTTTTTTGCCCAGTTACCAAGCGTTCATTTTTCCACACTTTTGCGTGCAGCTGTCCTGCTTATTAGGCTGCCTGCTCCCATACTTGGGACTGAGAGCATCATTGTCAACTTGCTAAAATCTCTAGGGAGATTCAAATTCTCCCCAGTCCTATATAGACATTTTATATACCATCCAATTTCAGCCTGGTATATTGAGATGTAATCTACACTGGGCCTGAGATAATAGTTCAGTGTCCTCAAGTCTGTAGGGAGATTCAAATTCTCCCCAATACTATATACACCTTGTACCTTGTTTTACAGTACCATATTGCTGGTGGTATTTTGGGTACATTTTCCCAAAAATGAGGAAGTGTGTTGGAAGAGGCAGTGGAAGTGGGAGGGGGTTGCCAGCTGGTAATGATGTTGTTGATGGTGGTGGTGGATCTGCTGGTAGTGGCAAAAGCACAATAGCACCTAATGCAGGAGGTGTTGAGGCTGCGTCATCGTCTGACTACACAAGGCCTCGAAGGCTCCCTTTTCTGGGAGTAGGTAAACCGCTTTTAAAGCCAGAGCTTCAGGAACAAGTTTTGGCTTACATTGCTGACACAGCCTCCAGCTCTATCGCCTCCTCTTCTGAATTTTCAAAATAAAAGCACTGAGTCGTCATTGGAGGCTCATGGTCAGGAATCACACCTTTCCTTGTGTCCTTCACCCCTACCAAAAGTTAAGGATGCGGCAGGCCACACTACAGATTACTCCATGGAGCTCTTTTCATATACCATGCCTGGGTTATCAAGTCAAATCGTGAATTACCCAGTCCAAGAAGAATCTGACATGGAGTGCACTGATGCACAGTCACTGCTAGATTTATCTGCTGGTACATTCACTCAGAGCACTACATTGTCCTCGCAGTGTACTGAGCCAGAATCTGACCCTGACGAAACTCAGGTGCCCTTTCCCGCATACTATACCACCTTACATGGTGACAGAGGAAGATGCACATGACATTGAAGAGGAGGTGATGGATGCTCCAGTTGTTGACCCAGATTGGCATCCATTAGGGGAAGAGGGTGCCGCTGCCAATAGCTCAGAAGAGGAGGAGTTGCATCGACAGCAGGCATCGACATCGCAACAGCTGTTATCTGGCAGGCCCGGAGCAGTCCAAAAACGGGTTACAAAAAACAAAAGAGTTGCAGGACAGCTAGGCCAGACAGTCAAATTAGCACAGCGTGCAAGGCCTCAAAATGTCTTCCATAGTAGGAAGAGTGCAGTGTGGCACTTTTTTGAACAAAATCCTAATGATCAGGCAAAGGTTATCTGTAAGAAGTGCACAAAGACCTTTAGCCGAGGGAAAAATCTGAGAAATTTGAATACCAGTTGCATGCTTAGACATTTAACCACCATGCACTTGCAAGCGTGGACGGACTCCAAACCTCCTCACATACCACATGTGCATCTGCTCCCAATGAAGGTAGTCAGCAACGCTACATCGTTTCCCCCACTGTAAGCCCACCGGTTAGCACACCACCAGCAGCAAATGTTGAGGTGTCGTCGCAAGGCCAAAGCAGTCAGGGAATCACAATGTTATTGCTACGAAAGACTGAATCTAGGCCATCAGAAAGAACACCAACTCCATCACCATCATCAACCCTCTCTCAGTCCGCCATGTCCACCACTAGTTCCACCTTATGCAGCTCTCAAGTCCAGCTCACCCTACCAGAGACTATGAGTAGGACAAGAAAGTACTCATACTCTCATCCGCGTACACTGGGTTTGAACGCCCACATTGCCAAACTAATCTCGTTAGAGATGATGCCCTACCGGTTGGTTGAAAGCGAAGCTTTCCGCGAACTCATGGCCTACGCAGTACCACGCTATGACCTACCCAGTCGGCACTTTTTTTCTCGCAAAGCCATCCCAGCCCTCCACCTTCATGTGAAAGACCGCATTGTCCATGCGCTCAAGCAATCAGTGAGTGGAAAGGTGCACCTCACAACAGATGCATGGTCCAGTAGGCATGGCCAGGGCCGTTACGTGTCCATCACTGCGCACTGGGTTAATGTGGTGGATGCAGGGTCCACAGGGGACAGCGGCGGTGGGAAAGTGCTGCCTAGCCCACAGTATAGGAAACAGTTGGGTGTAGGCGTTTGACCCTCCTCCTCCAGAACCGAAAGCTTGTCCACAGAGCGCAGTCGCACGAGCACTCCATCCGCAGCTGCCAGTGTTGCACACTCGGTGTCCCACTATCGAACAGATAGTGGTAAGCGTCAGCAGGCTGTGTTGAAGATAATGTGTTTTGGTGACAGACACACCACGGAGGTACTGGCAAGACTACTTGCAGCGACAAACTGAGTCATGGCTGGGCCGACTACATCTTGAGGCAGGCAAGGTAGTTAGCGATAACGGCAGGAATTTTGTGGCAGCCATAGCCCTATCAAAACTCCGACACATACCTTGCCTGGCTCACACCTTGAACCTGGTGGTGCAGTGCTTCCTCAATAATTATCCGGAGTTAACAGGCCTGCTCCAGAAGGTCTGAAGACTGTGCTTGCACATCCGCCGGTCGCCCGTACACTCCAGTCGTATGCAGAAGCTGCAGCGATTGCTCCAACTTCCCAAGCACCGCCTAATTATCGACGTTGCAACAAGGTGGAACTCCACCCTGCACGTGGTTGAGAGACTGTGTGAACAGAGGCAGGCTGTAATGCATTTGTGGGAGGATACACGGCCAGGCACTTTGAGGGCAGACATGGAGTTGTCGGGTGTGCAGTGGTTGAAGCTGAAAGACCTCTGTAAAGTCCTTCAGTGTTTTGAGGAATGCACACGACTGGTAAGCGCAGACCACGCCATCATGAGCATGAGCATCCCACTTATGCGTCTGCTCATGTAAACTTTGACGCACATTAAGGAGCAGGCGTCTGCAGCCGAGGATGATGAGGAAGAGGAGGAGGGAAGCCTTGATGACAGTCAGCCATTGTCTGCTCCGGGACCTCTCCTGGATGAGGTGGAGAAAAAAGAGGAAGAGGAGGAGGAGGATGATGATGGGGATGATTATTTAGGGGAGGAGGATGCTTCTCGTGGGGCAAGAGAAAATGTTGGCCTGGCAAGGTCTGGTACAGGGTTTGTGCGTGACTGGAGGGATGTGGATTTGCCAGAAAGTGCTCCTCCACCCAGCACTCGCGGTGCATTATTGACACCTGGAACATTGGCCCACATGTCAGATTATGCCTTGCAGATCCTAAAAAGGGACCCCCGCATTGCCAAAATGATGAATGATGATGACTACTGGTTGGCCAGCATCCTGGATCCACGCTATAAAGCCAAATTCCAAAACATCATGCCACAGGAGAACCTTGACCTAATATTGGCTAACAAAGAAGCAACTCTGGTAAACCGTTTGTTTGAGGCATTCCCAGCACACAGCAGCGGTGATGGTTCTCCAACGAGCCGTCGGGGGCAACATGGGAGAGGTGTTCATGGTGCACACATCAGAAGTAGCGTTGGAGACAGGTGTTTCATGACCATGTTGTGGACTGATTTTTCAAGTCCCGCTCACACGACTGGTATTACTGCATCGATTGAAAGTCACAGGAGACAGCAGTTGTCAACTATGGTTACAAACTACTTCTCGTCCCATATCGATGTTCTCCCTCACAGGTCATTCCCCTTTGACATTTGGGCCTCTAAACTGGACGCTTGGCCTGAAATGGCACAATATGCCTTACAGGAGCTCGCTTGCCCTGCTGCTAGTGTGCTATCGGAAAGAGTCTTCAGTGCTGCTGGCTCAATCCTGACAGAAAAAAGGACCCGTCTGTCGACCCAAAATGTTGATGATCTAACCTTCATTAAAATGAACCATGCATGGGTTTCAAAGGATTTTGTCCCACCTTCCCCTGATTACACATAGGTTGCCAGAAAAATGGCTCGCTTTTGTCCTCCTCTTCCTCGGACTTCTCCAATTCTTCCATTTGCAGCTGCTGAATGTCCAACATCAACATATGCCATTTTTTAAACCTCCCTAACTGGGCTGCCTCCCCCCCCATGGTCGGGG
This sequence comes from Dendrobates tinctorius, assembly GCF_039654945.1. Classification (NCBI taxonomy): domain Eukaryota; kingdom Metazoa; phylum Chordata; class Amphibia; order Anura; family Dendrobatidae; genus Dendrobates; species Dendrobates tinctorius. The sequence goes on along the minus strand of NW_027361853.1, from coordinate 4,625,811 downwards.
TCACCACCTAGCACACGCAACCGTGCAAGTGCCATTGCCCTGGACAGGTGGGTGGGCCGACTCTTGGGCACCGGCACTGGCACAGGGTCCCACATGGTGCAATCAAGTGTCTCTGATGGTGGGGGTGCACACCCGCCGTCAGACACACGGCGTACTATGAGGGGCCCAGTGCCAGTACCGACGCCCATGAGTGGGCCCCCCTTGCTTGGGCAGGGCCCCAGCATTTGCAATATTTACCTCTCCCTGCACCTCCGCTGTGTAGTCTGGGCTGCTGTCAAATCCTTCCCTGGGACTGCCACTACAAATTTGGTGAACTGATAGATGATGGTTAAGACGCAGCTATGCCCTGTCCTGCTGGCCAGGCTGTAGCTTCAGATGATCAATGGCTTCCATTTCTTATGGACGTCGACTCACAATGAGATGCAGTGGTGGTTTATCATCAGCTTTCACAGTTTTCCTACTCACAGACGTGTGACATTCCTGCCCACATTTTTAAATGTGCCCTCTCATGCCAATCCAATAGAATCGCCTACAGCCTGTGGCTTCTGTCTTTTTCACTCCAAAGTTACCTGACAGATCATGATAGGCAGTGAGGACCATGTCTACATCTCTCCCTGTGATCAAAATTTGATGGAGATGAGTAACGGTGATGGGATCAACGGTACTGCGATACAGCAACCCTTTCTTCACAAAGAACTGTTTTCGCTGTCTCCACACGCAAAGTAATTGAGGGTCAGCATCGCCTCTGAGAATTCTCCCGGGAGTTTTTCCCCTGATTAGTAATTCCTAATTCGACTTTATGTCTGTACTTTTATCCATCTCGTTTCCTCTTGTGGAGAGTCTGGACTGTCTTACTGAGACAGAAATATATATGAAGATTTAAAAATACCCCAACAGTGTATACTGGTGTACGCTTCAAAAACATTTCCTTTTTTCTACTTTTTAGATTGTTGTCTAATCCATACTGAGGCTGTGAGTGTCTTTGTTGGACTCCGGAAATAAACACAGAGATTTTAAATGTTTAAACTATGCTATACCTGTTATCCGGTGATACTGTACCCTTTCTCAACTTTCTGCAATCTTGTCGAATCCATACTGTGCCTGAGACCATCTGAGTCTGCCTCCTGATTACAGATGAGTGGTGTTTGACTCGAACTGTTGGCCAAGTTCAAATTCTAGCTGTTTTGGGCGGTGTAAGATCCGTTCGTCGAACTACAACACTATGATTAAAATTCGGCTGTTCAAGTTTCCGTTCGAGAACGTTTCGTTAAACAAAAGCGTATTTTTTTTCCACAATAATGGTTTTCAATGATAAGACAGTTTTAGGGCATAGTAGCGGTGTCTGGTAGCAAGCGGTGTAGTACACCTGTGAAGGAGCTACACCGTGTGTGTTTCTAATAACTTTTTACCACATATTGTCCTGAAAATCCTTTTGGGCCTAGTAACTGTGTCTGCTACTCAGCAGAGGAGCCCACCCGTGAACCGAGCTATGCCGCCTGTTTATGAAAGAACCAGTTTTTGACTGCATTTACACCACTTAATACTTTGGGCCTAGTAACTGTGTATGCTACTCAGCAGAGTTGGCCACCCGTGGACCAAGCTATGCCGCCTGTTTATGTAAGAACTGTGTGATACTCAGCAGAGGAGCCCAGCTGTTAAGCAAGCTACAGCACCTGTGGTTTGGACACTTAATTTTTTTCACGTTCTTTCTGGAATACCATTTAGGCCTAATTCCGAAATTACGGTTGACCTGCACTTACTGGGAAATGCTTGTTCGCGGGGAAGAATTGTAATCCCAGATCCCCATCACTAACGGGGTTCAGCGTGTTATTCGCACCTGTAAGCGATACACGCTGGTCCTTTCATTGTAGCACGCGTGTAGCCCCGGACATGTAAGGGCATGACAGACCTGTTATTGGGCGATCTCGCGTGCCAGAGCCTCGTGTGTCCCTCTAGTAAGCTGGACACGGACCGCGGGGGCATGCATGAGTCTCGTTCGTTAACGGAATTAAGCTTGCAATCTGTGCAGCTTTTTTGTGGATGGCATGGTTGAGGTTGCCCGTGTTGAGTCCAATTAAGCTGCAGGCTCCACTCTTGGTGGTGCCCTTCTGGACATTCCTTTAAGGTTCAGCTTTGCAACCATACTGCCCCCGGAAACCAAACTCTTTTCCTGACAGTGACATTCTGGTCAAAGAGCGCGATGACATCACGTCTGTACGCCCTCTGCCTAAACAGTCCAAGTGCAGAGAGATGGAAGATGGGGACGACGAGGAGTCCAGAGTACTGGGATTCCCTAGCGAGGAGACTTATTTAATTGTTTTAAAGGTTGGGAGCAATTTTTGGGGAGCACGATACGCTGGAGAATGATATCTGGGGCCCACCATACACTTGGGCATTCCAAAGGTGGACATCAGTCACTGGAGCAGCATTTACAGGGCCCATTATACACTGGAACATTAGAAATGGGGCCCATTATATATGGAGCATTATTTGGGCCCATAAGACACTGGAGCTTCATCCATGGTGAACAACATATACTGTAGCATTATGTGGAGCTCATCATATACTGTATCAAACATTATATGGGACCAATGATTCTGTATGGAGAAATATATGGGCCTCATTACTCTGTATGGCGCACTATGCAGTGGCCATAATACTGTATGGAGGAATATACTGTCTGTTTTTGGAGCTATTGGAGAATTTAAAATGGATATCAGTCATGTGATGTAAGAATTGAAGTATTTTTCATTGTACTGTACCGCTATTTCTCTGCCGTATCAAAGGATCATGAATTGTGTCATGTGTTAAAGGAGTCCAGTGACATTCTTTGGCCCTGGGCCCATGAAAATCTGGAGCCAGCACTATCCCCCCCACAACTTTAGCCAAATAACCCCCAGTTTTCAATGCCTAACTATTATTATAAAGTAAATTAAGGTTGACAAGCTTAAGGAATAAGAATTGATGTTTTTGGCATTAAAATGGCACTCTAGGTGTGTTTCCTGTCCTCTACTCACTGCTGACTTTTCTTCCCCATTGACGTACATTGGGTTTCGTGTTTCAGTCGGCCTTAGACTTCTCACGATAATCGGCCGATTTCGTTCGACCCGACTTTTGCGAAAGTCGGGTTTCGTGAAAACCCGACTCGACCCGAAAAAAGGCAAAGTCGCTCATCTCTAATTGCCGTATGTGGAGTCAGGAAGGAATTTTTTCCACCAATGTGAAACTTACTGTTTGCCACATGGGTTTTTTTTGCCTTCCTCTGGATCAACATGTTAGGGCAAGTTAGGATAGGATATGGGTTGAACTAGATGGACTTAAAGTCTTCCTTCAACCTTAATAACTATGTTACTATGTTAATAACTATTAAACAGCATTAAGATGCAGGTTATAGCCATGGAAATGCATAGATTTGCACAGTATCTTCACACAAAAAGTTAGCACATTTTAATTAAGCGTTGCAAGATTAGTTTAATTTTTCTAACCTACCCTTCGACGGGAGTACCAGCTCTGCGCAACCATTTTCTAAAACAGATTTTGAATCACATATTGCATGCAACTGAAGAAAATACACTGACCTTGGCGGACAAGGCGATATAATAAATAAGCTATTCTTTTACCTACAAGTCAAATACAGGTTCATTGATGGCACCTGTACAAAGCAAAGAACAATCACTTCTCTATGCTATTCAAGAAGGATTATGAAGAGATAAACAAGTCACCGTCGGAACAGTCATTTTCGAAGTGTCACAGTCGGTGGTGGTTACCAACAGTCGCTGCCGCTCACTGCGCTTCCTGGGTATGTGAAACACAAACCTGTTTATGAAAGACGCAGACTGTGCTTCCTGTACCAGGCAAGGCGAGTGTGGTTACCGGAAATATTCCAAGATGCCACAAACCTGCTGTGCAAGGCCTGTGCTGAAAACAGCAGCAGGTGTAGGAGCGCCTCTGAAGAACACACCAATGATTTCTACTTATTATGGGATATGACAACTGGGGCCAACCTTAATGTCATACATTACTAACACTGACTAACAAAAATCATCTCATCTTAATTATTCCCATAAATGACGTATCAAGACCCATCACCCAACATGAACAGCGTTCCATGGCTCTAATCACATAATAGCTGTCAGATTATGTGTCCTCAGGGGCGTAACGATCGTGGATGCAGATGGCTCAGGATGAGGGACGTATACCAGGAATTGGCCTAGCATAATACCAGTTAGGCGGGGGGGGGGGGAGTATACAAGAAAGGTGACAAAAAAGGGACATTATCACAGGAAGGGGCCCAGGATGTTGGACACTATTACTGGAAGGGACACAGAATGGGGGTTATTATAGGAAGAGGCCTAGGACTGAGGACATTAGTACAGCATGGGAACATGTGAGGGGGCAACACGTGTACATTTACAAGATTAAGAACACTACCGGGGCTAATACATCTAACCAACATGTTGGTGGGGGGCCCAGGTCAATGTTTTGCACCATGGCCCATCGGACTCAAGTTACGTGACGGCTTGTCCTGCTGCCAAAAGATATAATGTACATGTCCAAGCCGTACTATAACTTGCAGGATCCATCCAACTCATAACACGGCTATGAAACTAATAATTTTAATGGGGCGTGACTAATTGGAAAAAAAAAGTAGAAAAAAAATGTAAAATACTGGAGATTTTTAGCAAATAGGCAGGAGGAAGTGAGAAGGGGTTGATTATGTGCAGTACAGGGGCGTACGTAGAAACCATGGGGACCCATAGCAGAAGTTCTAACCTCTCCCAAAAAAATAATTAAACAAATAAATTGTTGGGTCACAGAAGAGCATATCTCAACTTTCCCGCCTTTACACAGTAATTTTCCTCCTGCTGAAGATTCCTCTTTCATTGCCTCCATAACGTATGATGAAAACAAAAATGCCCCCCAAACACAATATAATACCCCCATGGCAAATTTCTCCACATTAGCCTCTACCTCCTGCACAGTATAAGGACCCCACTGTACCCCACCTCAACTCCCTAGGCAAAGTATGGTGACCTCAGCACAGTATGGTCCCTCCTTGTGACCCCGACAGCCCTCCTTGCAGTATAATGGCCCCCAAATTGCTCAACACTATGAAATGGCCCACACTAGCCCTCCAAATACAGGGTGGGCCATTTATAAGGATACACCTAAATAAAATGGGAATGGTTGGCAATATCAAATTCCTGTTTGTGGCACATTAGTATATGGGAGGAGGGCAACTTTTCAAGATGGGTAATGACCAAGGTGGCCATTTTGAAGTCGGCCATTTTGGATCCCACTTTTATTTTCTCCAATGGGAAGAGGGTCATGTGACACATCAAACGTATTGATAATTTCACAAGAAAAACAATGGTGTGCTTGGTTTTGATGTAACTTTATTCTTTCATGAGTTATTTACAAGTTTATGACTACTTATAAAATGTGTACATAGTGCTGCCCATTGTGTTGGATTGTCAATGCAACCCTCTTCTCCCACTCTTGACACACTGATAGCAACACCTCCCATATACTAATGTGCCACAAACAGGAAGTTGATATTGCTAACCATTCCCATTTTATTCCCATTTAAGTGTATCCATATAAATGGCCCACCCTGTAGTAAAATGGTCTCCACACAGTATGATGGACCCCCTCAAACCTTCACACTGTATAATTGCTTGAATACAGTATAATGGCACTCCCACATAGCCCTTCAAATATTATAAAGCACCCTACATAACCTTCCACATAGTATAATGCGCCCCTACAATCCTCCATATAGTATAGTGCACCTCCCATAATCCTCCAAAAAATATAATGCACTCCCCATGGTCCTCCATGGAATATGATGCACCCCCATGGTCATCCTTAGAATATAATGCACCCCCCATGGTCAGCCATAGAATATAATGCATTCGCCATTGCCCTCCATACAATATAATGCACCCCCCCATGGTCCTCCATACAATATAATGCAGTCCCTATGGTCCTCCACAGAATATAATGCAGCCCCATGGTCCTCCACATACAGTATAATGCACCCCCCATGGTCCTCCATACAATATAATGCACTCCCAAAGGTCCTCTATACAGGTGTAGGTATACCTGGCATTGTCATTCCTATATTAGTTTCATGAACCTATATATCCTGGACTACTGCCTAATATTTGCAATCTGATACAGGTAGTCCTCGACTTACGACGTTGATCCGTTCTTACGCGGCATCGTAAACCGAATTTCGACGTAAGTTGGACCATACGTTCATACAGTACTGTACCATAATAACAGTACAGTACTGCAAACACTTAGCCTATCCAAACACCTATCCTAACACAGTACCTTACATAATTATCAATAAACATAGGTACAGTAAAATATTGTGCAGTACAGTACGTTTAATGAAATACTGTACTGTAAGTGCTGTAACAGTAATAAACAGTGTACAGTACTGTAATAAACAAAGATAACAATTCCAAAGAGAGAACAGGCTTATTGGGAGGAAGCTACAGAAGGTGCTGGAGGTACAGGATCTATTGCAGGCCTCTCTATCTTCTTGAAGTACTGCTGCAGTTTAGTTTGGAAAGAGACCATCTTCTTCTCCGCCAAGATCTCCTTGTAACACCTAAGGGAATCCATGACTCCTCTGGCAACCCTAGTGTACCTTTCCATGTTGGGATCCTCAGCCTCAAACCTTGACAACCCTTCCTCTATCAGGGCAAAACCTCCTGCCAAGCCCTGCCTTGTAAATCTCTTAGGTTCTGGGGTTGGTATGTCTTCCTCTTCCTCTATCATCTGCTTCTCCAGTTGAATAAGGTCCTCAGCAGATAACTCCTCTCCATGAGATGCCAGTAGCTCTGTGACATCATCCTCCTCCACCTCCAGATTAATTGTCTTACTCATATCAACAACGTTCTTTATGACACTAGTCACTGACTCTTGGACCTCGGTGACATCATTCACAAACTGGGGACACAGTTTTTTCCACACACCATTCATACTGGTCTGCTTAACCTCATCCCAGGAATCAGCAATGTTATTCACAGCATCAAGGATGTTGTATGTTTTCCAAAAGTCCTTTAGAGTCAAGTCCTTATTCTTTTCAGTTGCTGCTAAAGCATTACCAATGACCCTTCGGAGGTAGTAGGCCTTGAATGTAGCAATGACTCCTTGGTCCATAGGCTGTATTAGGGCAATGGTATAAGGTGGAAGGTAAACCACCTTGACATTAGGGTTAAAGTCATCCAGATGGGTAGGGTGTCCAGGGGCATTGTCCAGAATTAGCAACACCTTAAAGGGGATATCCTAGGAGGTACAATACCGCTCCACGCCTGGCACAAAATGGTTGGTGAACCAGTCATCAAACACTGCAAGTGTCACCCATGCCTTCCTATTAGACTTCCAGATGACTGGTAGTTGACCCTTCGAAATGCCCTTGAGTGCCCTTGGATTCTCAGCCTGATACACCAGCACACCAGCATGGGCTTCAGTTTGTAGTCGTCAGTAGCATTGCCCCCAAGACGCAAAGTCAGTCTCTCTTTGCCGACTTTATGACCTGGTGCTGACTTCTCCTCCTTGGCGATGTACGTACGGTTAGGCAAACGTTTCCAAAACAAGCCTGTCTCATCCACGTTGAACACTTGTTGAGCACAGTAACCATCCTCCTCAATTATCTCAGCCAATGCTTTAGGAAACTCAGTTGCTGCTTTCTCATCAGCACTAGCAGCTTCACCTTGCACTTTAATGTTATGGAAATTGGCACGATCCTTAAACCTCATAAACCAACCCCTACTCGCCACAAATTCTTCACTTTCACTTCCTTCCCCCTTTTCAACGCCTCAAACAGTCGCCTAGCCTTTTCCTGAATAACCATAAGGCTCACAGGGATACGGTGTTGATTTTGGTCTTCCAACCAAAGCACCAATAACCTTTCATCTCAATAACAAGCCCACTACGCTGCTTTGTTATCACTGTCGCTTTCATAGGAGCAGATCCTTTCACATGTTCAAGGATTCGATCTTTATCCTTGATAATCGTAGCGACAGTCGAACGACTAAGTCCTAATGACCTGCCAATTTCAGTTGGTGTTTCCCCCTTATCAGATCGCCTTATGATATCCACTTTCACCTCCATTGTGATGGCCTTCCTTTTCTTGGATGCACTGGCATCAGAAGAGTCTGGCTTACGTTTGGGAGCCATAATGAAGGGCGTTATGGCGTGCAGGAGACTCGTCTTCCTCGTGTAACCGGGTACAGTGTGCAGTACTGGACTGTATTCTTCCGCCGCTGCACGTAGTTCAACTTAAGACGCAAAACCGCGCAAGTCAGAATGAGGTGTCATATAAAGTGTCGTAACCACGAAACGACGTAACTCGCGACCGTCGTAAACCGAGGACTAACTTGTATACTGTTTTACAAGTATTTTTAAGGCCAAATATTGATAATTGAAACTGAGGCCTTGTGCATATACACACTTTTTTGTTTTTTTTCTTGTTTGTGCTGTTAATTTTTTTTATTATAGGGGTTTAATAGGGCGTTCAGGGATACTGACATGGAGCGGGGGTGCCATATTGTGACTATTAGGCTGGGGTCACACTTGCGAGTGCATTGCGAGAAACTTGCATGAGTCTCTCGCATCAATACCCGACACTGCCGCCGGCACTCGGGACCGGAGCGTTCAGCTGCATAGAAATACATGCAGCCATACACTCCAATCCCGAGTGGAGGCGGCAGTGCCGGTTATTGATTCACAAGTTTCTCGCATTGCCCTCGCAAGTGACCCCTGGCCTTAGGGTGTCAACCTCCGCTGTCAGGTAGGTTGACTGACAAGGATCTTTAAGGAATTGATTGTCCCCACTATTGTGAATATACATTAATGTCTTTATTGATGTGTAACTTTGTATTGGCCCTAATTGACTGTACCTCTATTTTTAGAAAGATTTTTTATGAGTATTGTCCTTTTTAAGTATAAGAATAAAAGTTGTTTTTTAGGGGTCTATTTTCTCTTTGGTTTCTCTTCCATAATAACTGGTCAAACCTTCATGTCCCTGCCGGTGAAAGATTTGTCTTCCTGTGCGCTAAAGCTAAGTAGCTGAAGTAGAGTTGTTGAAGTCGTATTCTGTGGTTTGCTGTAGTATGTGTGTGTTTATCTCCTGGTTCTTTTTCCCATTTAGTTTATTCCTCCCTGCCTCTATCCTCCTCCCTATTGTTGGTTAGTGCATTTGTATGATAGGTTTTCTGTTATCCCCGTTTTGTTTTTGTGTCTTGTTTACGTTACATTTCTGTCCAAGGCCTCATGGGGTAGGGGAGGGGACAGATCAAGGTTTAACAGGAGCCTATGCAGAGACTCAGGCCTCTCTACCTTCAAGAGTTCCCCCAGGACAAGAATAGTTAGGGTCCCAGTTCCAGGGACAGTTTATGGCCCCCTTCCTTACTGAAGACCGTCACAGCGTGACACCGACCCTATGTTTTGTATTGAGCCATCTAATAAGCGTGTGCAAAGGTCATTGTGAAGGGAGGGGAGCAGGGTCAGCTGTGACATCACCTATTGTGGTAGGTGAATCCTGTGTTATCAGATATGTCGCTGTATTCCTGTATTTTCAGAACTTCTTTCATTTTCAAAATCTTCAAATGACGGGTAAAATCGGTATTCATTGAATACAGAATTTTGCATTACTCTGAGATAGATGACAGCTGCTACTCATGAGATTCTATGTATAAGAGAGGGGTGAGCAGCTCTGCCTCTAGCTGGTCCTCCCCCATCCCCCTTTACAAAGAATCTTATGAGCACCACCTGCCATCTCCTATCTCAGTAAGGTAGCAATCTATCTTCACTGAATACAGCTTTTACCCATCAATTGACAATTGTGAAAATGACTGATCAGTCCTGGCGGAGAAAGAAGCAAATTTCTCTAATAATATATATTACAAAGCTTCTTATTTTAATGTGTACTATTGATTTATGAGATAAACTTTAACAACAATTATTCTTTAAAGCTGATGGTCACATATCAGACAGCACTGGAGGTTCACAGGATAAAATACAGTCTATATTTCAGTGTAAACCCCCAATTCTGTTCTGCTTTAGGGAAATAGTTCATCTCCTACAGCTGAACATGGTGTTTAGGTCTTCTGAGATCAGTTTACCTCATGCTGAATTCCTTATAATACAAATAATATAAAATGAATCCATTAATACCCATCTATAAGAGTACGGCATACAACAAAGGCACAAATCACATTATTTCTAATGCAGATTGCTGCTGTTGTAGAAGAATCTTGGGAAAACCAGATTTCTCTTTGCTTCTGCCCACGTACAGCTTTACAGAAAATACAGGATTGTGTCACAGAAGACGTCTACAAATATAGAACACCTACCTAAATAGTGTGCCGGTGTTGTCAGAGTGATGGCCTCCCGTCGTGATTTTCTCTCCTGGTCACAGAGCAAAAAACTCATGAATACAGACTAGATTTAAGGCCCCGTCTCACATAGCGAGATCGCTAGCGAGATCACTGAAGCGTCACTGATTTTGGGACGCAGCAGAAACCTCATCCGCGATCTCGTTACGTGTTACACTTTGTTGTAACAACTGCATAGGTGGCAACACTTTTGGCCATGACTGTAAAAAGAGTACATACAGAAAGGAGGTAGTTACTATGCACCTCATTTAGGAGACTTGACTCCTGAATTTTGGAGCGCATAATCTGTATCCATGATACCAATAAAGTGCCTACTGCATATCATTCATTGAACCACACAAAAATGGAAGAGTCTCAAGTCCCAATGCAGAAAATAAAACATTCATAAAACATACCCTCAGACATGTCACCATGTTCCCACTTGATGCACGTTTTGCATCTTGGTTCATAAGAAGGGGTTGAGTAATTGGGGGTAAGGGTGTCCTATACCCCTCTCTTTCCATCTGGCTCCAGTATCTGCACAAACACGTTTGCAGCGCTCTCACTGGAAAACCGAAGTCCCGGAACTTCCTGGTGCGGTGTCTAGTGATGCGCCGCCACCCCCCCCCAAGCCATGGCATTAGGAGCACGCTATCAAGTCACGTCTGACAATTAAAGCCCACCATGCTCTTTAAACTTACATTGGCCAAACCTGCCAAAATACATGGGTCCTTGACAGTCCAATGTGTATGGGGGCACCGGATAGATGATGTAGTGGGACAGAAAGATCCTGTATGTCAGATTTCAAACTGCCAGATTTTTTGTCTCCCTAAAATAAGCTGCCACCAAAGATGTCTGTCAGTGTCTCTCATAGTACTACACAGGAGTACTCAGAGTGAGCATTTCCTTTTCATGGATTCAATCATGATCTTATTTTACAAGCATATCCCTTTTTTAGGATCTCCAGAATTAGACACTGGTGTAGCGGCATACAGCTCTATTCCCCGTATTTTCCAATAATGAAATTGATCTTTCTGATCCAGTTCGATTCCCTCTGGTATTCTTCTCCTTAGATATTTTTTCTTATTTTTGCAGATCATGGACAGGTTCTGCCCTATGTCCATTTTAATAATTTTTCCCACTATTTTAATTTTTTTTATATTATAGTTTTAATAAAGAAAAATGGGAAAAAGAAGTTGTTTCTATGAAAACCAAGAAATACCAGCGTGATTTCTCTGACGCTCAGAATAAGAGAGTATACAGAAGGAGATATAATTTGGTCAATAGACGATCTACATCCAGGCCACGCTCAGTTTCTTTTTCGTCTGTATCCTCCACTGATGAGAGGGCAGCTACATCAGAAAAAAGTAAAAGTGGGATCGGACAGGTTGGAAGTGAATAAGGATCGCTGGTAGAGACCAACTTGGTTTGGAAATAAAAGGAAAAATGTTATATCACCACAGAAAGACAAGAGACCCAAGAATAACACCCTTGAGGTAATTAATTTATCACATCATACTCTGACTTTTGACCAGAAGGAAGTCTTGGGTCTTAGTCTTTCTTTTTCGCCCTGTAATAACTATGATTATTTCACAGCACTAAAAGACCTGCACCTTTTCGCACGAAAACTTGTATTGAAAAAACTTCACTCGCGGTTGTTAGTGGAGAGTTTGAGTACCACTGAACAAGAAGCAATTTCTGTTCTGGAGGAGTTGGAGAGTGAATCGGTCAGGGTATCAACAGGTATTTCTCTTCCTCCCATCTCTGAACAATCTACCATGTTGCCTCCACTATCCCTCTGTCTCCAAGTCGAAATTTTCACAAAATTGCTCTGGGCTGATTAAAAACTATTTTAAATAGAGGTAAAAAGGATAATCTGACTTGGTCTCAGAGGAAAGCACTAAAAGAATTGAAGGAGGTGCAGGATGTTGTGGTAAAACCTGCAGATAAGGGAGGGAATGTGGTCATTTGGCCAGTGGAGAAATATGAGTCGCTAAAGCAATTGCGCAATAAAGACACATATACGGTACTCTCTCATAATCCTGTGTCCTAGTATCAGTCTGAATTATTGGGAATTTTGGATGAATCATTGGAAAAAGGAATCCTAAATAAAAAACTATTTGATGGTTTGGTGGTCAAGAACCCCGTGATCCCTACTTTCTATTTACTCCCCAAGGTCCACAAAGACGCCATTAATCCTCCAGGACGTCCTATTGTCTCTGGCATGGGAGGGCTGTTATGATTGAGTCACCGAGGACGAAAAAACAAAACAAAAGCTCAGCCCAGAAAATCAGAGGTTGAAAACTAGAGGATTGCAGACCCCTAATCCTATCACACAACTAGCAGTAGCCATGGAGTGTTCCTACGGTGATCCTAGACATCTCGTCACAGCCGGAGATCTAAATAAGCCTAAAGAGAGAAAAGGGAAAAACTGACTGCCCCAGAGCATACCCCAAAGCAATAGGCAGCCCCCAATATATAATGACGGTGAAACAAGATGAAAAAACACTAACACAGATAGATAGGTTGAGCAAACGATGGGGCCCAAGCTAACTAAGAAGGACAGGACAGAAAAGCTGCTGTCTGCAGTCCGAGAAAACCCTGCTAAAAATATTACCAACACAACTGATAAGCAAAAAGGACCCTGAAGTCACTGGACTTCAAACCCTATATCAGCACTCAGAATATTCTGAAAGCAGAGCAAAAGAGAACACTGATCAAGGGAAAAGAATCCAGCACACCCCCGGCCGGGGATGGCTGATCTCAAAAAACAAGGTAAACAAAACCAAAACTAATAAGTTCAATAGCAGAGCGAAAAACTTATCTTTGGGAAGCAGGAATCAGACTGGTCTCCAAGAATCCAGCAGAGAAATCACCAGCCACTCAGAAGGGCGTCGGCTGCCTTATATCCAATCTGAAGTTCCTGTTACCCAGTCACAATCCACCTGATCAGGTGTTTGGTTTCTTTCATCTAAATCAGCCTCACTACCTTCCTTCACCAGAATAGGGAGATCCTCGGACACAAAAGGTGAATGAACAGATGAGCTCACAACAGAGGGCTATGTGATCTTATTTGTAAATTTATTGACTATTACCTGAAATCACAGGTTGAAACCCTACCCTCCTATGTCAGAGACACTACAGATGTTCTGAGGCGTCTGGATGGACTGGTTTTGGAGCCTGATATGCTCTTAGTCATGGCCAATGTAGAGGCATTGTATACCTCCATCCGCCATGATGATAGTTTGGAGGCTGCAACATTCTTTTTGGAATCCAGTAACATTGATGTGGAGATGAGAGGCCTGGTGTTGGGGCTTTTGCGATTCATCCTCACAATCTTTTTACCTTTAAGGACCGATACTACCTCCAGAGTCGGGGTACTGCCATGGGGAAGCCTGTGCGCCTTCTTATACAAACCTCTTTCTGGGTTACTGGATGATGGATGTATTTCAGGGGGGCGCACAGTCCGCCCCCCAGATTCTGGGGTGGCATCGGTACATTGATGATATTTTGTTTATTTGGCAGGGTTCAGTGGAATCACTCCATGAATTCATGCGAGGTTTGAATCGCTATTGCCTCAACATGAGGCTCACATACAATTATCACCATAAAAATATTCCCTTTCTGGATATCCAATTGCTGGTCCAAAGTGATGGCTTCATTCATACTGATGTTTACAGAAAGGAGACCTCCGTGAATGCACTTCTTCATGCTTCATCCTCTCATACCACCTCCACAATTGGAGCGATCCCGATTGGGCAACATTTAAGTTAAGGATGAGGAGGATATGCACTATGGAGGAGACTTTTGATAAGCAGTCTGTGGACCTTGGGGAGAGATTCCTTGCACGGGGATATAGTAAGAGGAGTATAAACCGTGGCTATACACGCGCGAGGAAGTCTAAAAGATGTGACTTATTGGCAAATAAGAAGCATGTTAAGGCAGACGTTTTTAAGATCAGGTTCATCTCCATGTATAACCATCAATGGGAGACAATGAGATGGATTTTGGAGAGACATTGGTCTATTTTAAAAACTGAACCTGCTTTATCCAATTGTCTCTCTGATGCCCCGCTTATGACTGCGAAAAGGAGTAAGAACCTTAGGGACATTCTAGTCCACAGTGACTATGTGACTAAGATACCTGATCCTTTTGGAGCAGGAAAACGTAAATGGGGTTTCTAGTTATGTGGGGACTGTTTAGCGTGCCGCAATCATGTACGGACTTTGTCTTTTACTTCTGATGATGGTTGGCGGAATTTCAACATTACAGATTACATTTCTTGTAGTACTACATTGGTAGTATATTTGGCTAGATGTACATGTTAATCTGTTTTATGTTGGATTGACCTCACGGAAAATGAGAATACGTACTTGAGAACATGTCCGAGATATTCAGGCGGCCATTGAAGTGGAGGACATTTACAGTTTTAAAACTATTCCACGTCACTTCAGACTTCACCATAAATGTAATCCTAAAGATCTTCAAGTGTGTGGAATAGTTCTTGTGAGATGTGGTATTAGGGGTGGTGATACAAAACGCACCCTAGCGCAACTTGAATGTCGATGGATAATAACATTGGGGACTATAAGCCCGTCTGGCCTAAACGAGCAATTAAGCTTCACTCCCTTTTTACAGTTCTCTTTATATATTTTCCCTGGTTTTAGATTTTAACCCTGTGTGTTTTTGTTTGTTTTTATTTAGCTATTATAGCTCATCTTGTTATTTCCATCATTGTCTGATGTCCGAGGTGTCTCCTATCTAATCTTTGGAAAATGTGAGCGGAATTGAAAAAAGAATAAAAGAAACAAAAAAAGAAAAAAGTAACTGTGAGGATATCTAATATTCAAGCATCATCTGGAAATTATGTGATCATATACTTCATGAGATGTCTTCTATGTTATATTTGATGCACTTTTTATCACATTTATTGTCTCTTTTGAGCATATCTTTTACACAACATGCTTTATTACATGATATTAATACTGGTTCTTTATGTACCAATATCCATAGAATTCTTATATCACTTCTGTGATTATTTTGTATGCACTTTCACATGTACTTGTATTGGTATCATGTGATTTAATGTACACCCGCTCCTCACAACCTTTTTTTGCAGCATTATATATTATATATCTTTTCCCTGAGTTTTGCCCACATAGAATATGGCCGCTTGCAGCGTGATCGCATGCCTAGTGCGGCAGTCTCCGTGCTGTGCTTCCTCATCCTGTTGATACAGTGACACGGTGGGCATTGACGTCATGAGGGATTTCCCTCCTTCTCCGGGTCATGTGAGCGGCAGGAGGAAGTGCATGAGACGGGCCGATGACGCGGTACGCA
Source organism: Dendrobates tinctorius (assembly GCF_039654945.1). Taxonomy (NCBI): domain Eukaryota; kingdom Metazoa; phylum Chordata; class Amphibia; order Anura; family Dendrobatidae; genus Dendrobates; species Dendrobates tinctorius. Next base: position 4,610,077 of record NW_027361853.1, on the reverse strand, counting down.
TGCGCCGGTAATGGTGCGGATTACAAGCAGGTGTTCCATTAATATAAGAGACGCTGGTTTAACACACACAGGCACAGCCCCCAGAGGAAGCCCACGCGAAACGCGCGTCGGGGCTGCCATAGGACGCACACACTGACAGCCTGATTATGGGTAAGACCTGCATACCTCTGGTTTTGTTTCTTTGAATTAGGACTGGGTTTGTTAGATTGATTATTGAGGTATATATAGTATATATAGAGATTACTACCCAATCCTATTTCCTCCTGCACTTTATATGCACTAAGCACTTTGTTTACATTAATAGGTTATACTCTTTTTGAGCAAAACAATTTTTTGAGGTTTGCTGATTCTGCATATGCTGTTACTACAGTGTAGCTCTTCTAGTCCTATCACACATGAGCTTGCTGTATTATGCTTTGTCTATCTGAGTCTGTCTACTATTTGTAATTTTTTACATGGATTAATAAACTATTTTAAAATAATTTTGGATATCAGAGCTCAGTGTTTTCCTGTAGGATTAATAGTTTTAATAAAGTGTATAAAATGTTTCAATATCTTTATAATAAGATTTGTGTGTTACATATGCCAAATATCCACAAAGATCAGGATTAACTGTTTGAACTCTACTCAGTCACGTATCCGGTTTGGAGGGTTTTTTAAAAGTAAAAAAATATGACCGATTATAACATGAACATTTCTGACAGCAACCATAGGTTTTTGTCCTAATGAAGAGGTCATGCAGAACCCTGAAATGCATTGACTTGTAAAACCTGTACTATTAAACGCCTTTGATTTTACCTCAGCCATCCAACTTTTATCAGCAGCGCAATTAAACGATACCAACTTTTGCACATAGTTTTTCCTGTGGCATTTCTGACCGGTGTCCTGCAGCAGCTGTTACATATATTTTTCTCATGTTGCTAGTCTGCAACCTTATCAGGTGAGTGGTCTCACATTTCTATTTTATCCCTACCATCGGATAAGACCCTATTGCGATTTTTGTCTATCATTCTCTCCATTATTTGGTTGGCAGACATCTAAAGTTGATTAGGGCTTAAAGGGAACCTGTCAGCAGGATTGTGCACAGTAACCTACAGACAGTGTCAAGTCGGCGCCGTTATACTGATTAACATGATACTTTGGTTGATGAAATCCATCTTATTGTTGTTCTTTAATCTTTATTTTCAGTTTTGTGTTAATGAGATTCTCATGCCCAAAGGCGGGGTTAATGTCTGTGTGCTCTGATTAGGTATTCATAATGCAGACTGCTGACAGGTCACTGATCCCTCACTGACCTGCCCCCTAGTTTACATAATGAATATCTGTACAAACGTTAAAAGTGGCACCTGTCTACAGCAAAATCACATGTTTTTGTGCCAGTGATACATTTTATTCATGTTATTCAGCTACAAAAAAAAATCTATTTGAAAATGGTGCCCATGCAGTAGCTGCTATCGGTGTAGCTGTGATCCGATAGCTGATGCTGTGCATGCGCTGGCATTCCTCCTTCAAGATGGCGCCGTCCACGCCTGCGCAGTAGCAGCTCGGAGATAGCCCAAGAAATAGCAGACGGCCCAAGAACTAGCAGTCTTAATGCCGATCTCCACCGGCACTAAGCAGTCATTGACCGCTCCTGCTGACATGACGTTGACAGTGCAGCTGCTTCTCTTCCACTCTGCACTAACAGGGCGTGACTGCCGATGCTATGCTGATTGAAAGCCAGCCTCTCGCTGCATAACTGAGGGGAGCTGGCTGTCAATCAGCATGAAGTCAGCATTGACGCACTGCTGACAAAGCAGCCTGGAAGAACAACAGCTGCCCTGTTAACATTGAGCAGCTGAATCGCCAGCAGGAGGGGGCAGCGACTGTTCCGAGCTGGAGCAAAGTAGAAGAGGCAGGTAATTAGCAACTGTGTTAGTTATTTTTTTTTTTTTACTATGGGCCTAAAAACTAAGTCCTGGAAACCCCTTTAACAGTTTTCTTTAATTTACAGCTCGCTGCCTTAGAGACTGACCACCATTGCTAGAAAAGCAGAACATGTACGGTGCTTAGATGCTCTTTTCTATTGACCTTGTAAGCACGGCTTTGAAGCTGGCCATTATTACAAAGGTCATCTCCTATTCCTGGCAACATTCATCACACTGCTTACAAGCTAGATAGCAGTGGTGGTCGGTCTCATAGACAACAAGCTGTAAACAAAAGAAAAAAGTTAATATTTAAAAAATGGGTGAAAATTTTAATAAGCAGTAAATGGCAAAAGTGCTTATTTTCACATGCCCTATCTAACACTGCACTCCTCTATGAAGATGGGAAACACCCTTTAAGCAAAGGAATTGGCAGCCTGTAAGGCAATATTAGCAGAGCAAGTAAAGGAACATATTGCCATACAACAACAAATCATTTGTTTATGGATCCTCATCGGATCATGACATCTGTGCACATAAGCCAAACTCGATGCAAGATGATCTCAATGCACACAGACACTGGATAGATACTCAACATTAAAAGACACTCGAGCAATAGTATTAATTGTATTATTAAATGCCATTTATATGAAAGTAGCCAATAACACAAATGATTAAAATTTAAACAAGAATTTCTTTAATAAGGTTTGTGACAAGCAGATATTGAGGACAAACAATCATTGAAGCGTCATGTCTCTAAACAAACCATGTTTAGCAACATTAAAAATAAGATGAGGAGCTGGTGACGGGACACGGCATTCCTTATATAACATTAAATATTGAAAAACAGACAATTAGAAAAATATGGACGCTCCCCATGAGGTCACACTTCCACCTTGACATTGTTCGCTTTAACTCACCTTGTCAAAAAATTGCATTTGGTGGATGGAAAAAAAATATATATATATCCGACTAAACCATGGCTACTAAACAGTCATTGCCCTTCTCCCCCTTATGTGGTAGCAAAAAGAAGACGGGTGAAGGAGCCGAAACCTTCAACTATTCTCTTCAGACACACTACAAAGAAAGGTTAATTGCTCTTTTATGTTGGCAGAAAAATACATTTCACCTTTTTAACTCTCATAACAAAATATGAATTTAAAGGTCTTTAGTAAAAACTTTTATTTGTAAACCATTGCTTTAAGGTCAAAGATGGTTGCCCCTTCTGGCAACAGCAGAGCGATAAGGGCTCCGCACACTAGAGGGGTGGAAAGAGTGACTTTTCATCTGGTGAGCTATGGAGACACAGAAAAGGCGTGAAAGCTGAAACCACGTTGCGTACAGGAGTGGTGGACAGTCAGCGCTGCGGTGACATCGAGGCGAGTGGTACAGAGTTAAAGATCGCTTTCACCGTACAGCGCTGTAGAGAATGACATATAGTCCAGAGCTCCTGGGGCGGCGTCATGTCCCATGTAAGGTGCCATCCTGGCAATGCAATACTCCGCTTGGTCTGGAGGAAGCTCCCGGCGCAGCTCATCAGCAGTGATGTAGTTCTAGAATGAAATATTCAATAAAAAGCAGATTAATGTTTCTGGTCCCTGGGCATCTCCCATGATCATCTACATCTACTTTTACTATTGACAGATTCACAGATTAAGAACAGGGAACTCTAAAGGGGTTGACCACTACCTGGACAACACCTTCTCAACTGCTATGCTCCCCCTTCTAAAATAATAGCCAGTACTCCCCCCTCCAGTGCTAGCACCGTTCCCACAAGGCCGAGGATCATGGGATGTTATCTCATGTGAGCCCTGCAGCTAATCAGTGGCCGCTATTGGGAAGCTTCGCTCTCACTTCCTTTGGATGAAAAGGATATCCAGAAGAAGTGAGAGGTGCTGCTCCACTCGGACTTCCTCAGGATGTAAGTAGCATACATACGAAGGAAGTCAGATTGAAGCGGCCCATTATTGGCTGCTGGGCTCACATGACATCACTAGAGCCCTGGCGCCAATGTCGCTGGATTGGTAACAACACATAGGAAAGAGGGCCCGCTACTACCTCCAAAGGAGGTGGAATTGAGCATTATGATGATCTGTTGGACTGCAATGGGCACATATACTATTCTTGCACGGGGTTCATTTCTGTCTGTGTCCGTCCCTGGGAGTACAGGATGTTATTATTTTATAAGGTTGAACATAGTAAGTGAGAATGGGTTGTCCATTACATGGACAACCCCATTTAATTGATTGCAGCACTTCATGTATGTTTCTGGAGATCTCCTACTAAATGTCAAGAGCGCACACACCCATTATAGTCTAAGAAGATGTTCAAACGCCCATGTATTTTTGTAGACCGCATGTCAGTGAAAAAAAAATCACTAAGACGAGTCATGGATCAAAATTTCCCATTCCAATCTATGGGTGCATATAAACCACAGACAGCACACAGATGGCGTCACTGTCTAGTCCGCGATTTACAAGGTAATTGGTGGGAGAAGCTTTGCAAGTTTTTATTTCGCTAGAAAAAAAAAATCGCTAATGGTAAAATGACCACACTGCGTAAACACTGATGAAAATCTGATCCAAAACTGATGAAAAAGGATCTGTTTTTCTCACGTATGTGAAAAAAAAACCAGACGGATGTCTGAACGAGGGAGTTTCATCTTAGAACATACATCAATGAATAATTACGGAATAAATGTAAATGTTGTGCAATTTTAAATGTTCCATCATTACTTTGATGATGATGATTTTTTTTTTTTAGTAAGAAAGGCCAATTCCTCTTTGTCAGCCTCACTCGCCATCAATGGGAGATACGAAATGGAAGAAGGGCACAAACCTTATCACCAGCAAGGACCTTAAAAGAAGCCATAACTTGGTCAGCTGTGTCTGTATCTGTAGTTTCCCGAGACATGAAGTCGATGAAGGCTTGAAATGTCACCACCCCAAGCCTGTTGGGATCTACAATTCCCATAATGCGGGTAAATTCGGCTTCACCCTAGGAAGGAATGGAAGAGGAATTATTAGAGGCTGCAGTGTTTGCCAACATCACCGATTCTTCTGTGCCCCAACCTTCACTTACATCTACCTATATATTCTAGATAAATGTGCACTGTACGACGGATCAATAATCCACTAGTTACTCATATTAGGCCATTGAAGTCATTTTTTAATCTAATGTGTATGGACAGCATCAGCATTGGACATAGGGGAATCATAACCCCAGTTCTCTAGTGATCGGTTGGGATCCCAGAAATCCTACAGGTAGTGTTAAATGTATTTCACCCCTTTAAATCATATAATTTGGCGTGTAATATGGGTCACTTTTTGGGTTTATTATTCTGCTTAGATTATATTATTTGTGATATTTTACCAATTCAAACATTCATCCACCCAGCGAAAGTCCAGGATTCTTCCAGTAATCATAAACCCATGTAGTGAGAAAACATGATCCGCAATACAACATCTGGTCAGTAGTCAGAAGAAACAGCACAAAGTTTATTTAAATTTTTGATGTAAAATTAAACTACAAAAATACTCGCATTGCCCATGTAATAAAAATTGTCCAAAATATTTTATTATAAGTTTGCCTCGCCCCATCTTTTTGTTATTCCTCCGGGAAAAGTAGATCAATGAGGCAAAACGCAAATTAGCTTTCCAACAGGGAGAAGAAAGCTGGCTCTCAATGGTCACATTTTGGAGGTAGTAACCCTACAAGTGATTCTCTGATCCTTATAACATGATCAAGGTAATCAACTGAAGCAATCTTCTCCAGAAGAAATAAAGCTGCTTCTTTTGGGTGTTTTCAGAGTTTGGGCCCCTCATCAGTGCAGAGCAAGGTACTGGTTTGCTGGGCGAGAGGCCTTTACAGAGGTTTCCTTGTTTTATTTTGCAGAGACTGCCCAGGTAAAACTACAGTCTCATAGCCTGCTGGGGGGCTCATACCATGTAAATGGGGGGCAATACTTTATAACATGACACTGTCCAATCCATGCCGACTGTCTGACCGGGGACACAATGCAGGGTAGACAATGATTAGGGCGATATTTCCTTCCATGTATAATGAGAGTAAACTTCCCCCTACCAAGGAGCCCTACGCATTATAAGATCAATATACAATTTATGGAACCTAAAACAATTCTGGACAAAGCAATAAAAATGATGAAATATAACAATTCTTGAGCATCATTTCTGGTGGTGCCGTTACTTCACGATTCCTCTGGACATCTGGATGTGTGTTAGCAAAGTTGTGAAGTATAAGGAGTGGAACATCACGCACTCATTATTGGCAGCTCCCAGGTACTGCCAATCAGTTCCTATTAAAAGGGGTTGTCTGTCCGGTCTTCTGCTAAAAGTCTGTCGTCACTATGTGAATGCAGTCTCCAGAATTCTTACTAGCGCAAGCACCACAAGTCATCCAGATTCTGTGGGATTATTGCAGAAAGCGGGCAGTCACATGACTGCAAGTATGCGATTTGCATAATTCAGGTTACATTCCAACTAGACATGCTCAGTGTAGCCAAATTCACTTGTATAGAGCAAGTCTAGACAGTATGTGACTGTATATACAGTTGTGGCCAAAAGTATTGACACCCCTGCAATTCTGTCAGATAATACTCAGTTTCTTCCTGAAAATGATTGCAAACACAAATTCTTTGGTATTATTATCTTCATTTAATTTGTCTTAAATGAAAAAACACAAAAGAGAATGAAGCAAAACATTGATCATTTTATACAAAACTCCAAAAATGGGCCAGACAAATTGGCACCCTCAGCCTAATAATTCGTTGCACAACCTTTAGCCAAAATAACTGCGACCAACCGCTTCCGGTAACCATCAATGAGTTTCTTACAATGCTCTGCTGGAATTTTAGACCATTCTTCTTTGGCAAACTGCTCCAGGTCCCTGATATTTGAAGGGTGCCTTCTCCAATCTGCCATTTTTAGATCTCTCCACAGGTGTTCTATGGAATTCAGGTCTGGACTCATTGCTGGCCACCTTAGAAGTCTCCAGTGCTTTCTCTCAAACCATTTTCTAGTGCTTTTTGAAGTGTGTTTTGGGTCATTGTCCTGCTGGAAGACCCATGACCTCTGAGGGAGACCCAGCTTTCTCACACTGGGCCCTACATTATGCTGCAAAATTTGTTGTTAGTCTTCTGACTTCATAATGCCATGCACACGGTCAAGCAGTCCAGTGCCAAAGGCAGCAAAGCAACCCCAAAACATCAGGGAACCTCCGCCATGTTTGACTGTAGGGACCGTGTTCTTTTCTTTGAATGCCTCTTTTTTTCTCCTGTAAACTCTATGTTGATGCCTTTTCCCAAAAAGCTCTACTTTTGTCTCATCTGACCAGAGAACATTCTTCCAAAACGTTTTAGGCTTTTTCAGGTAAGTTTTGGCAAACTCCAGCCTGGCTTTTTTATGTTTCGGGGTAAGAAGTTGGGTCTTCCTGGGTCTCCTACCATACAGTCCCTTTTCATTCAGACGCCGACGGATAGTACGGGTTGACACTGTTGTACACTCGGACTGCAGGGCAGCTTGAACTTGCTTGGATGTTAGTCGAGGTTCTTTATCCAACATCCACACAATCTTGCGTTGAAATCTCTTGTCAATTTTTCTTTTCCGTCCACATCTAGGGAGGTTAGCCACAGTGCCATGTGCTTTAAACTTCTTGATGACACTGCGCAAGGTAGACACAGGAACATTCAGGTCTTTGGAGATGGACTTGTAGCCTTGAGATTGCTCATGCTTCCTCACAATTTGGTTTCTAAAGTCCTCAGACAGTTCTTTGGTCTTCTTTCTTTTCTCCATGCTCAATGTGGTACACACAAGGACACAGGACAGAGGTTGAGTCAACGTTAATCCATGTCAACTGGCTGCAAGTGTGATTTAGTTATTGCCAACACCTGTTAGGTGCCACAGGTAAGTTACAGGTGCTGTTAATTACACACATTAGAGAAGCATCACATGATTTTTCGAACAGCGCCAATACTTTTGTCCACCCTCTTTTTTATGTTTGGTGTGGAATTATATCCAATTTGGCTTTAGGACAATTCTTTTTGTGTTTTTTCATTTAAGACAAATTAAATGAAGATAATAATACCAAAGAATTTGTGTTTGCAATCATTTTCAGGAAGAAACTGAGTATTATCTGACAGAATTGCAGGGGTGTCAAAACTTTTGGCCACAACTGTATGCAAATTGAATATTTGCTTTGTCTTGCCGCCACTATCGAAGAATCCTGACTGTGTGTTGCATGTGCTGTAAGGATTTAGATAGAGTGACTACAGATTTTTAGCAGAAGACCAGATAACCACTTTAGGTAATAGTAGCTGATCTGAATTACCCATCAATGGCCACTATACAGTATGATGGAAGGGCAATCAATGTTCCACGCCATACACGGTTTTCAACCCGTTGCTGCCATAGGGCATAACCACTGATCGGTGAGGTGTCTCTGATAGAGGATAGGCCACGAATATCTTAATACTGGAAAACCCCTTTTAAAACCTATAAAAAAGATATCATGGTGGGTAGACTTTTTCGGCACAGTTTTATCACAGTCAACTATGGGCTTCAAGAATGTTTTACTTTACCATGTTGTACCCCATGGAGATAAGACAGGCTCGGAAATCATCACTTTCCAGCATACCAGTCTTCTTCTGCAGGGCGTCCAGTGTGAAAGAAAGGACAGGATACAGGAATGTGTAACAAAGGACAGTGAGAAAGGCAAGAAAGCAGAAAGAAGTACATAGCAAGAAAAAGACACAATGTAAATTAAGTTATATACAGATTGTAAGAGTTTTGAAAGCGAATAAAAGAGGAATCGGTGGAAATGTGAGAGAAGGTAAAACACACAAACATCAAGAAAAAAACACATTATTTCTTCTCACTAAGCAGTAAACCAAAACTAGTCCTCAGCGCCTGGGAAGGAAAATACAAGCCATTGTTACACAATGTAAGGGCAACACGTGAGACGCTTCAATACCTGAGGATCGTTTCCAATATCGTAACCCAAGCTGATGAGACAGGCCTTAAACTCCTCTGGGCCAAGCGTGCCGGAGTGATCCTTGTTACAGTAAGTGATAGTTCAGGTGTCCAGGTCATGCCATGCCAGAGGTGGGCAGTAGCGTGAAAGCAGAGGGATCAGGAGAGGTACGGAAGGGTGGGTTGTGAATTCAGGGTCATGCAGAATAAGCAGAGGAAGACATGCACAGGGCAGAGGAGAGAAAAAACAACAGTTATTAATATTTGTGATAAGGATGCTTAACGGTGACTACTTTAGGGTTCATGCACAATGTGTAAACCTCCCACCCACAGTGCAAAAGAGTGATTACCGGAGGCAACATAATTACACCTGGTAGGTAACGTGTCATATTTTACAGCAACATTTAGTACTTTTAAGAAATAAAACCCCACACAGATGACCTGTGCGCTCTTATCCCCATCTTCTCAACCTCCTTACATCAATTGTGCCTTTCAAGCATATTTTACCCAAGCACAAATTTGTCAAAATTTGCCAAAGTTTAAAAATACCAAGCCAACGTTTTTTCGTGTAACCTCATCCAATAGCCATCAGTAATTATGTACAATGTAGGCAGTAAAATACTTACTGCACAGTCTCCTGCCGTTTACGGCGCATCTCTAGTTCTCTCCCGCATCATGTGACGACATCATCGCTTTCTTATTGGCTCTCACAGCAGACAGTCGACCCATTTCTTAGTGCAAGTCTATGAGAACCTCACTCTAAGGCTGGGGTCAGACTTGCGAGAAACTCGGACGAGTCTCGCATGTCAATACCCGGCACTGCCACTGGCACTCAGAACTGGAGTGTGCGGCTGCATAGAAATACATGCAGCTGAACGCTCCTGCCCGAGTGCCAGCAGCAGTGCCGGGTATTAAGATGCGAGACTTGTCCAAGTTTCTCGCTCGCATGTGTGATCCCAGCCTAAGTCGCATAGACTTACACTGAGAAAATGACTTAGGCTGAGGTCACACTTGTGAGAAACTAGCACGAGTCTCGCGTCTCAATACCCAGTACTGCCGCTAGCACTCAGAACTGGAGTGTGCGGCTGCATAGAAATACATGCAGCTGAACGCTCCTGCCCGAGTGCCAGCAGCAGTGCCGGGTATTAAGATGCGAGACTTGTCCAAGTTTCTAGCTCGCATGTGTGATCCCAGCCTAAGTCGCATAGACTTACACTGAGAAAATGACTTAGGCTGCGGTCACACTTGTGAGAAACTAGCACGAGTCTCGCGTCTCAATACCCAGTACTGCCGCTAGCACTCGGACCGGAGCGCTCAGCTGCATAGAAATACATGCAGCCGCACACTCCAGTTCCGAGTGCCAGTGACAGTGTGGGTACTGAGACGAGAGACTCGTGCGAGTTTCTCGCAAGTGTGACCCCGGCCTTATGGTCACACTGTAACGCTGCTGTGAGTCGGCTGGTCACAACTGTGGACACATGACCCAGGAGAGGACTGGAGCAGTGCTGGACCGGAAAAAGACAACAACCAGTAATTATTTTAATGCACACACTGAATTTACATTACAGATAGCTCACGAATGGGAAAAAAAATGCTGGAGTGCTACTTTAATGTGCTAATCATTTCCTAACGTTGTATGTGTGGGGAGGTTGAGCTGACGGACAGGTATGTCTGTAGTAAGAGACAGAGAGATAGCGCAGTGTAGGCTGAGATAAAGAGAAAAGGGTGTCATGTGGTAGTTTAACCATTGGAGGGCAGAAGGGAGTATAGGAGGGTGACTGTGTAACTGCCATGGGTCAAGGTAACTGCCATTGGTCAAAGGTTACTGTCAGGTGATAGTGGGCGGAGCTACTGGGACTGGGAGTATAAGAGGTCAGAGAAGGTTCTGGAAGTTCCAGTCAGCCAAGGGAGCTCACTAGAGAGGAGAGAGTTTGCTGTAGGTTGAAAGACGAAAAGGCCTACAGAGAGCTACAGACAGTGGAGACGGTCATGGGGGGTGACCCAAAAGAACAGTGGCTGCGGACAGAGACAGACTGAGTATCAGGTGGACGGCGTACTCTAAAGGGTGAAACGCTGTGGTGAAAGTGCTTACGGCAGCCACAGCGGGGAAGAGCCATAGAGGACGCCACGAACGGTAATACAAGAAAGAGAAGGTACCCGGGTCTGTATAAAAAGTGAATTGTGGACAAATCCTGTGATGAAGTACGGTGGTCGTCCGAAAAGCGGCCAATAAAATCTGAACTGTTGGTCACAACCCTTGTCTCGGTCTCATGTCTGCCGGCACCACGAAGTGGGTCACCCCCCAGTCCTGTTGGATCAGCACCCCCTAATCGCCTCCCTCAGCCCGACCCTACATTTGGTGTAGTCGGCAGGATCATTGCTGCCAATACAACATCTTCAGCGGCAAGCCTGCCACGAAGTAACAAAGGCCCCCAAGCTGTGTGGGGTGAAGAATTTTATTTTTTTTTCCTCTTTCGTTTCCTGTGGATTACAATTTGAACCTGTGCTTTGGATTGCTGGCTGCTCATAAGATAAACCAGAGCAGAAAAGTGTACTGCTAATATGGCTGTGACGTATCAGCGACAGGAAGAAACACAGGAGTTTGAAGCCGTTACTGACAATCCAGGACTGTGTCGCATCCGCCCCTGGGGGGAAAGGCTTACATCAGAAGGCAGCCGCCCTCCCATGCTGGCCCTTGGAAAATGGGTGGAGAGGCCGATCAACGCCCCACCCCTGAGCGGGAGTGGCCCTGGTGAAGAGACTGGGTATAGCTGTTTGGCGCCATTGAGCCTCGGAAATGCGGCGTTGCAGCTGTCGTGGCCTCGGACGCCTAGAATGGAGATGGCGTCAGGAAGTTGAATCCCGCCGGGAGACCTGTCCCTGGGAGCCAGTCTCAGTGCTCCGTGCCCCGATGCAGCTGCCGTTGGAAGATCTATGGCGATTGGAAGAGCGGTGGGACAACCTGCTGGGAGCTGCGACGCCGGGGAAGGTGAGCGTTCCGCCGGCCCAATCGGCGGCATCGCAGATAGAAGCAGCCCCCATGCCCAGCGCAACAGACGGGTCCCTGGGTCCGGACATCAGCCCTCAACCTCCCTGGACGACTCCCGGCTCTACAGTGACTACGACCCTGGATGAGCTCACGGCTCTTGTTGACCATTCTGAGCCGCCTCGCCCGGCGGCGCGGAACCAACCCACGGCCACCCCTGCCGTGCTATGGCGTCCAGTTGCGGCCTGTTCATCAGAACCTGCCGTCATCACGGGCCCGCCACAGAAAACCATGTCCTACGGACCAACACCTGCGGCTGCCGTTGTTGCGTCCGCAGCCATGGCTGCGGCCTATTTACCGGAGCCCACGGCCGCCCTGATTCCGGTTGTGACCGACTCCCCAACTTATCTGAAGATGCCAGCGGCCTCCTCAGTCCCGCCTGTTACTCTGGTGGCGGCCTGCTTCCCCTTGTCTGCGGCCGCTTCTGCTCCACCTTCGGCTGCGGCCCGCCTACCGGACTCTGCGGCCTATACCGGGACCCTCCGTTTGGGTTGCAGAGATAACTGAAAAGAAAAAGGCCAGAGAGCGGGAGGTGTGGGCGCTGTTCCATAAGAAAGGAGAGGCCGCCATGTCTGTTCCACGATCATACGGGAGGCTGGTACACCTGAACAAGGGAAAAGGATATGGTTTCATTCGGGACCTTGCCACCGGCTATAAGATCTACCTAAATGTAGCTTCCGTCAAGAATGAACATGACCTGTGGGAGGGAGGCTTGGTCTCGTATTATAAGGAACACTGTCCCCGTGGCCTCTACGCCATAGCGGTCATTGCTTACCCTGAGGGGTATGAGCCCCCAAAATAGAGACACTACTGGCATTCCAGAGACTCTACGGCGGTGGAGTCCCCTGTTACGGCAATACAACGGCCGCCAGGAGGTGGCCCGGAGGGCATATACAATGGACTGCCGGGACTGCAGTGCACCGTTGCACAAAGAGGGGACTGTCCCACGTCCCCATAGTAAGCATACCCTCTTCCTGATGTAACAGGAATGCCAGTGGGGGTGCTGTTCGTAAAGGAAGGGGGGAGTATCCCTGTTCTCATGCTGTTAACATTTTGTTTTTTTTTTGTTGTTTTGTGCTTGCTTGGTTTGTTTATTTAAAGAGTATTTTTTTAAAAAAGAAAACATGTTGTAGTAAACCTGGTGAGGTGTGTGATGAAATTGATAAATTGAAATGTAAAAAAAAAAAAAAAAGTGTGTGTTCAACAGGTTCCGGGTGCATACAGTATGACGACCATGACGTATTTACGAAGACAGGATGTCAAGACAGGAAGAGTGTAGACAGACCGGGGTACATGAGTCAGGCTAAAGTACCACATACCCCCAGAAGGTTAGGAGGACGTTGAAAATGACCTGGTAGGTTAGGGCCTCGGTCATGACGTTAAGAGGGTGACAGAAAGGGAGAGCAGTGGGAGGTACACATCCGTAGAGTAGTCCAGATGGACCTAACCCAATCTGAAGGAATTGTCATGGTGGCGTACGCGCTGGCGAGTAAGCCGTGAGCTACTCGGAGCATGATTGCTCCCGGTTTGGTTCAGCCCCCACATATCGCGGGCCTGGCTCAACAACCGGTCTGACAAAAGAAGGTGGGGAAGTTTCAGAACGGAAAAGAAGGAGATAAGATTGTCGGGGATGACAATGGATAAAGGAAGGGGGAATGTGGGGAGGTTGAGCTGACGGACAGGTATGTCTGTAGTAAGAGACAGAGAGATAGCGCAGTGTAGGCTGAGATAAAGAGAAAAGGGTGTCATGTGGTAATTTGACCATTAGAGGGCAGTGGGGAGTATAGGAGAGTGACTGTATAACTGCCATGGGTCAAGGTAACTGCCATTGGTCAAAGGTTACTGTCAGGTGATAGTGGGCGGAGCTACTGGGAGTATAAGAGGTCAGAGAAGGTTCTGGAAGTTCCAGTCAGCCAAGGGAGCTCACTAGAGAGGAGAGTTTGCTGTAGGTTGAAAGACGGAAAAGGCCTACAGAGAGCTACTGACAGTGGAGACGGTCACGGGGGGTGACCCAAAAGAACAGTGGCTGCGGACAGAGACAGACTGTGAGTATCAGGTGGACGGCGTACTCTAAAGGGTGAAACGCTGTGGTGAAAGTGCTTAGGGCAGCCACAACGGGGAAGAGCCATAGAGGACGCCACGAACGGTAATACAAGAAAGAGAAGGTACCCGGGTCTGTGTAAAAAGTGAATTGTGGACAAATCCTGTGATGAAGTAGGGTGGTCGTCCGAAAAGCGGCCAATAAAATCTGAACTGTTGGACACATCCCTTGTCTCAGTCTCATGTCTGCCGGAGCCACGAAGTGGGTCACCCCCCAGTCCTGTTGATCAGCATCACCTAATCGCCTCCCTCAGCCCGACCCTACATATGCACATCGGAAAAATCTTGGTTCCTGGGGACGGCTGATCAATCAGTGCATTACTTCAACAATCTCTCTCTCTAAAAGTTTAGGTCGGATTCCTCACAATCTATTCACACACAGTGATTACAGGCCAGCCTGTATATTGGGAAACATGTACTGTATGCTGTGGCTTCTATGTGAAAGGAGTTTCATCAAGATACAATTATCCGAAGCCACTCTCGCCTACACACATGCTGTGCGGAGTGCCTACTCGCCTTAGAAATCTTCTCACCTTCACCAATGAGAAGAATGACACTTTTACTTTAACTAAATGTTAATAAAATCCTCGGGAATGAGTAAATGCATTACATGAGGGATTCACATCTAGAAAATCATTAGCAGTAATGATTAATGTGAACAAGTGAAATGTTTCTTCTACATTTGTGCTACATGTTCTTGCAGAAAAACTTTAATTAATGGTGCTATATAAATGAGTAAAATAAATAAAATATGTAAAGTATAATTAAATACTGCTCTGGGCAGATATAAACCCACTATAGATAACGGAAGAAAGAAATAAGACGGTGGTATTTGTATGGAGAGACATGCTCCCTGTACCCTACCCGTGTAGATGCATGCATCCTATTCTGCAAATAGCAGCGCTTCCAGCAATCAGACTGACAGGTGCTTAAAGGGAACCCGTCACTAGACTCATGCTGCCCAAACCGCAGGCAGCATAAATCACAGCCTGGGCGCACGATTGCAGGCACTGAGTTCTGATCTGGAACATTGCAACATTTTGGAGAAAAAATACTTTTAAGGGGGGCTATAGGGAAAGACAAAGATGAGTGCAGCGCAGCACCTGGTCGGCTTCTCCCCGCTCTGCTCCAGGTGATTCACAGGTATATCTACACGCGATTGAGACCTGTCAATCACCCACACAGAGCAGGGAGAAGACAGATGGGGTGGCAATGTTCCCAGACAGATACTCAAACTATGTTCTCTTTGAAACGCAAGAACATTTCAGGATTACCGTAATAAAAAAAAAACATACCAGTCTGCAAAGGTGCAACCAGGATCTGTTTCATACCGCCTGTAATATGGGCAGCATGAATCTAGTGACCGGGTCCCTACCTGCAATAAAGCACCCAGTACTGGCCCAGAGAGGCTGGTGACAAGTGGCTATTCCTAGTTACATCACATCTTAGCCTCTAGTGCGGTCTGGTGTAGCTGTGGGCATTGTTACAATGGGCCACCAACACCATGTGTTACTATTAGCCATATTAGCTATTCTGCTAATCATATATCCTCTCAATTTACCCAGAAAAAAATGGAGCAGAAGATCAGAGTTGTAAATTGCTACGAATGCTTGTATTTACCTTGAAATCCCAGGCATTTGCATTACAGAAGACTAAAGCCGAATGGTCATCTACATACTATAAACGGTTTGTAACGACTTATTCAGCTATCACACATGTAATAATCATCATCATAGTACAATAGTCTGTGGTTCACATGTACATAACTGTGTGGCCTGTACTGGCGAGAATAACTTATCTAGAGCTGTGGCCAACGGCTGCCAATCACAATAGACATGTAAAATCCCAAATATCGGGGTGAGACTGAAAGGTCTACATTATGGCCGTATACAGTGGGTACGGAAAGTATTCAGACCCTTTACATTTTTCACTCTTTGTTTCATTGCAACCATTTGGTAAATTCAAAAAGGTCTTTTTTTTCTCATTAATGTACACTCTGCACCCCATCTTGACTGAAAAAAAAGAAATGTAGAAATATTTGCAAATTTATTAAAAAAGAAAAACTGAAATAACACATGGTCATAGGTATTCAGACCCTTTGCTCAGTATTGAGTAGAAGCACCCTTTTGAGCTAGTACAGCCATGAGTCTTCTTGGGAATGATGCAACAAGTTTTTCACACCTGGATTTGGGGATCCTCTGCCATTCTTCCTTGCAGATCCTCTTCAGTTCCGTCAGGCTGGTTGGTGAATGTTGGTGAACAGCAATTTTTAGGTCTCTCCAGAGATGGCCAATTGGGTCTAGGTCAGGGCTCTGGCTGGGCCAGTCAAGAATGGTCACGGAGATGTTCTGAAGCCACTCCTTTGTTATTTTATCTGTGTGCTTATGGTCATTGACTTGGTGGAAGGTGAACCTTTGGCTAAGTCTGAGGTCCAGAGAACTCTGGAAGAGGTTTTCATCTAGGATATCTCTGTACTTGGCCACATTCATGTTTCCTTCAATGGCAACCAGTCGTCCTGTCCCTGGAACTGAAAAACACCCCAAGAGCATGATGCTGCCACCACTATGTTTCACTGTTGGGATTGTATTTGGCAGGTGATGAGCAGTGCCTGTTTTTCTCCACACTTACCACTTACAATTATCACCAAAAGTTCTATCTTTGTTTCATCAGACCAGAGACTCTTATTTCTCATAGTCCTTTTTTTTAGCAAGCAATTTCATATGTCTGGGCACTGAGGAAAGGCTTCCGTCGGGTCACTCTGCCATAAAGGCCCGACTGGTGGAGGGCTGCAGTGATAGAAGACTTTGTGGAACTTTCTCCCATCTTCCTACTGCATCTGTGGAATTCAGCCACAGTGATCTTGGGGTTCTTCTTCTGACTCACCAGGTCTTTTCTACCACGATTGCTCAGTTTGGCTGGACGGCCAGGTCTAGGAAGACTTCTGGTGGTTTCAAACTTCTTCCATTTAAGAATTATGGAGGCCAATGTGCTCTTAGGAACCTTGAGTACTGCAGAAATTCTTTTGTAACCTTGGCCAGATCTATGCCTTGCCACAATTCTGTCTCTGAGCTCCTTGGCTAGTTCCTTTGACCTCATGATTCTCATTTGGTATGACATACACTGTGAGCTGTGAGGTCTTATATGGAGAGGTATGTGCATTTCCAAATCAAGCCCTATCAGTTTAATTAAACACAGCTAGACTTCAATGAAGGAGTAGAACCACCTCAAGGAAGATCACAAGGAAATGGACAGCATATGACTTACATATAGTTACATAGTTACATAGTTTTGAAGACTGAAGGAAGACCTTATGTCCATCTATTTCAGCCTATTTTTAGTGCAGCTGTTCTGATCCTGGGGAAGGCAAAAAACCCACAGAGTAGCAGCCAATTTTCTCCATAGGGAAAAAAGTTCCTTCCCCTAAGCTGGGTCAACCATCTATCTATAATATTATGTTATTCGTAACCTTCTATACTGTTACTCACAAGAAAAGCATCCATTCCTTTCTTAAATTCATTCAGTGAGTTGGCCATTACCACTTCCTCAGGAAGAGAATTACAGAGTCTCACTGCTCTTACCGTGAAGAACCCTCTTCTATGCTGGTGCAGAAATTGTCTTTCCTCCAAACGAAGAGAATGCCCCCTTGTTCTTGTCACAGTCCTTGGTACAAACAGTTCATTGGAGAGATCTCTGTATTGCCCTCTGATATACTTGTACATATATATTAGGCCTCCCCTAAGGGTACCGTTACACCTAGCGATGCACCAGCGATCCCGACCAGCGATATGACGCGGTCAGGATCGCTGGTGCATCGCTAGGTGGTCGCTAGTGAGCTGCCACATAGGCAGATCTCACCAGCGACATCGCTGGGGACGGGGGTCGCTACTTACCTGTCAGACGCGGCGATCCTGCGTCCTCCCGCCCGGCTCCACGCGTCGCTCGTCGGCGCCACAGGAAGCGCCCGACGAGGAATGGTCCAGGAGCTTCTCGCGTGATCAGCGATAACCAGCGGGGGAGCCGGTCGGAGGTAAGTATCACATGCAGCGATATCGCTAGCAATATCGCTGCAACGTCACAAAATCGGTGACTTTACAGTGATATTGCTAGCGATATCGCAGTGTGTAACGGGGGCTTAAGTCTTCTCTTTTCTAGAGTAAATAGACCTAATTTTGATAACCTTTCTGGGTATTGTAGTGAACCAACTCCATTTATCATTTTAGTAGCCCGCCTTTGAACCCTTTCAAGTTCAGTAATGTCTTTCTTGAGCACCGGCGTCCAAAATTGCACACAATACTCCAAGTGTGGTCTGACGAGTGATTTGTACAGAGGGAGAATTATGTTTTCATCTCGTGTCCCCAGACCTCTTCTAATGCATCCCATGACCCTATTTGCTTTGGTGGCAGCTGCCTGACACTGGGCACTCCAATTTAGCTTCTTATTGACTAAGATCCCTAAGTCTTTTTCTATGTCTGATTTCGCCAGCAATTTCCCATTTAGTAAGTAATTGTAGCATCTGTTTCTCCTTCCCATGTGCATAACCTTACACTTACCTGTGTTAACCCCTTCCTGCCATCCGACGTACTATCCCGTCCACGGTACCCGGGCCCGTATGACCGGGGACGGGATAGTACGTCGGCACGATCAGCGGCGCCCACGTGGTGAGCGCCGCTGATCGCGGCCGGGTGTCAGCTGTCGGACAAACGTGTCGGACCGCCCCCGACACGTTAACCCCTTGCACACCGCGATCAAACATGATCGCGGTGTACCGGGAGTTAAAGGGAAGCATCGGCAGGGAGGGGGCTCCCTCCGTGCTTCCCTGAGCCCCCCATGGCAGCACAATGTGCAGCGCTGCTGCGGGGGGCTCCTATCCTCCAGGCCCCCGAATCCAAGATGGCGACGGGGGCCTACGGGGACCTGAGGAAGCTGGCTTCCTCAGTGCCTGCAAAGCGCAGGCAAGAGGAAGTCTGCTTCAATGCCTGTGACAGATTGCTGATCTGTCACAGTGATCTGTGATGTGACAGATCAGCGATCTGTCACAGGACAGTGATGTCCCACCTGGGACTATGTAATAAAAAAAAAATTAAAAAAAAATGTAAAAATAAATTTAAAAAAAACGCCAAATAAATTAGTAAAAAAAAAAAAAAAATATTCCCCAATAAATTCATTTTTTGAAAATAATAATAAAAAAAAAAAACAACAATAAAAGTACACATATTAGGTATCGCCGCATCCGTAATGACCCGCCCTATAAAAGTGTCCCATTAGTTAACCCTTTTAGCGAACCCCTTAAAAAATAAAAATAAAAAACGAAGCAAAAAATAATGATTTATTATCATACCGCCAAACAAAAAGTGTAATAACGCGCGATCAAAAAGACGCATATAAATATCCATGGTACCGCTGAAAACGTCATCTTGTCCCGCAAAAAACGAGCCGCCACACAGCATCATCAGCGAACAAATAAAAAAGTTATAGCTCACAGAATAAAGCGATGCAAAAATAATTATTTTTTATATAAAATAGTTTTCATTGCATAAAACCGACAAAAACATAAAAAAACGACCTAAATGAGGTATCGCTGTAACCGTACTGACCCAAAGAATAAAACCGCTTCATCAATTTTACCGCACGCGGAACGGTGTAAACGCACCCCCCCAAAAGAAATTCATGAAACGCTGGTTTTTGTTCATTCTGCGTCCCAAAAATAGGAATAAAAAGCGATCAAAAAATGTCACGTGCCCGAAAATGGTACCAATAAAAACGTCAACTCGTCCCGCAAAAAATAAGACCTCACATGACTCAGTGGGTCAAAATACGGAAAAATTATAGCTCTCAAAATGTGGTGATGCAAAAACTATTTTACAATAAAAAGCGTCTTTTAGCGTGTGACAGCTGCCAAAAATAAAAACCGCCATAAATAGTAAATCAAACCCTCCCGTTATCACCCCCTTAGTTAGGGAAAAATAATAAAACTAAAAAAAAAGTATTTATCTCCATTTTCCCGTTAGGGTAAGGCTGTGTGCACACGCTGCGGATTAGGTGCGGATTCATCCGCGCGGATTTTGTAAAATCCGCAGGTGAAACCGCAGGTCAAAAGACCTGCGGTTTTACCTGCAGATTGCTCTGCGGTTTTGTCCTGCGGTTTTTCATCTCCTCAATAGAGGAGATGGCAAACCGCAGGAGAATCCGCAGAAAGAATTGACATGTCAATTCTTTCTGCGGATTGAAAACCGCAGATAATCCGCGCGGAAAATTCCGCACCGTCTGCACTGCGGTTTTTGATTCCCATAGGGAATCATGGTACTGGGGTCCGCAGCAGCCAAAACCGCTGCGGAACCGCAGCAAAATCCGCAGCGTGTGCACACAGCCTTAGGGTTAGGGCTAGGGTTAGGGCTAGGGTTAGGGCTAGGGCTAGGGCTCAGATTAGGGTTAGGGGTGTGTTGGGGTTAGGATTGGAGTTATAATTGGGGGTTTCCACTGTTTGGGCACATCAGGGGCTCTCCAAATGCAACATGGCGTCTGATCTCAATTCCAGCCAATTCTGAGTTGAAAAAGTCAAATGGTGCTCCTTCCCTTCCAAGCTCTGCCATGCGCCCAAACAGTGTTTTACCCCGACATGTAGGGTATCAGCCTACTCAGGACAAATTGCAAAACAATTTTTGGGGTCCAATTTCTCCTGTTACCCTTAGGAAAATAAAAAATTGGGGGCAAAAATATCATTTTTGTGGAAAAAAATGATTTTTTTATTTTCACGTCCGAGTGTTATAAACTTCTGTGAAGCACTTGGGGGTTCAAAGTGCTCACCACACATCTAGATAAGTTCCGTGGGGGGTCTAGTGTCCAAAATGGGGTCACTTGTGGGGAGTTTCAATAGTTTAGGTACATCAGGGGCTCTCCAAACGCACATGACACCCGCAGACCATTCCATCAAAGTCTGCATTCCAAAACGTCACTGCTTCCCTTCCGAGCCCCGACGTGTGTCCATACAGTAGTTTTCTCCCACATATGGGGTG
Organism: Dendrobates tinctorius; assembly: GCF_039654945.1. Classification (NCBI taxonomy): domain Eukaryota; kingdom Metazoa; phylum Chordata; class Amphibia; order Anura; family Dendrobatidae; genus Dendrobates; species Dendrobates tinctorius. The sequence goes on along the minus strand of NW_027361853.1, from coordinate 4,589,028 downwards.
TCAGCGTACTCAGGCCAAATTGGACAACAACTTTTGGGGTCCAATTTCTCCTGTTACCCTTGGGAAAATGAAAAAATTGGGGACAAATTGATCATGTTTCTGGAAAAAATACGATTTTTTTATTTTCATGCCCTGGCATTATAAACTTCTGTGAAGCCCTTGGGGGTTCAAAGTGCTCACCTCACATCTAGATAAGTTCCTTAGTGGGTCTAGTTTTCAAAATGGGGTCATTTGTGGGGGGTTTCCACTGTTTAGGTACATTAGGGGCTCTCCAAAGGCAACATGACACCCGCAGACCATTCCATCAAAGTCTGCATACCAAAACGTCACTACTTCCCTTCCGAGCCCCGACGTGTGCCCATACAGTAGTTTTCACCCACATATGGGGTATCAGCATACTCAGGACAAATTGGACAACAACTTTTGGGGTCAAATTTCTCCTGGTACCCTTGGGAAAATAAAAAAAGGTGACTAAAAGATCATGTTTGTGGAAAAAATACGAATTTTTTATTTTCACGCCCGGGCATTATAAACTTCTGTGAAGCAGTGGGGGGGGTCAAAGTGCTCACCACACATCTAGATAAGTTCCTTAGGGGGTCTAGTTTCCAAAATGGTGTCATTTGTGGGGGGTTTCCACTGTTTTGGTACATCAGGAGTTTTCCAAACGCGACATGGTGTCTGATCTCAATTCCAGCCAAAAACGTCAAATGGCGCTGCTTCCCTTCCGAGCTCTGCCATGCGCCCAAATAGTGGTTTACCCCCACATGTGGGGTATCAGCGTACTCAGGACAAATTGCACAATAACTTTTACGGTCCTGTTACCCTTGGAAAAATAAGAATTGAGGGTGAAAAGATCATTTTTGTGGAAAAAATATGATTTTTTAATTGTATGGCTTTATGTTATAAACTTCTGTGAAGCCCATGGGGGTTCAAAGTTCTCACCACACATCTAGATAAGTTCCTTAGGGGGTCTAGTTTCCAAAATGGTGTCATTTGTGGGGGATTTCCACTGTTTTGGTACATCAGGGGTTTTCCAAACGCGATATGGTGTCCGATCTCAATTCCAGCCAAAAACGTCAAATGGCGCTGCTTCCCTTCCGAGCTCTGCCATGCGCCCAAATAGTGGTTTACCCCCACATGTGGGGTATCAGCGTACTCAGGACAAATTGTACAATAACTTTTAGGGTCCTGTTACCCTTGGAAAAATAAAAATTGGGGTGAAAAGATCATTTTTGTGGAAAAAATATGATTTTTTAATTGTACCGCTGTACGTTATAAACTTCTGTAAAGCCCTTGTGGGTTCAAAGTTCTCACCACATATCTAGATAAGTTCCTTGGGGGGTCTAGTTTCCAAAATGGGGTCACTTGTAGGGGGTTTCCACTGTTTAGGTACATCAGGGACTCTCCAAACGTGACATGGCGTCCGATCTGAATTCCAGCCAATTTTGCATTGAAAAAGTCAAACGGCGCTCCTTCCATTCTGAGCTCTGCCATGCGCCGAAACAGTCGTTCCCCCCCACAAATCAGGTATCAGCGTACTCAGGACAAATTGCACAATAACTTTTGCAGTCCAATTTCTCCTGTTACCCTTGGTAAAATAAAAAAAATTGAACCTGAAGTATTTTTTTTGTGAAAAAAAGTTAGATGTTCATTTCTTTTTAAATACTCAAAAAAATTCCTGTGACGCACCTAATGGGTTAATAAACTTCTTGAATGTGGTTTTGAGCACCTTAAGGGGTTCAGTTTTTAGAATGGTGTCACTTTTGGGTATTTTCTATCATATAGACCCCTCAAAGTGGCTTGAAATGTGATGTGGTCCTAAAAATAAAATGGTGTTGTAAAAATGAGAAATCGCTGGTCAACTTTTAACCCTTATAACTTCCTAACAAAAAAAAAATTTTGGTTCCAAAATTGTGCTGATGTAAAGTAAACATGTGGGAAATGTTACTTATCAAGTTTTTTGTGTGCCGTATCTCTGTGATTTAAGGGCATAAAAATTCAAAGTTGGAAAATTGCGAAATTTTCAAAATTTTTGCCAAATTTCCATTTTTTTCACAAATAAACGCAAGTTATTTGAATGAAATTTTACCACTAACATGAAGTACAATATGTCACGAGAAAACAATGTCAGAATCACCGGGATCAATGGAAGCGTTCCAGAGTTATGACCTCATAAAGGTACAGTGGTCAGAATTGTAAAAATTGGCCTGGTCATGAACGTGCAAACCACCCTTGGGGGGTGAAGGGGTTAAACCTCATTTGCCATTTTTCAGCCCAATTCTCCAATTTACTCAAATCTGTCTGTAGTTGCAAACTGTCCTTAAAGATGAGTGTCTGAGCAAAGGGTCTGAATACTTATGACCATGGGATATTTCAGTTTTTCTTTTTTAATACATTTGCAAAAATTTCTACATTTGTTTTTTCAGTCAAGATGGGGTGCAGAGTGTACATTAATTAATGAGAAAAAAAATGAACTGTTTTGAATTTACCAAATGGCTGCAATGAAACCAAGTGTGAAAAATTTAAAGGGGTCTGAATACTATCCACACCCACTGTATATGTACTTGTGATCATTATTCTGCTATGCTACTAATCAGAGCAAGGATACAGTCGGCACGCTTACATGCTGAGAGCACACATTTGGCTTTTTTATGTTGGTGTAGTAGGGTTGGGGAAGTTGTCCTGAACCCCTAAACATGTCCCAATATAAAATGTACATAATGTGTATTTCATGCTGCTATGTATATTTATATCTAACATTGTTTCGTAATGTCGTTTAGCCTATATATGTGTTTTATACAGGGAGAGTGCAGTATTAGTAATTGGCCACTAGAAGGTGATCTATTAGTGTACATAGGATACTATAGGAGTTCAGTAGTGTAGATAATTAAGGGATCTTCCTCGGTTTCAGTCAGAAAGAGCTAAGCGCCCATAGGGCTCAGACGGGCTTAAGTGCCCTTGGAAGGAATAGATACCCCGCAAAGTTTTATTATGTGCCCAGCTATCCAGGGTTCAGGGGAGAAGATCGTATGGCAGCAGCTCCCACAGACAGAGCAGCCACACAAAAGGAAGAAAGCAGAGAGAACGCAGAAAGGTCAGAGCAGCAGTGTGCAGAAGGGTCACTCACAATGTGGTGGATCACCTCCTGGGCTGAATCTCTCCTGACCAGGGCGAAAGGGCTGGGGAGCGCTTTACTAAGGTGACGCTGAACATGGAGGACTCTAAGGAGCCGTCGGGGACGTGCTGTCCTGTACAATTGTTAAGTGGCTGAGGGAAAAGAGAAGGGAAAGAAAAGGATGTGCTGCGTAAACTGTGAACGAAATGCCGTGTCAGAACTGAATGTGCTGTGTCCTGAAGCAATAAAAGTTGTTCAGTTAAGATTTGCGCTGGAATGTATGTTTATTCAACAGAAATCTGTGGCTACAGGACTCCATCGAGGAGTGGACTCTACCAGCACCATGAGTACAGATTGTGCTATGCAGAATGAGAGTCAACCTATTTATGTAGAAGGTGGCCAGGGCATACAAAGTCAGTTAAGCTCAGCCACGAAGCATGCCGCCACGCCCACGGAAGGATCTGACACCTGTGGGACGGCCGCGGCTGATGCATCAAGGCCTTCAGAGGTGAGATTACGGCGGCCCGTCTCCGGAAGGACCCAAACCGAGCGGGATAAGTGCGGACAGTGCTCCACCATCAACAGCGGTGAGTAAACCCCTACCCTTGAAACTGGAGGGTTGGTTCTTACCGTGGTCTTCCACTCTGACAACCCATGCTGTCCCACGACCCTCTGTTCTGCGGAGCAAGCCCTTAGATTTAACCCCCAGTCATCAGGGACAGGAGAGCAGGCCCATGGAAAGTGTAGGTGCGGAATCGGGCACTCCCCGGGTTCGCGGCCCAGCACAGGGTCAGTCCTTACCTCGGGGTTAGTCCGATGGATAGCGGACATCATAGCCGAAAAGAAAAAGACGGGAAAAGGAAATTTGGGCCCAGTTGCATCAATATGGAGACGATGCTATGGCCAGGCGTCGCTCTCGCGGACAACTGGTCTACGCTAATGTGGATCAGTGGTTTGGATTTATCCATGAGGCAGGCACGGATGATATGGTCTACATTAACGCTGCCTCTGTCAAACATGGTAGACCTTTAGTGGAAGAAGACTGGGTCTCTTATTTTAAAGAGGTTATTACGCGGTAGCGGTGACACTGTGTCAGGAGGATGACAGATTGGAACTATATGCGCGCCCACGACAGAAACGATCTGCGTCCCGCGTGTCATTTGCCTCCAGCACTCCCCCTGCTGCAACCTGGCAGCCCACGGACTCTGCGGCTGCAGAGTCCTCTTCATCCCGCACACAGGCATGGAGCTCAGATGAGAAAACGGCACGGGACACGTGCCTATGAACAATGTGTATGATGACTGTGAAAAAAGTTGTGATTGTTGCACTTTGATTTAAAAAAAAATATATATATTTCGAGACTGTTCTGCATACCCACGGGTAAAGAAGCCCAGATGTGCTTCCAGAGACATGAGCAATATCTTTATGGTGAAAATAACTTTTTTTTTTGTTGTGCCTGTTGTGTTTTTCAGCTGGATAGCAGAATTTCACTTTACAGGAGCAACAGAACGGTATGTGAGCAGCAGCAACAGACTGTTCATAATACAGGTGGCCTACCCATTAGCAGAAGAACGGTGCTCCACTCAAAGGAAGGGGGACCACCCCTTTAAGACTGTAGACCTGACTGAAAGGGGTCACCAAATGGAACATTGGTGCTGATATGGACACAATCTGCGTACTTTTTTTTTTTTTTTACAATTGAGTGGACATCTACTCCATTCTGATGTGGCTCACGCTGAGCCAAATTAAACGTGTTACCTTAACATATATCTCCTTGCATGGAGTACTTGTCTGTAAATAATAAAGTTTTATGCGGGAATGGTCAGGGACGACCAATTTTAAGGAAGGAAGAATGTAGTAGGGTTGGGGAAGTTGTCCTGAACCCCTAAACATGTCCCAATAATAAAATGTATATAATGTGTATTTCATGCGGCTATGCATATTTATAGCTAACATTGTTTCATAATGACCTGAGGTTAGCATCCTCATTAGTCAGAACCTCCCACTCCCGTCTCCAAGACTTTACACGTGCCGCGCCAATTCTTTGGAATGCACTTCCCAGGTCAATACGATTAGTCCCCAATCCCCATCATTTTAAGCGTGCCCTGAAAACGCATTTATTCAGACTGGCCTATCGCCTCAACACATTAACCTAATCTATCCCTGTGTGGCACAGCCAATATTTTTACCATAACCAGATTTCCCGCATCATGTTCCCACATGCTTTATGCATCCATTAGCCCTCTGTGTTTGTACTGTTACACACTTAACATTATGGCTGGTCCATACAATCAGGGCAACTGTTACCACCCACCTTTCGTGTCTACCTCTTTCCTCATAGACTGTAAGCTTGCGAGCAGGGCCCTCATTCCTCTTGGTATCTGTTATGAGCTATGTGATTATTGTTATGCTGTAATGTCTATTGTCTGTACAAATCCCCTCTGAAATGTAAAGTGCTGCGGAATAAGTCGGGGCTATAAAAATAAAATTTATTATTATAGTTTAGCCAATATATGTGTTTTTTTACAGGGAGAGAGTGCAGTATTAGTAATTGGCCACTAGATGGTGATCTATTAATGTACATAGGATAGTATAGGAGTTCAGTAGTGTAGATAGTTAATGTAGGAGGGGAGGGGTCACTTAGGTTAGAGGAAGGGATCTTCCTTGGTTGCAGTCAGAAGAAGCTGAGCGCCCATAGGGCTCAGAGGCGCTTAAGTGCCCTTGAAAGGAATAGATACTCCGCAACGTTTAAGTACGTGCCCAGCTATCCAGGGGAGAAGATCGTACGGCAGCAGCTCCCACAGACAGAGCAGCCACACAAAAGGAAGAAAGCAGAGAGAACACAGAAAGGTCACAGCAGCAGTGTGCAGAAAGTTCGCTCACAATGTGGCGAATCACCTCCTGGGCTGAATCTCTCCTGACCGGGGCGAAACGGGCAAGGAAGCGCATTACTAAGGTGACGCTGAACGTGGAGGACTCTAAGGGGACCGTCCTGTACAATTGTTAAGTTGCTCAGGGAAGAGAGAAGGGAAAGACAAAAAGATGTGCTGCGTAAACTGAACGAAATGCCGTGTCCTGAAGCAATAAAAGTTGTTCAGTTAAGATTTGCACTGGACTCTATTTCTTCAACAGAAATCTGTGGCTACAGGACTCCATCGAGAAGGAGTGGACTCTACTAACAGCACCGTGAGTACACATTGTGCCATGCAGAATGAGAGTCAACTTATGTAGAAGGAGTCCAGGGCATACAAAGCCAGTTAAGCTCAGCCACGACTACTGCCCTGGCCGACTCCTACACTGGTGGCCAAAAAAAAGGGATATTATAAAATTTATACGGGGAAATTTCTTTGTTTTTAACGCTTGCCAAAACTTCTCATCAACTTAGTCCTCAGCTTTATCCCCCCATGTGCACACAGCAGTTAGGATAAAATGCAGATATATAGAGGTTATCCAAGATTTGAAAACAAAGACTGATTTTTTAAATGGAGACTATTATCCCAAATTTACACTTTTACAGTAAAAAAAAAAACACTTAATTTTAAAATTAATTTCTTCCATGCTCCAAAAGACCCTCAACTTAAACGTAAATGAGGGAGCTCAGTGCACCCTTGGCGTGGCGAAATGTGTCGGTGCACCGCTCCACCCACTTATTTAGATTGCCACTCCACCCACTTATTTAGATTACAACTCCTTCTATGTTGATTGACAGTACTGGCATACCTACAGCCAGAGCTGTCTGAAGATAAGCCTCAGTTATGTGTGCACTTTCCCTATGAAAGGAGTAAGAAAGCACATCACTCTCTCCTCGCTGCTGTCATCACTTGTGCCATCCTCCAGTGTAGGAGTGAAAACACAAATCACTCTCTCCTCTCTGCTGTCATCACTCGTTGCCATCCTCCAGTGTAGAAGTGAGAACACAAATCACACTCACTTCCCTGCTGTCATCGCTCCTGCCGTCCACCACTGTAAAAGTGAGCACACAAATCACTCTCTCCTCGCTGCTGTCATCACTTGTGCCATCCTCCAGTGTAGGAGTGAAAACACAAATCACTCTCTCCTCTCTGCTGTCATCACTTGTGCCATCCTTCAGTGCAGGAGTGAGCGCACAAAATCACTCTATCCTCACTGCTGCTATCGCTTGGGTACACCTGTTTAAGTAAGCAATGTCAGCTGCGAGGAGAGAGTGATTTTGGTTCTCACTCCTGTACTAGAGTAATGGCGGAGGAGTCGAACGCCGGCAGCAGTGAGGAGAGAGCGAACTGTCTTCTCGCTCACGCACTTGAACAGTGCACACATAATCAAGATTTATCTTCAATCAACATAGGAATGGCAATAATCTAAAGAAGTGGGTGGAATGGTGCACTGAGGCATTAGGCCATGCCATTTGTGCACAGAGTACCCTTAATTACATATTACAATAAAGCTGTATTTTTGTTATGAGCAATGAAAACACAGATTTAGCCCCTTCTCCCCTGGGTGATTTTCTGTTTTTGTTTTCTTTTCCCCTCCCCTTCTTCCAAGAGTCATATTTTTTCTATTTTTCCAGCGATACAGCCGTATGAGGGCTTGTTTTTTTGCAGGACTGGTTGTACTTTTGAATGACACCATTCAATCTGCCATATAGTGTACAGGAAACCGGGAAAAAAATGCCAAGTGCGGTGAATTTGGATAAAAAGTGCAATTACACTATTTAATTTTTTTTATTTACCATGTTCAATATATAGCATAACGGACCTGTTATTATGATTCTACTGATCAGCACGAGCACACAGATACCAAACATGTACAGTTTTTTTTGTTATCAAGTAGTGAAAAAAAATTCAGAAATTAAAAAAAAAAAAAAAAAAAAAAATCAGCTTTTGTAATTTTCCGAGATCTGTAATGTTCTCATTTTTCACGATCTTGAGCTGACGTTTTTATTGATACCATTTTGATGTACATACAATGTTTTGATCGCCCGTTATTGCATTTTACTGCAATGTTGGAGAGGCCAAATAAAAACGTAATTCTGGCATTTTGATCTTTCTTCTCGCTACCGTGTTTACCAATTGGATTAATTTATTTGATATTATGAAAGATTGGGCTTTTCTGAACACGGTGATAACAAATATGTGCTTTTTTTGTTTTATTTTTAATGGAGCAAAAGGAGGATCATTTCACCGTGTTTTTTTTTACTTTTTATTTTTTTACTATATTTATTAGTCCCCTTAGGAGACCTGAAGCTGAGATTGTCCAATCACTTGTGCTACACATAGCAAGGCTGCAGCACTTCTATGTATATCAGAAATCACAAACTGGCATTCACAGGAGGATCGTGATGACAGGCACAGGGGTCATCAGCAGACCCCCAGCTGTCATAACAACCCATTGGCGCCCCGCGACTACTCGCTAATGGGCGGGATTAATAACACATTTCCTGTCTGCGCGCGTTAAATGCCACGGTTATTGATTGACAACAGCATTTTTAACTGGTTGTCAGTGGCATTTGATGACTGATTGAATCAGCCATGAAGTGTGGGGAAAGATGCAGGCTCACAAGATGAGGCAAGGAAAAGGTCGATGATGTACATGTAAGTCATTGGTCATGAAGGGGTTAAAAACGTAAAGAACGATTTTTATTACTGCACCATCTCCTGCAAGGCTATGTGGTTAGTTTGAAGTGTAAATTTGGGGTGTTATAGACTCCCTTTAAGAAACAGCGCCACAACAGTTTATAGGTTGCTTCAGGTACTGCAAGTCAGGTGGATTGATGTGAGTAGGGCCTAAGGTGCAATAACACCCACATCCTATGCACAGGTATTGGGCCAGTTTTGGAAGACAGCAACCATGGTTTTCTAATCCTGGACAATCCCTTTGATCACATACAAAGTTATTTGCGGCTTTCATAAATCAATGTAACAATTCACTCCTTTAGTACCTATATATAATGTATATAGACACTAAAACGTTGTGCATGCCCAGCTTCGGGTGTTTTTCGCATCAAAATTCCAGCCATTAAAGCATACATTGCGCACCTGCAATAATTTTGCTGCAAGCCGCCTGTGTAAAGGAACGTTCTCCCCCTATCAGACTACTGACTATGGAAGCATTCAGCTCACTAAGCGATGTGTTCTTACCCGGTCAAAGTGGTTGAAAGAGTTCCTGAATTCATTCATCTGCTCCTGGCTGATACCTTTGGCGTCTCGTGTGAGAATCTGGTTTTCTACCTCATTAATGGTTCTGGCAATGGTGGTAAGGAGTTGTTCCCATCCCACACGGATGTGCTGCGGTAACAAATAAGCGTAATGTTATGGCAAAGTCTCCCCAAGTAGGAGTTAGGGGCACAATGATTAATGCTTGAAAACATCCCTTAAATGTTAAAGCAGATCTATCATGAAAATTCAAATACACCGTACTTTTTTCCTCCCAAAATGTGGAGGAAAGTGGGGCAGGTGTCTTATAGTCTGGATGTACCGGCTCTGGCTGTGGTGGGGAGGTGGGGGAGTGGTTTCGGCGGAGCAGCGGGTCACAGAGGCAGGAGCTGACGGTTGCCGCTAACTCCTGTGCCTGCTGATAAAGTGAAATGAATATTCACTGCATTCCATGCCCATAGGCGTGCAGGGCAATGTATATTAATTTCTTTTTGGCATCCTGGTATGATTGGCCCCATCCCGTTCCTGGTATGATTGGCCCCTTCAGAAAAGATAAAAAAAAAAAACAACAGATTACACAGAGAGCAGTAAGTGTTCATTGCTCTTTAGTAGCACGCAGTGTCAGCAATCACGTGTGCCGATACTTGAGAGGTGAATATTAATTTCTCTTAAGTATCGGCACACGTGACCGCTGGTAGCAGCAGGAAGCCGGTGGCTGACACTGCGCGCTACTGAAGAGCAATGAATGCTCACTGCTCTCTGCGATGAACAGTCCCGGTGAGTATTCTGGCAGCTGTGCTCTGCTTGTGACCAGCGCACGACGTCCATGCCATGTGCTGCTTATAGGCATTAAGCAGCTGCGGGCAACAGAGCAGGACGCGGCGAGGGAGCGGAGGAAGTTAAACGTAATGGTTTGTTTTTTTAATCTTTTCTGATGGGGCCATGCATACCAGGATAAGGAAAGGATGGGGCCAATCATACCAGGATAAGGATGGGGCCCTGCATACCAGTATACGGATGAGGGCGATCATTCCTTCCAGGATAAGGATGAGGGGGACCATTCCTACAAGGATAGGGATGAGGGGGTCATGCTTACCAGGCTAGGAATGAGGGGCAATGCATACCAGGATAGGGATAAGGGGGGCCATGCATACCAGGATAGGGATAAGGGGAGCCATGCTTACCAGGATAGGGATGAGGGCACCATGCATACCAGGATAGGGATGAGGGGGCCATGCATGCCAGGATAGGGATGAGGGCGATCATTCCTTCCAGGATAAGGATGAGGGGGACCATTCCTACAAGGATAGGGATGAGGGGGCCATGCTTACCAGGCTAGGAATGAGGAGGCATGCATACCAGGATAGGGATGAGGGGCAATGCATACCAGGATAGGGATGAGTGGCCATGCATACCAGGATAGGGATGAGGGCACCATGCATACCAGGATAGGGATAAGGGGGGCCATGCTTACCAGGATAGGGATGAGGGCACCATGCATACCAGGATAGGGATAAGGGGGGCCATGCTTACCAGGATAGGGATGAGGGCACCATGCATACCAGGATAGGGATGAGTGGCCATGCATACCAGGATAGGGATGAGTGGCCATGCATACCAGGATAGGGATGAGTGGCCATGCATACCAGGATAGGGATGAGGGGCCATGCATACCAGGATAGGGATGAGGGGCCATGCATACCAGGCTTGGGATGAGGGGGGGCCATGCATACCAGGATAGGGATGAGGGGCCATGTATACCAGGCTTGGGATGAGGGGGGCCATGCATACCAGGCTAGGAGTGTATCAGGATGGGGATGAGAGGACCATATTTACTAAGATAGGGGATATAAAGTACAGAGTTGACCACATATGGTTCCTTAGGTTTTTCTTTCTCCCCTAATTTCCTCCTCTAAAACCTAGGCACGTCTTATAGTCCGAAAAATGTGGTATATGCATACAATAAGTAGATTTCCTGATGAGACTGGAGTACTTACTATGAAAATCCAAGCCAGAAAGCCTGCATAATTTTTGTATGAAAATGTTATTTTCTAATATTAACATGTTAATTTAAATTTGAAGATTATACCTCAATACTGACATGGAATTTCAAATTAAATACAACAGCCTCATCAGGTCCAAAATCTATTTAGAGCGTTATTCCCCCATAAACAAGTTATCCCCAAATAAAGGAGATAGCTGATAACTTGCTGTTCCCGAGAATGGGGCTTCAGAGCTGTGCAGCCATTCCCTTAATGGTGCATTTGTGGCGTTTATTGTCTATGGGACTCCTCGCAGAGCACCGTTCTAACGGTTTTAAAGTCCTGAACTTGGGATTGCAGGGGATCCCAGCGCTCAGCCCACAGGGACAGGGAATAACTTGGGAATAGAGACTTATTTATTTTTTACAAAGATTGTGAAAGATCGGATAAGTCAATCATCATTTACTTTTGTCATGTTGTGAAGGGCTAATAATAATAATAAAAAAGTAACATCTTAATTAAACAATGTGAACATACACTGTACATATAAGTTTTCCACCATTCATTGTTACCTTATTGTTGTTGATCTGATTTTGAGTAGCAGTAAGACTAGACTTACCTCCATGGTGTAGTTGGTGTGCTTGTTATCAAATATAAGCGCCTCCTGTATCTGCTGGTGATCACCTTCTAATTGGTCAATCTTTGGTTTGTAGTTCACAATACTCTTTTCATACTGTCGCAAATGATTGATCTGATCTTCTAGCGTGCCATGCATTTCTATAGAAATACGCCCGATCTCCTATGGATGAACAACCGCATGAAATACAATTCATAACGGTCTTATCTGAGAAATTCTATGCATCAATAAAACAATCATCCATATTTTGTGACTCTTTACCTGCATCTTTGTTTGTATCCATGGACCAATAACATTGGCCTGTGCCGCAAACTGTTTCCGCAGTCTCTCGTTCTGCTGCTGCCGTGCATGCTCCTCCATTAATGCTTGATCTCGGCGGGGAACCAGCTGTCTTACCTGCACATGAAAAAATAGAAGCATAAGAGTACTTTGTTGATCTTAGGAGATAAAACTATTGGTTCCAGACTTCCACCCTCTGCTACTGTAAATTTACAGCGAAGGGTTAAAGCTCCTTGCAGGAGCAGGTATGGTGCTGCTTAGAAGACAGAAGCAGCTTCATCATGCTTCTGTCTTCTATTTTGCCAACTATATAGAACTCACTAAGATCTTTGTAGTGTACAGATGCATCGGCACGACTGAGAACCCGGATGTCTGCCAGCATGCCAGGAAAGTCTGGCACAGCAGGGGGCAGCATTCACCTGTAACTGGAGCTCCAATGATTACCCCAGTAAAGCCCCCTTTACATTTAGCGATGCCCCAGCGATCCCGACAATGATACGACTCGGACAGGATCGCTGGTGCATCGCTAAATGGTCACTAGTGAGCTGCCACACAGGCAGATCTCACAGTGATGTAGCGACGCAGCAGCGATCTAGCAGACGATACTTACCTTTCACACACAGCGATCCTGACGTCCTCCCGCCCGCCTCCACACGTCGCTCGTCGGCGCCAGCAGGAAGCGCCCGACGAGAAATGGAGCTGCGCGATCAGCGATGGACAGCGGGGGGGCCGGTCTGAGGTAAGTATCACACATATCGCTGCTGCGTCACCAAATCGGTGATGCTTTAGCGATATTGTTAGCGATATCGCTATGTGTAAAACCCCTTTTACAGTGCAGAAAACAAAAATTGCAAGAAAAAGAACATAAAAAATGTTCCCCCATCTTCTTTGATGCTTTATTGGGGGAGCAAATCACCTCAAAAAATTGAGTAAAATTCCTCAAAAAGAATTGACATTCTAAAATATTAAAAATCAACACCACACATTGATTTGTGCAGAATGTGGATAAGATCTGTGACAATCTCATCCATTCTGCTGCAATGCTATGCCGTAGCAAATCTTCCAATCAAAAATCAAGGAGAAATAATGAATAGATGGACTTGCATGTATATTCGCAGAGAATGCAAAGTGGCAATACAATAAATCTTCTGTTACAAAATGTGGCGTAAATTGCAACATTTTCAATTAGAAAACAAATGAAGTGAAATAAACTCACATGGTCCCACTTGTTATTAATCTCTTGCGGCGAGATAGTGGAGTAGGGGTTGGTACCAGACATGTTGACATGGTAGGTCTGAGCAATCTTCGAGACCTCGTTATGTATCCCAAGTATTGCTTGTCGCTCCTTATCAGCTTCTGGAAGTGTTGCTTTGAACTGTTCATGCGCCGTGCTCAGTCCCTGGACAGAAGAAGATATTTAGCGAAGGTTTTATAGGAAGTGGACTGTTACCCCAGGTTTAAGTTTTAAGAGCGTAGAGCGGTGAAGGGACCTTCAGACATGACAAGTGTCGTGTATTTACTACCTTTAGAGTCAATGTGCATTGCGTGAATTGAGAGAAGCTGGATAAGCCTAGTCGGCATGTGACAATCACATACATACTGTCACGTGACCGCCCGCTAGCACCGGGAATACAGGGAAATTGTGACATGGGCTGCCATGATTTGGCAGTCTGTAGCCACATATATTGTTCCAACCCCTATAAAGCCACCTTTTTTTTGGGTGGAGGCATGTAAAAACGCCATCACTGTTTTTTTGCATCTTTTTTCTTACACATTTTTTTGAGATTCACATTTCTCTAGTAAATCCCAGCCAACATCTGTGGTCAGCACTATTTACCCAAATATCGGAAACAAAGCATGGGAAATCCATTGTGTGCGACGGCACCCTAAATCTAATAACAAGGTTTCATGAATATTTGTGTTTACTACCCTAATGGCGTCCACTACAAGTAGGACTGGTCCCAAACTGGAACAGGCCACAGTCCACTTATACTATGAGCCCTTTTGGATAATCTAAAGGAGCAGCTTAATTTTATTTTACATGGTAGATTATTTTTTTTAAATGGAATCCATAGGAGTTTCTAAAAACAAGCACTTTTGCAATTCACTGCTTGTTAAAATTTTCAGCCTTTCTTAACAGAACACTTTCCTTGTTTATAGCATGTTACCTTGGAGACCGACCACCATTTCTACATAGAAGAACATGAACAACATTTAGAAGCTCTTTTCTATTGAGCTTGCAAGCGCTGCTATGATTCCTAGGTAACGAGCTGTAAACAAAAAAGTGTTAATATCTCAAGAACGGCTGCAATTTTTAACAAGCAGTAAATTACAAGAGAGCTTGCTTTTACAATAACTATCCGACAATATCCATCTATGAAGATGGGAATAACCCTTTTAAGACACTAACAGCAGAATAACTAGAGGTGACATACAGGGGGAGATGCAAGCCAGGTAAGTCCAATAGTTCACACGACTGATATAAATCCTGTTGGGTGTTCCAATACTACAGAAATCACAAATACTAATAGGTCACACAGTTTAGTGTTAGGATCCAGGATATCCCCCTTATGTATTTAGATTGATGAATGCATACAGTAACTGAGCAAATACAGAATGAAATAGGTGACATTATTTATTCAAGGGGAAACGTTTATGAACACCTGATGAAAGAAAAATGGTTACATTTCTTGTCAGCAGCCAAACACAATGCCATTTATTAAATCAGCGAGACACAAAAATATAAATGTCTGAAACTGAATTGGGACAGCATGGTGGCTCAGTGGTTGGCACTGTACTATATACTGTATAGGGCAGCACGGTGGCTCAGTGGTTAGCACTGTACTAATATATATATAAAGTGGCTCAGTGGTTACAACTGTACTATATATAGGGAAGCACAGTGGCTCTGTGGTTAGCACTGTACTACATACAGGGCAGTACAGTGGCTCAGTGGTTAGCACTGTACTATATATAGGGCAGCATGGTGGCTCAGTGGTTAGCACTGTGCTAAATATAGGGCAGCACGGTGGCTCAGTGGTTAGCACTGTACCATATATAGGGCAGCACAGTGGCTCACTGGTTAGCACTGTACTATATATAGGTCAGCACAGTGGCTCAGTGGTTAGCACTGTACTATGTATAGGGCAGCACAGTGGCTCAGTAGTTATCACTGTACTATATATAGGGAAGCCCAGTGGCTCAGTAGTTAGCACTGTACTATATATAGGGCAGCACGGTGGCTCAGCGGTTAGAGCTGTACTATTATATAGGGCAGCACAGTGGCTTAGTGGTTAGCACTGTACTATATATAGGGCAGCATAGTGGCTTAGTGGTTAGCACTGTTACTTTACAGCAATGGGGTCCTGGGTTCTAATCCCACCAAAGACAACATCTAAAAGGAGTTTGTATGTTCTCCCCATGATTGCGTGGGTTTCCTCTGGGTTCGCAGATTTCTTCCCATGCTTTATCTATTATGCTTTGCTATATAACAAATAATAACCGAAGAATACATCACTAATCTATTGCAATAGCAGTGCCACACCGGGGCACAGGTCATTTGCAGTATTGCATTTCAGTCCCTTCAATGGAGCGGAGCTTTAAAATGCACAAGCATAATGCAATTCTTGGAAGAAAGCAGCCATGTTTTCTAACGACAACTTTAATTTGTAAATGGGTTGTTCAGACTTGACAAACTTTTGTTGTTTAGACCCCAAAACGTGCTGACATTTGTCAGTATCCATGCTCATATTTGATCACGGACTGTTATCACTGCAGCATAACTCTGGAAATACCTCAATCTCCTCAATGGTATGAACAATGAAGGTGTCCTGCAGATCTTCCATCGCTCCTTCCATCCAGTTGTTAAATGGTGCAGCTCTTTTTGCATACTCCAGGTAAAGCTGATCAATGGTTTCCAACAACTTCTCCGTTCTCTGCGTTCAAAACAGACATTAGTAGATCATTATCTCCCATATATACCTATATATGGATTGAGAGAGCGAAAGAAAGCGCAAACGAAAAAGTGAAAGAGAGCAAGAGAAAGTGGGAAAGCGAAAGAAAGCAAGAAAAAAGCAAGAAGGCGCAAGATAAAGAGTGAGTGGAAAGGAAGACAAAAAGCAAGAGAAAGAAAGCGAGAGACAGAACACAAGGGAAAGAGCGAGACAAAGAAAGAAAGCCAGAGACATCAAGAGAGAGAGCAAGAGAAAGAAAGCAAGAGAGCGCAAGAGAGATAGCAAGAGAAAGCGCTAGACAAAAAAGGTTAGAGAGCACAAGAGAAAGAAAGCGAGAGAGAGAGCACAAGAGAAAGAAAGCGAGAGAGAGAGCACAAGAGAAAGAAAGCGAGAGAGAGAGCACAAGAGAAAAAGCGAGAGAGAGCACAAGAGAGAAAGCGAGAGAGAGCACAAGAGAAAAAGCGAGAGAGAGAGCACAAGAGAAAAAGCGAGAGAGAGAGCACAAGAGAAAGAAAGCGAGAGAGAGAGCACAAGAGAAAGAAAGCGAGAGAGAGAGCACAAGAGAAAGAAAGCGAGAGAGAGAGCACAAGAGAAAGAAAGCGAGAGAGAGAGCACAAGAGAAAGCGAGAGAGAGAGCACAAGAGAAAGCGAGAGAGAGAGCAAGAGAAAGAAAGCGAGAGAGAGAGCAAGAGAAAGAAAGCGAGAGAGAGAGCAAGAGAAAGAAAGCGAGAGAGAGCAAGAGAAAGAAAGCGAGCGAGAGCAAGAGAAAGAAAGCGAGCGAGAGCAAGAGAAAGAAAGCGAGAGAGAGCAAGAGAAAGAAAGTGTGAGAGCAAGAGAAAGAAAGCAAAAGAGGGCAAGAGAAAGAAAGCAAGAGCAATGGAAAGAGAAAAAAATAAAAACAATGAAAGACATTAAGCAGTTGCTCCATATTCCCACTGCTTGTGCACAGAAGGCACCACATTATCTCCAGTATTGGGGCTAATTGTCCTGTGGATCTGCGGCGCTACTAACTGCACTTTAGCAAATGATATCCAAGGGATAGGCTTTGAGTTTTTGAAAAAATCCATCTAGTGGTAATAGATGCGGGGTCTGTCCATGCAGGTTAATTTACAATTATAGGCCCATGAAATTCTACTTGTGATCCGTCTGATATTTTTCAGACATATGTATACACTATTATTGTTTTCAGTTGCCTGATGCCAGAGCGAAGATTAGAGGACCCCACAGATCTGCTCAAAATATATATTAATAAATGGATCAAAAGAGAATTACAGCTACACAATAATTCGCAAAATGAGAGTTCACAACTCCCGATGTGGAAGCTTCTTTTCCTTCCATATTAACAGGGACATTACATCAGGAACACTGGGTCCTACAAATAAAGCTGGTTCATATTATGCTCAATTGAGTTTTTGGGAAAAATTCACAGATTTCTTACCTCCAAAGCCTCTCTCCGTTTCTGGGTGAGTGCACCAAGGTTGTCCCACTGGTCACAGATTTTTTGGCATCTAGCATTTACACTTGGAGAGTCGTAGTAATCCAGCTCACTACATGAAAACCAAAGAAGCAGAGTTCAGCGAGCACCAAAACAATCAATGTGTCAAACACAACATCAAACCTCACGAGGCCCGGTACAGTGAGCCGACAAGCTGGGCACATTACTTGGGATTGTTTATTGATTTTTCCATTCATACATTTCTCATCGGCTACAAATTATTCAGTGAGCACTGAATGATGAGAAACAAACTACCCTATAAATCCTGCACACAGTCAGCACCTCAATTATTAGCAATTGTCCTCCATTATGAATACCATCTGGCACTAGAGCAGGAGGAGATGACCGCCGAGGTGCGGGTCTGATGTGCCAACTATCAAGTGCGTTATAGGAAAAGGAGTGTAACCAGATTACTGATTGTTAAGAGTCACATGGATCTTCACAGCCCTGCATAATCAATGCATACGGTTTTGCCTGTAACACATTTGTCAGAATGTGGCCACACACCAACCACTAGTGGTAACAATATAGTGCACGGGACAGATACCATCATATTAAAGAACTACCAGATTTCTTGGATGCATTTTTGTTAACAAGAAAAACCCGTTAAAAAAAGTGTTCCCAATCAGGAACTGCAAGATATGGTAATTGTATAGTGTGAGTGTTTGCCTGTAGCAGACCTGTGTGGGTTTATATGTGCATGTAGCAAAGCTGTGTGTGATTATATATGCACTAGATTATGGCCCGATGCTATCGGATGCAATAGCATCACACCTCTTGCCATGTTAACCCTCAACACACACACTCCTCTCACCTTTCACCATCTCCACTCACTCTTTCACTCCACATACGACCCTTTCTCTCACTCCATCTCTCATACTCACGCCGTCATCGCCGCTGCTCCACGATCCCCGACATCATCTTCCACCGGCGCCATCCTGGATCCAGACGTTGTCCACGCCAGCGACATGTTCTTGCGGCGACGCCATCTTGAGTATCGTGAAATCCTGCGATACTCAAGATGGCATCGCCGGAAGAACATGTCGCCAGCGTGGACGACGTCGGGATCCAAAATGGCGTCGGCGAAATCTCGTGAGTTTTCGCCGATGCCATTTTGGATCCCGACATCCTCCACGCCGGCGACATGTTCTTGTGGCGACGCCATCTTGACTATCGCGGGATTTCGCCGATCCAAAATGGCGTCGCCGCAAGAACATGTCGCCGGCGTGGAGGACGTCTGGACCTAGGATGGCGCCGGCAGAAGAAGATGTCGGGGATCGTAGATCAGCGGCGATGACGGCGTGAGTATGAGAGATGGAGTGAGAGAAAGGGTCGTATGTGGAGTGAAAGAGTGAGTGGACGTGAGTGGAGATGGTGAAAGGTGAGTGGAATGTGTGTGTTGAGGGTTAACATGGAAAGAGGTGAGCGGCGACGTCACCGGTTACAACTGGACGGAAGTTGTTACAACCGGAAGCTGCTTAGGGCATTTATTATTATAGATGTAGTGTACATATGTAGCAGAGCTAGGCATGTCCATATGTGCATATGTAGCAGAGCGGTGTGAGAATATATATGCATGTAGTGTACAGTGCCTTGCGAAAGTATTCGGGCCCCCTGGAACTTTTCAACCTTTTCCCACATATCTTGCTTCAAACATAAAGATACCAAATGTAATTTTTTGGTGAAGAATCAACAACAAGTGGGACACAATGGTGAAGTTGAATGAAATTTGTTATTTTAAATTTTTGTGGAAATTCAAAAACTGAAAAGTGGGGCGTGCAATATTATTCGGCCCCTTTAACTTAATACTTTGTTGCGCCCCCTTTTGCTGCAATTACAGCTGCAAGTCACTTGGGGTATGTCTCTATCAGTTTTGCATATCGAGGGACTGAAATTCTTCTTCCTTGGCAAACAGCTCGAGCTCAGTGAGGTTTGATGGAGATCGTTTGTGAACAGCAGTTTACAGCTCTTTCCACAGATTCTCGATTGGATTCAGGTCTGGACTTTGACTTAGCCATTCTAACACCTGGATACGTTTATTTGTGAAGCATTTCATTGTAGATTTTGCTTTATGTTTGGGATCATTGTCTTATTGGAAGACAAATCTCCGTCCCGGTCTCAGGTCTTTTGCAGACTCCAACAGGTTTTCTTCAAGAATGGTCCTGTGTTTGGCTCCATCCATCTTCCCATCAATTTTAACCATCTTCGCTGTCCCTGCTGAAGAAAAGCAGGCCCAAACCATGATGCTGCCACCACCATGTTTGACAGTGGGGATGGTGTGTTCAGGGTGATGAGCTGTGTTGCCTTTACACCAAACATATCATTTGGCATTTTGCCAAAAAGTTCGATTTTGGTTTCATCTGACCAGAGCACCTTCTTCCACATGTTTGGTGTCTCTCCCAGGTGGCTTGTTGCAAACTTTAAACAACACTTTTGGGGGGGCGTGGCTAGCTGAGAGAGAGCAGACGTGGCTGACAGGAGCTCCTGCTGGAAACGAACATAACTGAAGATAAAGCGAACTTATCCATGTGAATTTACCCTCAGAATCGAGAAAAGATCATTCCACACCTCCTGGGGGAAAAACCTGGTCTGAGAAATAACCACTTACTGGTCTTTGCTGGGAGTCTGGACTGAAGAGGGAGGCCTGGGGAGGAGCGGCCGCCATTTTCCTACCCCTGGAGTCCGTGGCCAACAGGTACCCTCAATTACCTTCCCACACCAAGAAGGTACAGTCAAGCAGTCACATCGGATTCCCTTGCTCCCTCCTCCCCTCCCTGCTCACCTTGCTATCGGTGCTGCTCGCGGCTGTTCCCCTGCTGTTCCGCGGGCGGCGCGGGTGGCAGAGGATTCCGCCGGTCCCGCATCTGGTTCCTCCCTTGGCTTCCTGCCCTCCTGGGTGGACGGAGTGGTCCTGTGGGAGAGCTGTGCGAGGCGGTTATCTCCCGCTGCAGCCGCGGTGTCTCCTTGCTGCTCTCTGCCCAGTGGCTTCCTGTGATATCTGGGACGCTGGACCCCCGACTCGGTCGGTGCCAGGGAGTTTCCCGCCTTCAGCCGCCGCCATAACAGGCAGCACACAGAGGTGTGAGGAGGACACCGAGATAGCAGTGGAGGGGGGAGACATAATTAAAGAGTACATTCTACCCAAAGCCTCGCTGGATAAAAAACCACTTGCACTCCCTCCTCTCACTATATGAAGGGAAAAAGAGAAGCCATCCTGAATTAAATGTAATATAAGAATAGAGCACACATTAAAAATTATTCGGGAGTGCTCTACTGACACCTGGTGTTGATTGAGGAGAAGTGCTACTCCAACAAGCTATCAAAAAAAAAACAAAAAAAAAAAAAAACACAAAACAGGGGGGCCTGGTCAGCGATTGAAGGCTGTTACTCTAACCAACAGGCTCAAATGCCCCTTTACCCCTGTAAAATAAAAGGGGTATTACAGCAGGACTGCACCAGAGGCATACTCTGTTCTATAAAATTTACCGCATGTCTTGCTAAAATCCAACACGGAGGGCATGGACGATCCTGGTGGACTATAATTATAGAACACTAGAACCGTCACCACGGGCACAAGTATGCACCCACCTATATAAGTAATTGTCATCTGATAACTTTCAGAACGCAGGAGGTCTCTGAGCAATGCGTCCCAAAAAATCTGCTACATCAGAAAGCAATACCCGTCCAATCACACAACTGATGACTCAGCGTACAAAACCAGCTGATCGCACTATGTCAGCGTCACAATCAACCTCATTGAACACCGGGAGCTCCCCCCAGAGGTCGCAGCAAACTAACTTGACTACTCCAACAAACATGATTCCAATGACAATGGAGGACCTCCTGGCTACCATTCAGAAAACTTTCAGAGAGGAGTTATCTTCTGCTGTAAGCAATTTCACGCAGCAAATCCAGGATATTGCTCAAAGAACCAATGATTTGGAAAGAAGAATGGATGATACAGCAGATGCCACTGAACATAATAGAGAGCAACTACAGGAACAAGATGCTAGACTCGAGTTCCTAGAGATAAAGTGTGAGGACTTGGAAAATCGATCTCGCCGAGGAAATATCAGAATTAAAGGAATGCCGGAAAGTAGCTCCAATCTAATGGAGGTTGTCTCAAATCTCTTTTGCACCCTCCTGCCCCAAGCAGACCCTAATTCTTTAAAAGTTACCAGGATCCACAGGGCCTTGGGAGGTCCCAAATCTGATGCCTCACCTAGGGATGTTGTCCTTAAAATGCACCAGGAAGAATCCAGAGACCTGATTCTATCCACTGCTCGAAAATTGAACAGATTACCAGGTGTCCCAGATACCGTATCTCTGTTTCCTGATATTTGCCCGGCAACTCTAATAAGGAGAAAAGAGATGAAAGATATAACTCTAGCCTTAATAAAAGCAAAGATTAAATACAGGTGGGGATTCCCACATGCTTTACTTTTCTCCTACGGCAACTCCACCTATTCTCCAAGAAATTACGAGGAAGGGAGAAAAGCGCTGGAGAAAGCAGGCATCCCGATTTCTGATTCCTTTACGAGTTCACACAATGGTAAAACTTTTTATATTAGGGATTTTGGAAATTGTAGATCGACAGGCCTGGTCTATAAGGCCACATGTACCTGCCCTTTGGATTATGTGGGAAAAACTACCAGAGAATTGAGGGTGAGAGAGGGTGAACATCTGGGGGATATTAGGAACAAACATGATACCCCTGTCGCCAGACACATCAATACGGTGCATCAGGGCCGGTTGGGCGACATCTCCTTCAATATGATTGAGCTGGTTAAACCAAGAACAAAGGGAGGAAATCTGGATAATTTGATTCTGAGACGGGAGTGTGAGTGGATGTTTAGATTACAATCCGTCTCTCCGGATGGGATGAATGAATATATGTCATATGCCTGTTTTATATAAATTTCCTGGTTGGCAGAATGTGTTTCCTTGGTGGGTGGTGGGGGGTTTTCTATCTGTCTGGCATATTGGAGGATGCTTGTATGGCATAGTCCACATTGTTTGGCGAAATAGGTTTATTATTTTCTACAGATATATCTATGTTTCTAAGGGTATTTATGCCTAAATATGTGTGTGAAGTTGTGCCTTGGTATGAACTGGAGTGTCTTTAGAATTGATATTTTGTCCGGTACTCATTTTGACACTATGACACTACTGTGGGACTATATCTAATGTGTCTTGCCCCTGACCCCTCAGTAATTTATTATTTTTAAGATATTTTTTGGCGTTGGGGGCGATACATGTTATCAGAATGCGCATTGTCTGGTAGCGCGGTCTGATTATCCGGTGAGCGTCCTGGATGCTACATGGCGACAGCTGGAGGTGGATATGACATCACGCGACCGGAAGTTCCAGCGCCATTTTGGGTGCGCTCCATTGTTGAGCGCGTTTAAATGATTCCCCGCTGTCTTGTCCATTCTACTTAGTTCCGGATGATCGGGTAACTGGTATGGCATGATGTAAAATCACATGACCGGAAGTTCCAGCGCCATCTTGGATGCGCTCCAGTGTGGAGCGCACGCTAATGATTATTTGCTGATGTATATCTTTATTACAGCGGCGGAACACCGCATTATCAGGTACATTTGGACTGCACACATGGGCTTTAATTATCCACACCTTTTCACTGATTAAGCCACCAGATTTAGTATAATCTGGGTGGTTATTTAAATCCGCTCGGTCTGACCTCTGATGCTTCCATTATCGGGATATCAGGCATGGAGCAGCAATAATATCGGTGAAAGCATTGGTTATACCTCCTGATGAACCGCCACAACGGGGAAACGCGTTGAGGGTTCTCCATAGACATGATAAGTGACCAATCTTTATAATATATCTGATTGTTTATATCCCCCTGAGTGAGGGTTCTTTATGGGCATGAGAAGTGACCAAATAATCTTTTTAGTGTACCTGATTACTTATATCCCACTGAGTGGAAGTTACTATGTACTTTACTACGTGAAGATTTTTTTGTGTCACATTGATATATGTACCTTTATCATGAGGGTTCTTTATAGACATGAGAAGTGACCAATCTTTGTAATCTATTGCCTGTATCCCCTTTAGTGGGAAAAACAATGTACCTTGCCATGTTAGGGTATTTATGTCATATAATATCATGATATGGAATATGTATTATACTTTTGTCTGCATTAGCTCTAGGGCATTTTGTTGTTTTCATCTCTGCACTATTTCAAAATTGTTTTCCTTCCTGTGATATCAGGGACTGTTAGGGAAGTGAGGGATAGTCCTCGTTGAGTGGGGGCGCCAATATCGTACTGTTTAGGGTGCCAACCTCCACGGTTAGGAAGGTATCAGCTAGGCCTAATATAGGGCTGTGCAGCACTTTAGACAAGGTCTTTCTTCTATTTTGGCATTTGCCAGTTTTTTTGCACTGAGGTGTTTTTTAATAAATTATTGAAATAAATTGTATGTTTTTAAGGGGATTTGCATGTTCACTTACTTCTTATTCAAATGTCTATGAATTGCTTGATTTTTTCTTTTTGATTCGGGAGCCTTACCACAGAGACAGAGACCGAGCAGAGAGTGGACAGAAGTTCGCCATGCTAGACTCAGTAAATCACAGCACAACAAATAGTCTAATTCTTGAGTCCACTATTGACGAATGTGCTGGAATATTCTCAAACAGCGGCCAAAATGCAGAGATATTGTTCTGATGGTATTGCTATTTGATGCTTTTTATAACAATTTATGAATAATATTGTTTCCTTTTCCCATTAGTGGAGTGTTGTGCCCCTGGAGTAAATATGCCACTCCATTTTGGGCTGTTCCTGTCTATGGTTCCACTGATAGTGGGCCGGCGCACTATAGCCCACAAACTGGTCATTGGTTGTCACCATTTCTCTTGTTGTTGTATTTTTTGTTACCCTTCCTTCCCTAAAAGAGTGTTGATGAGATGTCCAAATATTTTTGGATTCGTGATTAAGGTGAAAATGCTTGTTCCAGGTTGTAGTTTATTTAGAAATTTCATTAGAATCTCTCTATGCATACCTAATGTATAAGGTACTATCACACAATGTTAGGGGGTTCAACTCCCCGATAAAAAGAAAACGCGCCTCTATTGATTACCAGAAAAATCCCCCTGATGTGCTTTTCCTACATGAAACTCATTTCTATATTAACTCATCTCCCAAATTTTTTCATAAGCTTTACTCGAGAATTTTTCTTGCTAACCATGATAAAAAAAACAAGAGGTGTCGCTATATTGCTACATAATTCCTTCCCATTCATACAGGAGGGTTTGGTCGTGGACACAGAGGGTAGATATATAATCCTTTGGGGCACAGTCCAGGAGAGGCAAATCTGTCTTGTGAATTGTTATGCACCCCTGACATTTCAAATGAAAACAAATCTATTGCAAGATCTTTAAGGTCCATATCCTATGACACTATCATATGGAGGGGTGATTTTAACCTGACTATGAACCCAACCCTTGATAGCTCTAATAAGGGGAGACCTGACATGTCAAGGAAGGAAAAAACTATCTTTGATGGTATCTTGCAAGCTCATCATCTGGTTGATACATGGAGAGAGTCTCATGGACAGTCCAGAGGTTATACCTATTTTTCTAGAGCTTTCCATTCATACTCCAGGTTTGACTGGATTCTAACTAATTCAGAAAACATACCGTCATTGATGTATTCCAGACATCTCCCCTACTCTTGGTCCGACCATGATAGTGTACTCTCTGTATTTAAATTAAGCGTGGAAACTGCACGTCTGTATACGGGGAGACTGAATCAATCTTTGCTTTCTGATCCTCAAACACGAATAATGGTCGAACATGAGCTCAATGCCTTCTTCCTTTCTAATATCACCCCTGACACCTCTATGGGTAATGTTTGGATGGCTCATAAAAAATATATCACTGGTGTACTCATTAGGATAGCATCCCAAAAAAAGAGGAATCGTCTTAAGGACACTCGAGAATGAACTTTATAAATTAGAGACCGCCAATCAGGCACACCCCTCTCTATACTTAACTAAGCGAATCTATGACTTAAAACTTCAGCTAAACACTTTGCTAATGACTCGTACGGAACGAGCAATCAGGTGGACGCAAGCGACATCATTCGGTTCAGTAATAAAATGGACCGAATGCTTGCTCGAAAATTGAAACAGAAAGAGCGATTAAACTCTATTTTCGCTATAAAAGATGAAAAATCCCAAACTACTTTTAACCCGAACAAAATTTACAAAATATTCCAAACTTATAACCAAAAACTATACACTGATAGCACAAATTTTTCATTGCCCAAATTGGATGATTTTCTAGCTAAAGTACCACTACCTTCCCTAACTCTGACTTACGCTGATACATTACATTCCCCTATCACTGAAGAGGAAATCACATCTACTATAAACCATCTTAAAACTGGGAAGGCTCCGGGCCCCGATGGATTGACCGCATTATATTATAAAAAAAATTCAAATATTTTATTAAAACATATACAGAAATACTGCAATAATACGCTAACAGGCCAAACAATGCCGCCGGAATTCTATACGGCGCATATCACTGTCATCCCAAAGCAAGGGAGGGACCCATTGCTCACAAAAAATTAAAGGCCAATATCCCTTTTAAGATTTTCTCCTCCATAATAGCCAATAGAATTAATAAATGCCTACCTAGTCTTATTCACAAAGATCAGGTTGGATTCATCCCAATCAGACAAGCCCCGGATAATATTCGCAAAAACCTAAACCTTATACATAACGCCAACAAGCGTAAAACCCCCTTAACCTTGCTAGCTTTAGATATAGAGAAAGCTTTTGACACCGTTACTTGGTCATATATGTTTAATATCTTGCACAAAATGGGGGTTTCACAACAACTAATCGACTCACTTAAACTTCTATACAATACTCCGGTTGCCTATTTAAAATTACCCTCAACCACTCCAGAACCAAGAATAATCGGCAGAGGAACCAGGCAAGGGTGCCCCCTATCTCCAGCCCTATTCGCTCTAGTGATGGAACCACTAGCGCAGAAGATCCGTTTACACCCTGATATCACAGGCCAAACTATAGGTAGACATGAATACAAGGTCAGTCTGTTTGCCGACGACCTACTTCTGACCATGACAAATCCTCATATATCTCTGCCGAATCTCTTAAATATACTTAATTCTTTTGAGGAAATCTCAGGCTTAAAGGTCAATATCGATAAATCAGAGATTATGTCTCTGAACACTCCTCCTGCCGAACAAGCTTCAATAGTAGAGAACTTTCACTTCCGACATGCAAAGCATTACATTACATATCTAGGAATTAACCCTACTTTATCTATGTCTACGCTATTTAAATATAATTACGCTCCCCTCCTCCAAAAACTAACGCAATCTTTGTCAAAATGGTCATCCCCATCTCTTTCCTTTTTGGGAAGGGTGCACTCGGTTAAAATGGTTACCTTGCCTCAATTTCTATATCTGTTCCAACCCTTGCATATTTCATTACCCCTAATGACATTCAAAATGATACACTCACATATACTACGTTTTGTCTGGAACAATAAAAAGCCCCGTATTTCCCAGCAAATTCTGTTTAGACACAAAAGACAGGGAGGAGTCTCGCTACCATACTTTACTCTTTATTATAGGGCGGCTCAGATCGCCCAGCTGGCAGGGGTAAATGCGCAACAACACACACCTATCTGGCCGCAAACAGAAAATTCTCAAATAGCACCTTACTTTTTAGAGAGCCTAATTTGGGCCACGGGGCCTTTACCGAAAGATTTGGCTTTACATTCGCCATATACCTTTCACTCCCTGCGAATCTGGAGAGCGAATAGGTTCCAATTTGCATTGCAATCTCATCCCTCTCCTCTCCTGAACCTGTTTAATAATCCCATGTTCCCACCAGGAGTGACATCCCGAAACCACGTATGGTGGCAGCAGAATAAGCTAACTAGGCTACAAAATTTAACTACGCACTTCAAACTAATGTCAAAACAAGAGTTCATCGCAAAATATCAAGTCCCGAGGTCTGAGACTTTCCGACTTGAACAAATTTTTAATTTCCTGCAAAACCTAACGGTTGGCTCCTCAAACGTACAACATATGAAATAAAATGTCTATATGACCCACTTGGCAATGGCCTTATATTCCATCTTTACTCTATATTTAACAAACCCAGACATTGCCTGAAATTGAAGACTATGGAGCAGTGGGAGGCAGACCTACGAATCTCCCTCACACCTCAAAGGTGGTTCAGATGTTATGAAAATATGAGGGGCAGTAATCAAGTTTCACTTACTGAGACTTCTCTTAAATTGTTTTTTAGAATACACTATGTACCCAGCTTCCTGCACAATATTTATCATTCGGTTCCTGGTAGCTGTTTTAGAGGGTGCACTGACGACGGAGATACCCTCCATATTTGGTGGACATGTCCGATAGTAAAGTCACTGTGGAAAGATGTAGTAAAACTAATTGATACTATATTGGGTAGCAAACTACCTCTGTCACAGTCTGTTCTTCTTCTGGGGGACAGACCAATCAATGCTAACAATAGGACTTGCCGTCTCATTGACTTTATTGCCATAGCAACAAGAAATAACATTGCCTTGCCAGCAGATGGAAAACTAGTACACTCAATTACGCAGGTGAGGAGAAGGGTCAATCTGATAATGTTATATGAGAAAATAGAAGCCATCAGATCTGATTCCTTTAAAAACTTTCGAGGTATCTGGGATCCTTGGATTCAGGCACATAGAGATGATGACCTTTCCAAAATGATATCTTTATCTATATAATAAACTGGCATGGCAGTGGCTCCTTACAATCACTCTAAAGCAGGTACACTGGTGTCCCACGTTGGTATATCTCGTATTATCGACACTCACTTTAAATTCCCCACATTCCCTTCCCTTTAAGTTTAACTTAGTTGTGTTATAACTGTCTTTCTACTCATATTCTAAACAAAGATTCTGTAGTCAAGGATACCGTATGACTAAGTGCCTTTTTCTTTCTATGCATTTCCCCCTGCGAGGGGCTCCTTGTACTCTAATGTGATTGTATTTCATGTTAAGTGATGTTTTCATTTCAATAAAATTGTTGAAACTGAACAACACTTTATGGCTATCTTTGAGAAATGGCTTTCTTCTTGCCACTCTTCCATAAAGGCCAGATTTGTGCAGTGTACGACTGATTGTTGTCCTATGGACACACTGTCCCACCTCAGCTGTAGATCTCTGCAGTTCATCCAGAGTGATCATGGGCCTCTTGGCTGCATCTCTGATCAGTCTTCTCCTTGTTTGAGATGAAAGTTTAGAGGGATGGCCGGGTCTTGGTAGATTTGCAGTGGTATGATACTCTTTCCATTTCAGTATGATCGCTTGCACAGTGCTCCTTGGGATGTTTAAAATTTTGGAAATCATTTTGTATCCAAATCCGGCTTTAAACTTCTCCACAACAGTATCACGGACCTGCCTGTTGTGTTCCTTGGTCTTCATGATGCTCTCTGTGCTTCAAACAGAACCCTGAGACTGTCACAGAGCAGGTGCATTTATATGGAGACTTGATTACACACAGGTGGATTATATTTATCATCATTAGTCTTTTAGGACAACATCGGATCATTCAGAGATCCAAAATGAACTTCTGGAGTGAGTTTGCTGCACTGAAAGTAAAGGGGCTGAATAATATTGCACGCCCCACTTTTCAGTTTTTGTAGTTCCACAAAAATTTAAAATAACCAATAAATTTTATTCAACTTCACAATTGTGTCCCACTTGTTGTTGATTCTTCACCAAAAATTTACATTTGGTATCTTTCTGTTTGAAGCATGATATGTGGCAAAAGGTTGAAAAGTTCAAGGGAGCCGAATACTTTCGTAAGGCACTGTACATATGTATCAGAGCTGTGCGTGTTGTGGCAGGGCTAAGGGTCGTGTAATTGATGGGAGATATGTGCCTCATAAATGGCTTGTCTCTATAATGTAAGGCATAAGTAAAGCGTACCAGATACTATTATTGTGGTTGTTTGAAGGACCTGTGGTGAGGTCACAGTCAGGTGACCAGTCAGCTGCTGAGTTTGTGGGTGTGGCTACAGCCTTATAATGTGGCCTGCTCCTGAACCAGGGAGTTGTGTGTGGGGAGGACTAAGCCTCCCATGTGTGCTGAGACTCCTGCTCTGAGTCTACAACTACGGACATTTTGTGTTATTTTGCCTGAGCTAAAAGGCTATTTGTTTGGTGTTACGTTGCCTTGTGCGTTTATGCCGTGAATAAACCGCAAGCACTGTTGAAGAACCTGTCTCATATTTGTCTCCCGCTGCACCTAAGCGAGCCACATCCCCACAATTGGTGGTACACGTGCGGGCAGCGTTCCCAGCAGAGACTTGAGACAGTTGCTGCATGTCCTGGGTGAAGTTTGCAGCAGGGCAACAAGTACTGCCGGGAATCATGGAGGACCTGCTGAAACACCTGGTCCAGTCCCAGGCACTGCAGCAGGAAACCAACAAGCTGTTGTTACAGCAGATCCAGCAAGGCCAGCAGGAGCAGCGGCAGCAGTTCCAGCAGAGCCAGCAGGAACAACGGCAGCAGATGCAGCTTCTGGCAACCGCCATCCAGGAGGGCAGGACGAGCGCCCCAACCCCAGGTCGGGCTGATGCCACCGACGTCGAGAAGGCGGTAAGACGCGCATTACAGAAAATGACCCCTGAGGATGATGTTGAGGCCTTCCTGACGGTGTTTGAAAGGGTGGCTGAGAGGGAAAAACTTCAGCCAGAGCGGTGGGCGGAGGTACTGGCCCCATACCTAACGGGGGAGCCCCAGAAGGCGTACTTTGACCTGACGGTACAAGATGCCAGAGAGTATCCCAAATTAAAAGCGGAAATTCTCGCCCGCTTGGGGGTAACAATGACTACCAGGGCACAGAGAGTGCATCGTTGGGCCTATCACCGGGACAAACCCCCGCGCTCCCAAATGTTTGACCTGTTGCACCTGGTCCAGAAATGGCTGCAGCCAGAGTCGGCTTGCCCGGCACAGATGGTAGAGCGAGTTGTGATGGATCGGTTTGTGCATTCTCTGCCGAGACCTCTACAGACTTGGGTTGCCCAGGGTGATCCCCAAAATGCTGATGAACTGGTTGGGCTGGTCGAGAGATACCAGGGGATGGAAGGTTCCCTGGGGAAGCAGCCCATTCCGTATTGGGGGTCCCAGCAGGGGGCGGAGTCACAAAAAGGCGTGGTGCGTCCAAGGTCAAAAGGGGTGGGGGAGGCGGTGCCCAAGGTCCTCTCGGGTGTTATTTGCTGGAAATGTCATGAGCCAGGACATATAGCGGCCCGTTGTCCCCAGACCACCGAGCAGATGGACTGCAGCATGGGACGCCGTAGTTCATACTACGCATATCCAGCTTGCAGTGTGAACTCGCTACCTAACAAGGGGCCACAAGCGTGTCCCGTGAAGGTGAACGGTCGAGCAGCAATGGCGCTTCTGGACTCCGGGAGCTTGGTGACCCTTGTGAGGGCCAGTTTTCCTCTAAACATACTCCCGGGTAAAAAGATTGGTGTTCGGTGCATACATGGCGATGCAAAGGACTACCCTATGGCTAGGGTGAAGATTGAAACGGCGCATGGCACCGAGTCGCATGAAGTTGGTGTTGTTCGAGACTTGTTGCATCCCATAATTATTGGCCGGGATTTCTGTCTGTTTTGGGATCTGTGGGGGAGGGGTTCTGAGTGTGCTAGCAAAAGCAGGGAACCAATCCAACCCACTGAGGTATCGCCACCACCAGAGGCAGACGACTTTCCTTTATGTGTCCTTGTTGGGGATGAAGAGGAAGGGTCCCCTGTACCTGACATCCCGGAGTTAGGGGTGGCCGGGGAGAATTTTGGGACTGCCCAACATAGGGACCCCACACTAAGGGAAGCCTTTAACAATGTCACCGTCATTAATGGGGTTGCACAAGAGCCAGGAGCAGACACAAGGTTTCCCCATTTTATGTTGAGTGGGGAATTGTTGTACCGGGTCACGAAAATAAGGGAGGAGGTGGCAGAGCAGTTAATAGTACCAGGCCCCTATAGACGAAAAGTGTTGGACATGGCCCATTCACACATCTTGGGGGGACACCTGGGGGTGGAAAAAACCCAGTAACGGGTTGTACAGAGGTTCTATTGGCCTGGGTGTCACCGGGAAATAGTAAACTATTGCAGGTCCTGCCCAACATGTCAGTTAACTGCCCCCACATCTCATTTTCGGAACCCTCTTGTGCCACTGCCCATTATTGAGGTGCCATTTGAGAGAATTGCCATGGACTTGGTCGGTCCCTTAGTTAAATCAGCTCGGGGGCATCAGTATATATTAGTCATCCTGGACTATGCCACACGCTATCCTGAGGCCATTCCCCTGAGAAACTCCTCCGCGAAGAGTATAGCCCGTGAGCTGGTCCATGTGTTTTCCCGGACGGGTTTGCCGAAGGAGATCCTGACCGACCAGGGGACACCTTTTATGAGCAAAGTGATGAGAGAATTGTGCAGAGTCTTGCAAATTTCCCAGTTAAGGACTTCAGTGTACCATCCACAGTCAGATGGCCTTGTTGAGAGGTTTAACAAGACACTGAAGAGCATGCTGAGAAAAGTCATAGAGGAAGATGGTAGAGACTGGGATTGTCTCCTACCGTATTTACTGTTTTCTATCCGTGAAGTTCCCCAGACCTCCACGGGGTTCTCCCCCTTCGAGCTTCTGTACGGCCGGCATCCACGAGGTCCTAGATATAGCCAAGGAAACCTGGGAAGCTGAAGTCACGCCCCACAGAAGCGTCATTGAGCATGTGGCACTGATGCAGCAGAGGGTTGCGAAGGTGATGCCCATTGTTAAAGAACATCTCCGCCAGGCACAAGAGGCTCAGGCCAGGGTCTACAACCGGTCAGCCAGAGTGAGGCAGTTCAATCCGGGAGACCGAGTTCTTGTGCTAATCCCGACGGTGGAAAGTAAGTTCTTGGCCAAGTGGCAAGGGCCATATGAGGTGGTGGAGAAGCTGGGAGACGTAAACTACAAGATCCACCAACCCGGAAGACGGAAGCCATACCAGGTTTACCATATTAACCTTATCAAGCCATGGCAAGATAGAGAGCCAGGGGTAACTCCGTGCTTGCTGGGCAACCTAGAAGGGGAGGTTGGAGCCGTTACCATAGCGGAGACTCTGTCGAAGGCCCAGAAACAGCAGTGCTGGGAGTTACTCCAGAAAAACCGCGACCTGTTCTCAGAGTTGCCGGGGAGCACGAAGGTGGTGGAGCACGAAATTCTGACCGAGCCACATGTGCGGGTGAACGTGAAACCCTATCGTATTCCTGAGGCCCGGCGAGAGGTAATCTCCAAGGAGGTGCAGCGTATGTTGAAGCTCGGGGTCATTGAGGAATCCAAGAGCGGCTGGTCGAGCCCGATTGTCCTGGTCCCAAAACCTGATGGTGAATGGAGGTTCTGCAACGATTACCGAAAGCTGAATGAGGTCTCCAAGTTCGACGCTTATCCCATGCCACGCGTTGATGAGCTCATCGAGAGACTTGGACCGGCCAGATACATAACCACTTTGGATCTGACAAAGGGATATTGGCAGATTCCCATGGCACAGGAAGCCAAGGAGAAGACGGCATTCTCCACACCAGACGGGTGCTTCCAGTATGTCCGGATGCCGTTTGGCCTACAGGGAGCTCCAGCAACCTTCCAGAGGGCGATGGATAGAATCCTTGCACCTCATAAGCTATATGCTGCCGCATATCTAGATGATATCGTCATCTTTACCCCGGACTGGGAGACTCACCTGGAGAAGGTCCAAGCAGTGTTTGATGCTCTAAGAGAGGCGGGGTTTACAATAAACCCGCAGAAGTGTGCCTTGGGGAGAGAAGAAGCCAAGTACCTCGGATATGTAGTGGGGCGTGGCGAGATCAAACCCCAAATCAATAAAGTGGAAGCAATTCAGACATGGCCGAGACCTCTGTCAAAGAAGCAAGTTAAAGCTTTCCTGGGGATTGTGGGATATTACAGGAGGTTCATCCCACACTTCGCCACAATGGCTGCACCTCTAACTGATCTGCTTAAGGGGACGAAGTCAGTGATGGTCAGCTGGTCCGAAGAAGCAGAGTCAGCCTTCCAAGAAATGAAGGGAGCTCTTTGCAAGCAACCCGTTTTGGTGGCCCCAGACTTTAAACGTGAATTTGTCCTCCAGACAGATGCCTCAGATGTCGGGATAGGAGCAGTCCTCTCCCAAGAGATACGTGGGGAGGAGCATCCTGTTCTCTACTTGAGTAGGAAGTTGACTCCTTGTGAGAGAAATTACTCAGTTGTAGAGAAGGAGTGTTTGGCCATAAAATGGGCAGTGGACACATTACGGTACTACCTGGTGGGACGGAAGTTTAGATTAATATCCGACCATGCCCCACTCAGGTGGATGAGGGAAACAAAGGGCAAGAATGCTAGGGTCACCCGCTGGTTCTTAGCCCTACAAGACTTCAGCTTCCATGTAGAGCATAGGGCCGGGAAGCTACATGGGAATGCCGATGCCCTCTCCAGAATCCCTTGCCTGGTAGGTGAAAGTGCCAAGCCCCACGGCTTTAGGCAGAGGGGGGAGGTATGTGGCAGGGCTAAGGGTCGTGTAATTGATGGGAGATATGTGCCTCATAAATGGCTTGTCTCTATAATGTAAGGCATAAGTAAAGCGTACCAGATACTATTATTGTGGTTGTTTGAAGGACCTGTGGTGAGGTCACAGTCAGGTGACCAGTCAGCTGCTGAGTTTGTGGGTGTGGCTACAGCCTTATAATGTGGCCTGCTCCTGAACCAGGGAGTTGTGTGTGGGGAGGACTAAGCCTCCCATGTGTACTGAGACTCCTGCTCTGAGTCTACAACTACGGACATTTTGTGTTATTTTGCCTGAGCTAAAAGGCTATTTGTTTGGTGTTACGTTGCCTTGTGCGTTTATGCCGTGAATAAACCGCAAGCACTGTTGAAGAACCTGTCTCATATTTGTCTCCCGCTGCACCTAAGCGAGCCACATCCCCACAATGTCTATATGTGCATATGTAGCAGAGCTGTGTGTGTCTATATGTGCATATGTAGCAGAGCTGTGTGTGTCTATATGTGCATTTGTAGCAGAGCTGTGAGTGATTATATATGCATGTAGTGTACATATATAGCAGAGCTGGGTATGTCTATGTAGCAGAGCTGGGTATGTCTATATGTGCATATGTAGCAGAGTTGTGCTTGTCTATATATGCATATGTAGAGGAGCTGTGTGTCTATATATGCATGTAGTAGAGCTGTGTGTGATTATATATGCATGTAGTGTACAACATATGTAGTGAGCTGGGTATGTTTATATGTGCATATGTAGCAGCGCTATGTGTGTCTATATTTGCATATGTAGCAGAGCCATGTCTGTCTATATGTACACACTGCAAAGGCATGGGATGCGCCTGCATTACTCTCTTCTATTGCCCAGACGGATGGACTCTTAAGTTATCCCTATATAACAAGCTCAAGCTTCCATACGCTGTATTTCAGTAAATCAGATATACTGCGACCTTGTCTTCCTTATTTTGTCACGAATCTGTTTTCAACTGGTTCATGCTTTTTTATTGTGTACCAATCAATATAGTATCTTGAATATATCGACTTTGAGAGTCCGGTGGACATTCCTTTCTATACGTGCATATGTAGCAGAGCTGTGTTTGTGTCAGTCTGGGCATATGTGGCAGAGCTGTGTGCCTATATATTCATATGTATCACAGCTGTTTGTGTGTCTATATGTTCATATGTAGCAGGGCTGTGTGTGTGCCTATACGTGCATATGTAGCAGAGCTGTGTTTGTGTCAGTCTGGGCATATGTGGCAGAGCTGTGTGCCTATATATGCATATGTATCACAGCTGTTTGTGTGTCTATATGTTCATATGTAGCAGGGCTGTGTGTGTGCCTATACGTGCATATGTAGCAGAGCTATGTGTGCCTATACGTGCATATGTAGCAGAGCTATGTGTGCCTATACGTGCATATGTAGCAGAGCTATGTGTGCCTATACGTGCATACGTAGCAGAGCTGCGTGTGTCTATATGTGCATATGTAGCAGGGCTGTGTGTGTGCCTATACGTGCATATGTAGCAGAGCTATGTGTGCCTATACGTGCATATGTATCAGAGCTATGTGTGCCTATACGTGCATATGTAGCAGAGCTATGTGTGCCTATACGTGCATATGTAGCAGAGCTATGTGTGCCTATACGTGCATATGTAGCAGAGCTATGTGTGTCTATACCTGCATACGTAGCAGAGCTGCGTGTGTCTATATGTGGATATGTAGCAGGGCTGTGTGTGATTATATATGCATGTAGTGTACATATGTAGCAGAGCTGGGTATGTCTATGTGCATATGTAGCAGAACTGTGCATGTCTATGTGCAAATGTAGCAGAACTGTGCATGTCTATGTGCAAATGTAGCAGAGCTGTGTGTTTATATGTGCATATGCAGCACAGTTGTGTGTTTGTCTATATGTGCATATGTAGCAGAGCTGTGTCTATATGCGCATATTTAGCAGAACTGTGTGTTTGTCTATATGTGCATATGTAGCAAAGCTGTGTGTGTCTATATTTGCATATGTAGCAGAGCTGTGTCTGTCTATATGTACACACTGCAAAGGCATGGGATGCGCCTGCATTACTCTCTTCTATTGCCCAGACGGATGGACTCTTAAGTTATCCCTATATAACAAGCTCAAGCTTCCATACGTTGTATTTCAGTAAATCAGATATACTGCGACCTTGTCTTCCTTATTTTGTCACGAATCTGTTTTCAACTGGTTCATGCTTTTTTATTGTGTACCAATCAATATAGTATCTTGAATATATCGACTTTGAGAGTCCGGTGGACATTCCTTTCTATACGTGCATATGTAGCAGAGCTGTGTTTGTGTCAGTCTGGGCATATGTGGCAGAGCTGTGTGCCTATATATTCATATGTATCACAGCTGTTTGTGTGTCTATATGTTCATATGTAGCAGGGCTGTGTGTGTGCCTATACGTGCATATGTAGCAGAGCTATGTGTGCCTATACGTGCATATGTAGCAGAGCTATGTGTGCCTATACGTGCATACGTAGCAGAGCTATGTGTGCCTATACGTGCATACGTAGCAGAGCTGCGTGTGTCTATATGTGCATATGTAGCAGGGCTGTGTGTGTCTATATGTGCATATGTAGCAGGGCTGTGTGTGTGCCTATACGTGCATATGTAGCAGGGCTGTGTGTGTGCCTATACGTGCATATGTAGCAGAGCTATGTGTGCCTATACGTGCATATGTATCAGAGCTATGTGTGCCTATACGTGCATATGTAGCAGAGCTATGTGTGCCTATACGTGCATATGTAGCAGAGCTATGTGTGTCTATACCTGCATACGTAGCAGAGCTGCGTGTGTCTATATGTGGATATGTAGCAGGGCTGTGTGTGATTATATATGCATGTAGTGTACATATGTAGCAGAGCTGGGTATGTCTATGTGCATATGTAGCAGAACTGTGCATGTCTATGTGCAAATGTAGCAGAGCTGTGTGTTTATATGTGCATATGCAGCACAGTTGTGTGTTTGTCTATATGTGCATATGTAGCAGAGCTGTGTCTATATGCGCATATT
Organism: Dendrobates tinctorius; assembly: GCF_039654945.1. NCBI lineage: Eukaryota > Metazoa > Chordata > Amphibia > Anura > Dendrobatidae > Dendrobates > Dendrobates tinctorius. The sequence goes on along the minus strand of NW_027361853.1, from coordinate 4,551,781 downwards.
TAGCAGAACTGTGTGTTTGTCTATATGTGCATATGTAGCAAAGCTGTGTGTGTCTATATTTGCATATGTAGCAGAGCTGTGTGTGTCTATATGTGCATGTAGCAGAGCTGTGTTGCGTGTTTAACACTGCATAGAGACAAGAACAATAGATTTATTACTTCCCTATTACAATTAGTGATAATGACCCCTCCACTTTATATAGTCAGGGAATTTTCAATTAATAGAAAAAATGTTTTTCCTATTTTCTGCTGTCTAAACCTAGGGTGTGTCTTATGGTAAAATTCGTCCTATAGTCCAAATAATACGATAGATTACAGTCCAAATACACGGGTGTCCACTTCTATGGAAACAAACGTGGAAATATATTGTTAGTTCCATCGATAATATGTTACTGTGAACTACCAATAGCCACTAACCCTCACTTTACCCATAGGGTATATTCACAAGGGGGCTCTCTAAATCGATTATCTGATGAGCATTTGCAGCACAATCTGGGTCATATCTGTTTATGCTAAGGGGGAAAATAACTCTGAACAGACTAAGGACCTCATACACATTAGATTAATGTCGGACGAACCCGCAGATATGGAAAGTTTGGGTTTACAGTCTAATGTGTATGGGGGCCTCCGGATTCTCCCCCAACAAAGCTAAGCATCCAGCATGTCCAATTACAGACTGCTGATCCTTTAGTTCTCTAGAGATAAGTCCCCGCCAGAGATGTGTCATCTGCTCTGTAAGAACACCAGAGCGAATGGCAGAGCGAATTCTCCTGTGTATCGACGAGACAGCTGAACAATCGACTGAACGACAAATCTACAGTGTATGGGGGGCTTCACTATAACGTTCACCCAAGCTCCAGTCTGTGTCTCCATGAGGAGCAGTGTCGCCTTTCTTGGATTCCAAGCAATTAGTCACAATAGTGCATGGGTGAAACCAGATGAATGATGCGTTTTACCCTGCTTATGCTTCCTAGCGTGCAAAAAGAGCTGAAAAACAATACAGGATGTGGCAGACATACTTGAGTTCCTGGGCAATGGCTGCTATCTGCTCCACTCGGTCCTGATGAGCAGCCAGATCACTTTCGAAGGCCTCATGTTTCTTCAGCAAAGCCTTGATTTCTGACAGACTTGCAGTTTCATAGTCTCTCTTCTGCAGCATGGTTTCCTTTCCTATTGAGAAAGCAGAGGAATATGCTAGCGCCAAAACATGGAATCACGGCATAACAGTCACGGGGGCCTGAGTTACTATTCTGCTCCAAAAACATGGGTCACTTGTTGCGAAACTACAACTCCCAGCATGCCGTAAAAGAACGGTGGCTGTCAGGGTGTGAAGGGATTTGTCATTTCAGAACAGCTGAAGTAGCGCAGGTTGCCAATTGTGTCCCTGTCCTAAAACAATTGCGTCCCTATTTTAAAACTTTTGCTGTCTTCCGAGGAACCCCGTCCAACCTCCGCAGGAAATGCAGAGCTCCACCTTATACTAGATGAGGAGCAAAAATGGCAAGGCTCTTAATTTCAGCTTCTTTTTTTTTTTAAAGTCCCCTTTCTTTTTTTGTCTTGTAGTATTCATTGTTGTTTTGGTATCAAACTTTTCGAAATGCCGCGCATACTTCATGCATTTTGTGCACAATATAAAAAAAGCCTCTTTATTGTTGCCTTTAGCCCTTTTTTATGACTCTTTAGCGAAAACGTTGCAAAAGCTGAGCAAAAATCCAGACATATATAAAAATAACTTTAGGCGGGTGAGCGGGGTGGCCAACTCAAAAAAAAAAAAAAAAAAAAAAAAAAGATATTTTTTATGAACACATTAGAAAACCATAATAAATCACTGATTATAGCTGATACCGCCCATAATTCTGATGAGAAGACATCAGCTACATTCACTGTAACCTCGAAAATGATGATAATTACTGTCAAAATAATCGCATTAAGTTTTTTTTTTTTTTTTTTTCAAACTGGGCAAAAAAGTGACCAATTTTGCAGGGGAGTTCGGACACAAACCCCGATGGGGCCACTAAACTTAAAGGGAATCTGTCACCCTTTTTTTGGACTATGAGCTGCTGGCATTGACATCAGGGGCTTATCTACAGCATTCTGCAGTGCGCAGGTGTCGGGAGAGGTCTGGCGCCTGCGCACTGCAGTATTCTGCTCTGCCCTCAATAGGGCAGAGCAGTGTACCTGTGCCAGAGACACGACAGGAAGGAAAGAGGACGGCATCGTATGAAGATGGGAGACGCCGGACCCAACCACGACACCCATCGCACCGGACCGCCCCCTCCGGTGAGTATAATCTAACTTTTTTCTTATCTTTCAGGTTACATTGGGGGCTTATCTACACCATTACAGAATGCTGTAGATAAGCCCCTGATGTCAATGCCAGCAGCTCATAGTCCAAAAAAAGGGTGACAGATTCCCTTTAAGAAAGAACGTTATGTGACACCATAGGCAGAATTCATACATCTATGAAATACTGACTGTTCTCACTGTGGAAGACTTGGCCCAATCTGAACCAACTGCGTCATATATGCCTATGAAGCAAACAGCTGCGATCAAAAGACTCCAAGGTTGAACCAGGTCTTCCGATGCAACAACAGTCCATATATAATGGAAGTGTGAAATCAGCCTTAGGCAAAGTTCACATGTTGCATTTTTGCTGTGTTTTCTTTTTTTTAAATGCAAACTAAAAGCTACGTTTTACAGTATCAGCAAAAGCTATAAGATTTCAGAAATCTCATGCACACACTACCTTGTTTGCTTTTTTCCTGACTTTTTTTTATGGAGCCATATTTAAAACGAGGTAGATCTGACATCCTGTTGGTCACATCACACCAGAATCAGGACACAAGTCTTTGTTACATCAGGCCTCCTGATGAGCCCTAATGGGTGAAACGCGTCGAGGCGTATAATTCTCTATGGCTGGTGGCAGTTAACCAGATGAGTACCATCATTCTTGGGGCAGCAATATGCAGCATTCCTCATCATATCTGTTATATGTGTCTGTTTCTCTTTCCTGATTATCAGTTGTGGGGTTACACACCGTGTCAGGATATGTTGGTATCTGTGCCACTACATTAGAGTATAGATTGGATCATAGTCTGCAGTAAACCTGCTAATTATATCATTATGTATGCAAACCATTTTTTTTTTTCCTCCTGCCATGAATGTGTTGCATCTCGGGTCCTTCATTGACCTGATTGTAGTTTCAAGTTGGTTTAGCATTGGTACTCATCTGTGTCATTAACAATTGGCATTAAAAAGCAGTATCTATTGCAGCAGTTTTTTTTTTAACTCTGTCTGGATGCTTAGAAACCACTTCCATTTTATATACGTGGTTAATGATGGGGTTATAACTTCTTTTGGGCAATATCATGCAGCATTTTTTGTCACATTTGAAATGTGGCATTGTTGGTCTTTTTGTTGCTATTGGAAAAAATGTGAACGTACACTGCATGCTTAGAAAACGCTGATTTAACCAACATTAGGTTTTTCCTACAGTGACCACATCTGAGTTGTCTCTAATAGTTTTCTGAGCACCATTTTTTCATCTTTGCAAACTATTAGTTGGCAATATAAGCAGTATCTAATTTCTGCAGCAACTTTTGAAATTTAGTCTGCATGTTAAGAGACTACAGTCTATTTTGGCAAACCAAGGGCCCAAACCCCTGGAGTATTGTTATCCTTTGACCACGTTGTGAAATTATTTCAATCGTCACCAATTGCCTATTGTGTTCTTTTTTTGTTTTTAATTGGGGTCTAGGGTCCTCTTAGAGATAGGGGTTCCTTTAGGACATCGGGTAGGAGGGTTCCCCTAGTGGCTGTAGGGTGTTACAGGGCCCCCAGGGTCAGCCATTGTGGAGCGGGGGCACCACCATGTTCCCCCCTAGGGTGCCAACCTCCACAGCTAGGAAGGCAACAGCCTAGTTGACGTAAGAAGGACTTCTAGCTTACCCATTTTTAATTGGTAATTTTGGAACACGGTTGTTTTTGTTTGTGCACTTTTTTTTTTTTTTTTTTGGTGTGAACCATTGCATATGGTTTTTTAATCAATAAAGATAATTTTTAGGGATATATACAGTTAGGTCCATATATATATTTGGACAGAGACAACATTTTTCTAATTTTGGTTCTAGACATTACCACAATGAATTTTAAACAAAACAATTCAGATGCAATTGAAGTTCAGACTTTCAGCTTTCATTTGAGGGTATCCACATTAAAATTGGATGAAGGGTTTAGGAGTTTCAGCTCCTTAACATATGCCACCCTGTTTTTAAAGGGACCAAAAGAAATTGGACAATTGACTCCAAGGATATTTCATGGACAGGTGTGGCCAATCCCTTCGTTATGTCATTCTCAATTAAGCAGATAAAAGGCCTGGTGTTGATTTGAGGTGTGGTGCTTGCATTTGGAAGGTTTTGCTGTGAAGGAAACATGCGGTCAAAGGAGCTCTCCATGCAGGTAAAAGAAGCCATCCTTAAGCTGCAAAAACATAAAAAACCCATCCGAGAAATTGCTACAACATTAGGAGTGGCGAAATCTACAGTTTGGTACATCCTGAGAAAGAAAGAAAGCACTGGTGAATTCATCAATGCAAAAAGACCTGGGCGCCCATGGAAGACAACAGTGGTGGATGATCGCAGAATAGTCTCCATGGTGAAGAGAAACCCCTTCACAACAGCCAACCAAGTGAACAACACTCTCCAGGAGGTAGGCGTATCAATATCCAAATCTACCATAAAGAGAAGACTGCATGAAAGTAAGTACAGAGGATTCACTGCACGGTGCAAGCCACTCATAAGCATCAAGAATCAAAAGGCTAGACTGGACTTTGCTAAAAAACATCTAAAAAAGCCAGCACAGTTCTGGAAGAACATTCTTTGGACAGAAGAAACCAAGATCAACCTCTACCAGAATGATGGAAAGAGAAAAGAATGGCGAAGGCGTGGTACAGCTCATGATCCAAAGCATACCACATCATCTGTAAAACACGGCGGAGGCAGTGTGATGGCTTGGGCATGCATGGCTGCCAGTGGCACTGGGTTACTAGTGTTTATTGATGATGTGACACAGGACAGAAGCAGCCGAATGAATTATGAGGTATTCAGAGCCATACTGTGTGCTCAGATCCAGCCAAACGCAGCCAAACTGATTGGTCGTCGTTTCATACTACAGATGGACAATGACTCAAAACAAAGCCAAAGCAACCCAGGAGTTTATTAAAGCAAAGAAGTGGAATATTCTTGAATGGCCAAGTCAGTCACCTGATCTCAACCCAACTGAGCATGCATTTCACTTGTTAAAGACTAAACTTCAGACAGAAAGGCCCAGAAACAAACAGCAACTGAAAACCACCGCAGTGAAGGCCTGGCAGAGCATCAAAAAGGAGGAGACAGCGTCTGGTGATGTCCATGGGTTCAAGACTTCAGGTAGTCATTGCCAACAAAGGGTTTTCAACCAAGTACTAGAAATGAACATTTTATTTACAATTATTTAATCTGTCCAATTACTTTTGGTCCCTTTAAAAACATGGTGGCACATGTTAAGGAGCTGAAACTCCTAAACCCTTCATCCAATTTTAATGTGGATACCCTCAAATGAAAGCTGAAAGTCTGAACTTCAATTGCATCTGAATTGTTTTGTTTAAAATTCATTGTGGTAATGTCTAGAACCAAAATTAGAAAAATGTTGTCTCTGTCCAAATATATATGGACCTAACTGTATGATTTAACAGTTGGATACCCTTTTTGGATCAATTTTTGATAATTTTCAGAAAACTCAGAAACAACAAGCACTAAACTATCAGCATGAAAAATGCAGAAAAAAACGCATCAAAACCTGCTTTTTTTATGGCCAAGAGAGCAAGCTTTGCCTGCAGGAACAAAAAAACACAGCAAAAACAAAACGTGTGAACATAGCCTTATAGAGAATCTTAGAAGCCACCTAGGTGTTTGAGCCTGTATTATTGTACACCCGATAGTCTTATCATTTACAGCAGATGCAATGTACTGCATTAGCTATGGAGGCACAAATACAGGGACATCCTCTGTTACCTTTGATCTTCCTATACCAGAATGCACATTTGAGGACTCTTAGCGCTGAATTTTATAGTTGCGCCCTTCGGACAGGTCAGCTATTGCTCTACATCTCTATAGTATTGTTGCTTCATCCTCTTCCAGACCCGGAACAGTAAACTAATCCAGTATGTGGAAAAAACTGAACAAGCCTGAGAACAAGCAGTGACAAATCATCTCTGGGGATAGACAGATGGTATCAGCGCGATCATATTACCGTCAGTCCACGATTCATGAATAGAAGCTTTCTGACGAAACTTTTCAGCCAAGTGGTCTAATCTTTCCAACCTCCGGATCTCATTCAGCATCCACTCCTCGTAGCCCTTCTCCGCTTGCTCCAAACCACCCCATGCATTGTTTATATCCTGGGAAGGAATTGAGAAACTATCAATCTTGTATCTAGGGGGGGGGGGAAGAAAAAAAAATTTCCTAAACTGAGAAGAGCTGCAATCACACCATGAGATAAAAAGTAGCACGGTGACCATCGGGACGCATCCACTGTATTTCAGGAAGGAATGTCTGGCTAGAATAGGATACAAATAACTTCATTCTCGCGTTGTTCCAAAGGTTTTTGGAGAGGTTGGAATTTTTTCTTTGCAGATGGTCATTATTAAAGGGCAGGGGTATGTAAAAGGCATTGTAAATTTCTTTAAAAAATTTTCGGTGTTCACATTGCTGAGATTTAATATGAGCCAGAGACAGATTTTCCATTTTCCAAATTGCATTGATTAAATTTTGATTTTTTACAAATAGTGATAAACATTTATCTCATAGGTATGCCATTGTTTTTATGTAGAAGGATGTGTGTAAATCGTGTGGCACATTTAACCGGATACATTATTGGGTGTCTGTGGCTTTATATCCTATCTACGTAGTCAACCAACCTCCTTTTTTTTAGTAAATCATTATTCACCATTGTGCTTGGAGGACATTATACATATCTGCATAACGGAGATAGGCTTTTAACGGTGTCACACTCACCGAGACCATCTTCCCCTCGGACGGCATGAACGCTGGCCTGTTGCTAAGTCTTAGCTTGGTCTGAAGAGTGTTAAAGTTGATCTCTAGCTGGCACTTTTCTTGAACCTTAGGAGGCTTGTGAAGACGTCTATAATCTCTGAAGTCCTCCAGCTTCTGTTGCATGGCCTGCATGGTATTTTCAGGTGCGCGGTTCTCCAGCCAAGGAATAGTCCTTCGGATCCATTCTAAGAGCTGCCAGAAGAAGACGGTGATCAGGCATCTTACATGGTTTACGTATAGATGGCACAAGAAATAAATTTGGGGAACAAGCGAATATATGAACACAGATAATGATCTCGTTGCCACAAATAGCTTCTGCTGTATTAATATTTTTCCCTTTTACTTAGGACACTGTACCACCCATGTTTTGTACTGTATTACACAATTATATTTCTGCATTTAACTTCCCCAGAAAAAAAAAACAACTAAAAATAATAATAATGTATACTATCATTCTCAAAAGAGCGGAGACTTACCGTAGGCAGTCATATATTAGGCTGTGCAACCGGGCTTCAGATCAGCAATAGATCCTTCAGGGCAGACAGCCCGATATTGTTCTCGGCAGCACAGGTCCTGTTTACACAGGAGAATGTGCTGCCGAGAACGATTATCTTTTTCAAGATCATGTCGCCTGTTGAATGAGTGACACTCGTTCATGATAATCATGCAGTGTAAAAGGAGATTAACTTTCCAGATACGGGCAAGTTCAAAAGGAGCATCTGAGACGTGCATCCTTCTGATACAATGAAATATGCCATCTGTTCCCCGGTTACTGATCTCAGAAACTCTCTCTATGGAGGGTTTTTCTTATCCTTGTTGGTATAAAGGTGACCATACACATGAGCCAAAGCTCAGACAAACCTCGGGCCCACCCGAATTCATTGGGCTAAGATGACCTCTCCACATTTTTGACGGAGAAAATGTCATGGAAAGAAGGATCAAGCACATTGGATTTCAACAGGTCTCAACTTTTTCTGCAAGGTTTGACCGATTCTTTCTCCACTGAGATATACATGCACGATATTATGATCTCTCGGCAAAATGGACAATTGTCCGGCAAGGTGTTTTTTTGTTTTTTTTTTACTTTTTTATGTTGTTGGTCACTGTATAGTTACAATTTTGGGAGCTCTCCGCCCCTACCAGTTTCAGAAGTCATTGCTCCAGGTCTTCATTTTACATAGCACTTGAGAAAATGTGAACACGCACATAAGATTTGCGCATTTTCCCATTTTGCCCTCAGCACTCACATCGCTTGCTAGTCTTTCATAGTCCTCCATCAGCTGTTCATTCTCCTGATTGACAGCTAGCACCTTACAGATACGATTGGCTGCCGTCTCCGCCTGCACGGAAAAAAGGGAGAAAATAGTCACCATTGATGAACAATAACAAACCGTTCTTCATAGGACACAAAAGCAACGCAGAAGCCACAGAATAAATTAGTTATAGTTGAAATATGTGAGAAAGGTGATCTACCCAATACTAATGAGCAAGAAATACAATGACAAGCTATTCAGAAGTTTCCCCTACGCTGTGTACCTACTGGCACACCATTACACCTACAGACTGTGCGTCACTACAAGCTCTCATTATAAATCAGGCATAGTACACAGGGTTAACAAAATGCAAAAACAGAAAGCAAGGTTATTTTGGAAAGCTTATGGGTAATGGAGATTTACATGCAAGAAAGTCTTGGCAGCTAAAAATTGTCCCAAATTGCTTGTACTATTATTGAAACTAAAGGCCCCTACACACAGGCAAAATAGCTAGATCTCTTCGGAGAGCAGAAGTCAAGGGTCAGGCATGTTGGATTTTTACATGCCTGATCCTTAGCTCTGGTCCAGGCTTATTTTCCCAAACAATACTGAAATAAACATGTACGATTGGTTAAAGAGAATCGGTCACCCCGATTCCAATGATGTGTCACTTACTGGGCTGATTGCGCCATTCTGATAAGTCAGCGTGATACCTGCTGCAGGTCCAGCAGTTCTCTCTGAATGCTGAGCTCTGTATAACCCTGCCCACACCACTGATTGGCAGCTTTCTATCTATGCACAGTGTACTCAAAGCTGCCAGTGGTAGAGATGAGGTTGGAGTACATGGTAGCAGGATTACTAGTTCTCTAATTATAATCTCCTACTGATAAAACTGTGATTTTAGCAAATCTACAGCCAGCTGCAAAAGAAGTGACATCACAGGAATCAGGGTCTCTGTCCCTGCATTATGCTGCTTTCAGATTAGATGGCAAAAACCCGGTGACAGATTCCATTTAAACCAAGTAAATGTGTATATGGGAGAGTCGGGAACTAACTATAGCTAAGGTAAAAACTAAGGTCAACTTCGGCTTAAACAACCCAAAATGTTGCTGCATTCCATAAACAGCCCATCGACTGCAATGGCATCATGTAATGTTTAGCTTTACAGAGAGAATCATAAGCATGTGCCAAATTATATCAGCACATGAGAAAGAGCGACAGAGTGAGACACCGGGAAAGGGGGGGGTGGGTGGAGAGGGGCAGAGCGAGACATGGGGAGACACAGGGCGGAGAGAGACACAGGGCGGAGAGAGGCACAGGGCGGAGAGAGGCACAGGGCGGAGAGAGGCACAGGGCGGAGAGAGGCACAGGGCGGAGAGAAAGAGAAAAAGCAACAGAGAGAAAGAGTAGATAGTGAGGGGAATGGCCATATCAATGCTAGATGCGTTTTATAGCCAAGTTCTCATGTTATTAATGTTATCAATTTACACTGTATAATTATTCTCACAGGATACTGACTGCAAACCACACACATTAGTGATGATTATTTATTAGGAGATATTTTATTAGTGAAGAAACACAAGAAATTAGTAATCACAAATCCCAGACTTCACCTATACCTTTAAGACTTAGAAGAGACAGGTCTGATCAAGAGCCTGTAAGTAGCATGAGAAAATGCATATATGAAGATGAATGTAGAGATACATCTATGGACACAATAAGAAAAGCAGGATGATCAGGCACAATTTATCTCCAGATCTTCACTATCCCTCTCCATCGGACATTTGGGGAGTTCTATACCTTTAATAGATAAGTGTAAACTAGAAGCTGAAGCACCTGGACTGTGTGAGACATACTCAGGCTCCGCCTGGCCCATAGGGTAACAGGGGAATCCCCCGGTGGGCCCTTGTGCAGATCTGGGCCCCCAACCCCACTGTATGAGAAGTACTTGGCATAATTCAATTGATTTTGTATAGAAAAAGGCAACATGTCATCATTCATTAATCAAACTACCCAGTTTATTATTATATAGAGACATAGATACATTTGTGAACGAGGGTAGTGTAATATTTGTATGCAGGTGGGCCCCCAAAGTTAGTGTTACTGGTGGGCCCTTGGCACCCCGGTCCGACACTGGACATACTGGTCACACAGCACTGATCATGGCTGCATAGAGCTCATCTATATGTAAGGGGGATGTGTACCCCACATGAATTTGTAAAGCAAAGCAGAAGAATAAGGACAGAGCATCAATTTACAAGTAGAAATGCAAATGTATGGGAAATATCAAAGCAACAAGCAAATATTCAGACATCTTCACACATTCAATGTCTGAGAGCACATATCAATGGCTATACTTCTATGGAGTCTTCAAATTATGGTTTCACCTCAAAAAAAAGACCTTGTATTAATATAGAATCTTCATTGTTTTACTTTTTCAAAATCTGTATTACTGGACAGGACTGAGAATATTTACAAATAAAGTCATAGGGAGAAATGAGTTCACTCGAGAGTGAAGCCGGGGTTTATTGGCCGCAGGGATCGCGTGACACTGCTATGTCATGCAATCCCTGGGAGAGCCAGTGCCAGCACAAGAGCAGAGTGTAGGTGTTATTATTTTACTGTGGGAAGGAACATAGGAATTTAGAAGAGGTTGTCTGGGTAGCAGACAATGCCTTAAAAAAAACTCACCCTTACTTCCACTCTTGTAGTATTAAACAAGTTTTACATGGCTTGTCCCCTTACTGAAGTTCTTAAAAAAACACAGAAGATGATCTTTCCTTACCCTCCCTTGGTCCAATGCTGAGTCTATGCTGCTGCTAACAGTGTCTGTAACCATCTGCAGCACTGATGACACATTGGCTGCAGCCAGTCAGTGAGCTAAGTGGTCCAAGCTGACAGCACTGTCAGCAGTGTTGTCAATGTAACCTCAGCACTGCAGACAATAACAGATACTGGAAGCAGCGGTGGAGACTCAGTGCTGGACCCAGTGGGGGTGAGAAAAGCTCACTTTCTTTTTGTTTATAAACAAATTGCCTCCAAGGGTTGTCCAAAACTGGAAAATCCCTTTAAGCATTACAAGCAGCACGGTACTGCACACAACAGCTGGAATTACGGGATTATAAACTGCTCAGTTGCATTTTACCGTTTTTGGATACTATTACACTTGAAATCCCAGTCATTAGATAGTAAATAGAAGTATATATATATATTGCAAATATTCCTCTTAACGGACAGTAGCTCCCACTGCCAAGCAGCAGCCCACTACAGCTGTCACTCATTAGCAGAGGTGAAGTGTTGTGCAGCCCCTATACAGTGGGTACAGGAAGCATTCAGACCCCTTTAAATTTTTCACTCTGTTTCATTGCAGCCATTTGGTAAATTCAAAAAAGTTCATTTTTTTCTCATTAATGTACACTCTGCACCCCATCTTGACTGAAAAAAACATAAATGTAGAAATTTTTGCAAATTTATTAAAAAAGAAAAACTGAAATATCACATGATCATAAGTATTCAGACCCTTTGCTCAGACACTCATATTTAAGTCACATGCTGTGCATTTCCTTGTGATCCTCCTTGAGATGGTTCTACTCCTTCATTGGAGTCCAGCTGTGTTTAAACTGATAGGACTTGATTTGTAAAGGCACACACCTGTCTATATAAGACCTCACAGCTCACAGTGCATCTCAGACGAAATGAGAATCATGAGGTCAAAGGAACTGGCTAAGGAGCTCAGAGACAGAATTGTGGCAAGGCACACATCTGGCCAAGGTTACAAAAGAATTTCTGCTGTACTCAAGGTTTCTAAGAGCACAGTGGCCACCATAATCCTTAAATGGAAGAAGTTTGGGACCACCAGAAGTCTTCCTAGACCTGGCCGTCCAGCCAAACTGAGCAGTCGTGGGAGAAGAGCCTTGGTGAGAGCGGTAAAGAAGAACCCAAGGATCACTATGGCTGAGATCCACAGATCCAGTGGGAGATGGGAGAAATTTCCACAAAGTCAACTATCACTGCAGCCCTCCACCAGTCAGGCCTTTATGGCAGAGTAGCCCGACGGAAGACTCTCCTCAGTGCAAGACATATGAAAGCCCGCATAGACTTTGCTAAAAAAAAAAAAAAAAAAAAAAAAAAAAAAACACACATGAAAGACTCCAAGACTATCAGAAATAAAATTCTCTGGTCAGATGACACGAAGATAGACCTTTTTGGTGATAATCCTAAGCAGTATGTGTGGAGAAAACCAGGCAATGCTCATCACCTGCCCAATACAATCCCAACAGTGAAACATGGTGGTAGCAGCATCATGCTATGGGGGTGTTTTTCAGCTGCAGGGACAGGACGATGGGTTGTAACTGAAGAAAACATAAATGCGATCAAGTACAGAGATATCCTGGATGAAAACCTCTTCCAGAGTGCTCTGGACCTCAGACTTGGCCGAAGGTTCACCTTCCAACAAGACAATGGTCCTAAGCACACAGCTAAAATAACAAAGGAGTGGCTTCAGAACAACTCTGTGACCATTCTTGACTGGCCCGGCCAGAGCCCTGATGTAAACCCAATTGAGCATCTCTGGAGAGACCTGAAAATGGCTGTCCACCAAGGTTCACCATCCAACCTGAAGGAACTGGAGAGGATCTGCAAGGAAGAATGGCAGAGGATCCCCTAATCCAGGTGTGAAAAACTTGTTACATCATTCCCAAGGCGGCTCATGGCTGTACTAGCTCAAAAGGGCGCTTCTACTCCATACTGAGCAAAGGGTCTGAATATTTATAACCATGTGATATTTCAGTTTTTTTTTAATGAATTTGCAAAAATTTCTACATTTCTGTTTTTTTCAGTCAAGATGGGGTGCAGAGTGTACATTAATAAGAAAAAAAATGAACTTGTTTAAATTTACCAAATGGTTGCAATGAAACAAAGAATGAAAAATTTAAAGGGGTCTGAATACTTTCCGAACCCACTGTATGTAGAAGCCAGCGCGCACTTCAGCTGTTGCGCACTTCTTAGGTGCTGGGGACCACAGTAATCTATGCAACACTTTAGTCCATGAGTCAAAAAACCTCCTCCAAGTAATAAGGCTTTAAAAGAAGAAAAGCAATCCCGTCCTGCAAACATGGCGGAGCAATATATGATGGGGAGACATCCACTTTTACAGGGGTAGGAGCATAGTGGCCCCCAATGTGAAGCTATACTATGTCTCTGTGCACTAGTGTGTGACTGAAAACAAAGTGCCGCAATTCTACAAAGTGTGATTATCACTCAGCAACTATCACCTAAAATACACAATTATTCACATTGTAACTGCATATAATGCAAGCAGATAAGGAGTGCAAATACATTATAACAAGACAGATCACGGTTACCAATGTAATCAGCAAGGTCGGTATTAGGGGCAGGACTGGGGGCCTCAGAAATTACAGGGAGTATGGAGAGTCCTTATGAAAGACAGTAATATCCAACATCCCCAAAAAGTGTTTACAGGGGCCGTGGCTGCAGGAAGGGACTTGGATACAGGTTTATGGTCAGTGCATATGGCTGCATTTTATATGGGCCATTAATTGGCCTTCTATGCATTCGTAATACCCTCATCATTCGCTCGTTCGTATATTCATCAAAGGGGGTGTCCAGGACATTTATATTGATGGCTGATCCTTAGGATGGGTCATCGGTATGTGATCAGTAGTGGTGTGACACCCAGCATCAGCTGTTACGGGTGCCAGTCAGAAGAGCTCACTTATGGAGCTGCACAGTTTATGAACTGTATAGCGGGTACTACACATCAGCTGGTTGGGGGTGCCGCACCCCCGAAGATTTGATATTAATGACCTATCCTAAGGATAGGCCATCAATGTAAACCTCCCGGACACCATTTAATGAAGGTCTAAAAATAAACATTTTCGGCAGCACATCCCCCAGTGTAAACAGGACGTGAACTGTCGACAGCACACTAACTGTATAGTGTCTGAAAGCTTGTATTAATGACTGTTACCGTTTGCATTGGCTCATATAAAAGGGCCTTCAGACGAGTGCCATTGATCGCTGCTCCTTCAGACACAAAATTTGCTTGCTGAAATGCAGATTTAGGGTGTGTTCACATAAATCTATGTGGATTTTGGAGCGGATGCTGCTGCAAAATCCACATTTCAAATAAGCTTTGAGAAAGACCGTGCTCATTTACACAGGAGCATTCAATGACTGATAGCTCCTATACACATTCACCTTTGTCGGCAGCACCTTCTGGCTTACACAAGTGGATGTGCTGCCGACAATCGATAATTTTTAGGCACACAAAAGTTTGCTTGATCTTTGGCTGTTTGCTCGGCATGTTTGTATGGTCAATAACACAGGTCAACGAAAAAAAATTTTTTTTCTGGTGTCCAAAATATTTTAATGAATTTGGGGTATTTTTGGGGTGCTGATTCTGAATATGTCATCAGTTTTGCCAGATTGGCTCAAGTTTTTGAGATTTTTGGTATCTTATTTATAGCACTTGTTGGTAAATGCGACGCATCATCTCATTAATTTCTTTGGATTAGTACTTGAACTGAGCAGTTCTCAATATAGTTTTGTGTTAATTAGTGTTCTCAAAGTTTGTTCATAGCTTGATTTTTGCACTAACTTTATGTTGTTGTCTGTTTTCCAGTGAAAAGCATGAACTCATCATGAAGAAGTTGTCTTAACGATCCAGACTCATTCTGTTACATTTGTGGTGAATATACACTGCCAAAACATAGAAGAAACATAACACACTTCGTAAAAAAAGTGTATTTTGCCTATTTTGGGGTTATGCTTGGGGACCAAGACAAGTTTTGGGCACCACACATAGTGTGCAAAGCATGTATCGAATTATTACGAAAATGGAGCAAAGGACAAAGAAAAAGCTTCAAATTTGGTGTTCCAATGGTGTGGAGAGAGCCAAAAAATCATCATGATGACTGTTATTTCTGTGCAGTGCAAGTGCAAGGATTCAATAAGCATAAGAAACGAAAATGGGAGTAACATGGAATCTGCAAGAAGGCCTGTCCCTCATTGTGAAGATGTGCCTGTACCTGTGTTTACCATAAATAACAGTCATCATGATGATTTTTTGGCTCTCTCCACACCATTGGAACACCAAATTTGAAGCTTTTTCTTTGTCCTTTGCTCCATTTTCGTAATAATTCGATACATGCTTTGCACACTATGTGTGGTGCCCAAAACTTGTCTTGGTCCCCAAGCATAACCCCAAAATAGGCAAAATACACTTTTTTTACGAAGTCTGTTATGTTTCTTCTATGTTTTGGCAGTGTGTATTCACCACAAATGTAACAGAATGAGTCTGGATCGTTAAGACAACTTCTTCTTGATGAGTTCATGCTTTTCACTGGAAAACAGACAACAACATAAAGTTAGTGCAAAAATCAAGCTATGAACAAACTTTTAGAACACTAATTAACACAAAACTATATTGAGAACTGCTCAGTTCAAGTACTAATCCAAAGAAATTAATGAGATGATGCGTCGCA
Organism: Dendrobates tinctorius; assembly: GCF_039654945.1. NCBI lineage: Eukaryota > Metazoa > Chordata > Amphibia > Anura > Dendrobatidae > Dendrobates > Dendrobates tinctorius. Next base: position 4,535,933 of record NW_027361853.1, on the reverse strand, counting down.
TTTACCAACAAGTGCTATAAATAAGATACCAAAAATCTCAAAAACTTGAGCCAATCTGGCAAAACTGATGACATATTCAGAATCAGCACCCCAAAAATACCCTAAATTCGATGAAATATCTTTGGCACCAAAAATGCTGTTGACCAGTGTAATCAGAGACCATGCGATCCTATGTTTTCTTCCGTGTACAAGGGCCTGTAGCGACAGTGATGTACAGATAGGGAAGTGCTGAGCGGGCTGGAAGCAGCAGGAATATGAAATGATCTGCAGCAGGGTGAAAAGAGAAGCGTTAGTATGAAGAGCCGCTATGTGATACGGCCTCGGTGGCGACCCGTGTCTCCGTAGCCAACAATACATTGTGGGTCCAGTTCAACTTGAAAAGTTTGGTGAAAGGTCTTCTGTAAACTTACTGACATAGCAAAGTTTTTGATCAGAAAATGCCTTACATATGACTCTTATGACACGTTTGAACAAAAAAAACAAACAAATGTAATTTGGACTTTTTATGTTTTATGTTGATGACATCTCACTGTTAAAGAGGACCCGTCAGTATGGTCTTTTCCAAGGGGGCGTTGCTCATGGGGGGGTGTCTTTAGGCTGCTCTGCAATATTAACCAGTGAGCCACGCCCACGTGAAAAAAAATTACATTAAATTAAAAAGCCCACGTTTCTAGAACTGTACGTCAGAATTATAAAAATAAATAAAAATAAATCTGGGAGCAGCAGGAGTAAAATCAGAGCAAAAACTCTTTAAAGAAGAAGAAGAGTTTTTATCCTCTTAATATATTGCAGTCATATTATATAGCACTGTGCACTTACAATTGCCTATTTTGCCTTTCTACCAGCTAAGTCTTCTCTTTTACCTTAGATCTATGAGATCATGTGATTAAAAACTGACTAGCTGAATCCTTCTAAGCTCTATGTAGAAATAGGAGGTCAATTTTCCCTGCACAAGTCATGAATCACTTTCTAGTCCATGGCAGGGGAAATATCGGAGCAACTGGGTCAGGAGTTGAAAGGGAGAATGAGTCATGCAGGGACAAGATCCTCCCTGTTTCTACATAGAGCAGAGAAAAGAGAATAAGTAACTGGGTAGAAAGACAAAGTGAGCAATTGTAAGTACACAGTGCTATGTCATATGATGATTGCAATATATTAATTGGAAAAGGCTATGTGCACACGTTGGGGATTCTGCTGCGGATCCGCAGCGTTTCTGGCCATGAGGGTCCGCAGCAGTTTCTGCTGCATTGTACAGAACCATTCTTTGCAATGGTAAAACCAAAAACGCTGTACACATGCTGCGGATTTTTCTGCGCAGATTTGCTGCGGGTTACAATCCGCAGCATGTCAATTCTTTGTGCAGAATCCACTGCGGTTTCATACCTTCTCCATTGTAGAGGTGTGAAACCGCAGGGCTAAACCGCAATCCGCAGGTCTTTTGACCTGCGGATTTACCTGCGGATTTTTCTAAATCCGCAGCACTTCAAACTACGTGTGCACGTAGCCTAAATGTTGATGGGATATTTTCTTTTAATGAGCTGTGTTTCCATGCCTGGATACTTCTTGATGAGCAATGTTCAAAATGAGCTAGCACGTAGTCTGAGTCGGTCTTGAAATGTCAAATTATAATGAAGCTGAAGCTATACACATAGGATCCATGAATAAATAACACTTATGCTAAGCCCAAAAAACTTACAAAGTTGGTATTTAAAAATAAAAAACAATCCGAAATACTGGGAATAGTAGCTAATTGGAGATCTTCACACGGCACTTCTGATATAGATGGATGGTGACAGTGGGTGGTTATTCAACGAGACGAAACATGAACGCACAAGTGGGTGGCGGATATTAACACTTAAATGGCACGTGAACAATAAAGTAGGGCATATGTAGAGATGCGTAAAGCACTTTTTGCATTCGCTCAACGACAAAAGACATAAGGTCCTTTTTATTGAGGATGCAAATTTGTGCAGATTTATTGCGTATTATATCTCACCTTCTGGGCACCTGAGAAGGCGTGGTAATAACATGACACATAGGTCATTAAAGCCTTCATATCCGGCCTTAGCGTCCCTATAATATCTGTACGGGAAAGGAAAAGAAGAGGTTGGAAAGGAAACAGAGAAGCAAAAGAGCAAAGTGTAAGAGCAGTCACATGGAATGGGGACAGCAGGGTTAATAATGGGAAAAGCATTCACAGCATGCACCGATCGAGAGAACGGTAGTCATAAGGCACAACGGGGGTGAAAAGGACCACCCTTATGAAGTGGGAAATGAGATCCATTTGTTTATTAAAAATAGGGACTGCTGCTTTTTAAAGGACGGTGGACATAGAACCAATAAAATATGCTGATACCAGGTCATAAAACAACAAGACAGAAAATAAATGCATGAACTGCATAAACACATAGGACTTCTATATTGCAAAAACTGTCCCATACTCTGGCGATAAATGGGCGATATCTGTCTGCAGACTGGGCAGATGCAGCAGAAACTGGCGAGGTCTGGTGCCAATCTAATTGTCTGAATCATACACATACAATTAGCGGTACAAGTGCAACTAATCTAAGAGTACAGTTACACTACGCGACTCACCAGCGATCCCGACAACGATACGACCTGGTAAGGATCGCTGGTACATCACTACATGGTCGCTAGTAAGCTGTCAAACAGATCTACTCAACGACGCAGCAACAATCCGGCGATCCGTATAATGACCTCGGCGGTCGTTGGGACCTTGTCACACAGCAGCTATTCTGACGACTCCCGCCTGCGTCCCTGAGTTCGGAGTCGCCAACGAGGTCGCTCGTCGGCGTCAAACACAAAAATGCATGCTGGCCAGCGGGACACCAGCGATCAAAAAATGGCCCAGGACATTCGAGCACGATCAGTGAGATCGCAGCGGGGGCCCGGTCGCTGCTATGTGTCACACGTAGCGAGATTGCTGGCGAGGTCGCTGTTGCGTCACAAAATCTGTGACGTTTCAGTGATCTCACTATGTGAGACGGGGCCTTCAGACTAGCCATACATTTTAAGTACCTGACCGCTATCATATGGCCAAAAGCTACTGTTACCGCCAACCCCTCCCCATACCCGCTGGGCTCGGCCAGGGGTCTGCGTGTTCGGAATGGTTAAACGGAAAAAGCTCCTGCTGTCAGACGCTTCTCAGACTAAATAAACATGAAGGCTGAGTGCTGAAGAGGTCCATAAAAAGATACATTGAAACAAAGATTTATAAAAACCTTAAAGAAGCAAAATGTCCATGAGGCGACGCTAGAGTAGATTGAAAAAAAGGACTTAATATATACAATTCAAATGGTAGGTGAGGTGCAGATATATTAAACAGGGATTTAAAGAAATTTCAAGTACAGTGACCCCCTTCCCTAACAAAAACACATTATAAACAAGGGGTATGAGTAATACATACATAGACCAGGGAACCTAATACAAGAGGAAAATTTTGATCTAAGAATTATGAGAAAACAAGTCAATAACAGAGAGGGATATATAATAAATTTATCCAACATGGCCGTAAAATTTATGTATAGGTCTTGTTTGGTAATCGGTGACAGGTGGCTATTAACAGATAAAGTGATAAGAGTTCCATCAATTCTAGACCCATAAAACATCCCTTCTGGTGTTCATATTCACACCCCCAAAAAATTAACTGGCGGCGAAACGCGCGTCGGGGTGATGGACACCAGTGGCAAACCTTCCTAATCCTGGGGCATCATCTCATCCAGCATATATAGGTACCTTATTGCAATGATAGAACCCAACATGTTTTATGGGTCAAGATATGGTAGAACTTTACCACTTTATTTATCTGTTCATAGCCACCTGTCTAAATTATAATTTATTATATATCCCTCTCTGTTGGTGACTTATTTCCATCATTCTTATATCAAATTGTCCTCTCGTGTTAGGTACCCTGGTCTATGTATGTATTAATGATAGCCCCTTGTTTATAATGTGTTTTTGTTAGGGAAGGGGGATCATGGTACTTGAACATTGACATTTCGCTTTTTTAAGGTTTTTATATATCTTTGTTTCAATAAATATTGTTTTTATGGATCTCTTCAGCGCTCAGCCTTTATATTTACTCAGTCTGAGTTGATGGTTGTATTATCTAGTATGGGAAGTGCCATTGATAATTACAGGTGGATATTTGTGAGTAATCATGCTAGACACTTCTGCCATTGGGAGAAAGCAAGGACACTCCCATACATATATATTTTGGCGCAGATTCATCATTGCCTTTGCGCCTGTTTACCCTCTAGTCTTGCGCCTTTTTTTTTTGTTTGTTTGCACCCAATTCATTATTCTATTTGCACCTTTTTTAAGGCAATTTTATATAGTTTCACCTGTTCATTTTTGTTTTCTGCTTTGTTGGTAGAGTTTATGTTTTCGCCAGACTCATCAATTGTAACTTTTGAAAACTTCGTAAAATTTAGCACAACTTCACTCCGCCACACGAATTCTCTTTGAATGCATTACATTTTTGGTGCAATGATATAGTGTTTTGGTGCCAAAGTGCAACTTTTGCCACCAAAACTCCCTACAGTAGTTCAAGAAAGGAAAAAAAAAAAGTAAATATTTTTTGTTTTCGTACTTGGCGCCAAATTCATGAATGTAGTGTGCCATTCTGATGAATTTGGCTCCACTAAAGGTCAACTAATACCACAAGACAAAAAAGGAAAGGGACAAAAAAAACTTGCAGATGATGAAGCGAGGTCTTCATGTTTGTAATTTGGCACCCTTTCATCTGATGTGCATGTCCACTGTATGCCAGATAGCCGACTAAGCACTATATCGAGAGAGAAGAGACACGACTAGCCTGGTGGGGCCCTTGGCTGACCCCCTTCAGTTGATTGACAGGTCAGTCCTTAAGCAAGTGTACGGAAGAGACCTGTCAATCAACCGGATCTGGATGGGGAGAAGATGGCCGGGGGCTGTGTGCCGGACTAGTCAGTTCTCTCCCTATAGTCCCCAGCCGGATATGCAAACTATGCTTCCTGTGAAATACTGGAGCGGTTCTTAGAAAAACAATTTGAAGAGCCAGCCAGGGACAAGCTGCTTGTGGTTTGGGAAGCATGAATAGAGTGAATAAATAATTTGGAAAAAAAAACCCTGTAATGACTGGAGAACGGAGAGGAATTGTAGTAACCAGCTAGTTGCAATTTTAAGATTGGAATAATCCTATAATGGCAAACAAGATAAGTAACGTAATGCACCAGAAAAGATAATAATCATTTCCCGTAGCTGTAAACAGTGGAATATGGTAAAAAAAAAAAAAAAAACGGTGAAACTTTCCTTCAGAATAAAATGAAGGAAGGAAGGAGATCGCAGGATGAGGCTTTGCATATACAAGGGATATAAGCAGCTGGTGGACCCTGTCTATTGAGGCCATACCAGGGGCGCTGTATTTCAGAGTTTTTAAAACAATTAAAGGGAATGTGTCTCCACCTAATCTGAGAGTAGCGTAATATAGAGACAGAGATCCGGATTCTAGCGATGTGTCACTTACTAGGATGCTTGCTGTAGTTTTGATAAAATATTTTATCAGCAGTAGATTTTTATTAGATGACTAGTAAACCTGCAGCCATATAGTCCAATTACGCCCTCACCACTGATTGGTGCAATAAGAAAGCTGCCAATCAGTCGGGGGGCGAGGTTATACAGGGCTCAGCATTAGAGAACTGCAAGATCTGCAGCAGAGAAAACAGGGATTTTATCAAAATGACAGCAAACAGCTACAGTAAGTGACACATCAAAGGAATCAGGGTCTTTTCCGACTTTGTGCTGCTGTCAGAAAGGGTAGCAAAAATACACGGAGCCTCGTGTATCAAAAAAAAAAGTTGCCAATAACAATCAGTATCCACCAACTACTGTTTTATCATAGGTCAGAAGATGAAACTTAACCTGTGGTTACTGTATTAGAAAATAAAGTAAATATAAAAAATACATACGATATAGAGAAAACAAACAAAATTATATATAATGTGTATGTATATACATATATGTATAGATACGTTATATTTCTAGTTCTCTTTTGCTCTTGACATATGGCTTCCAGTATATTTGCGGTGACTACGTTTACGTGATTCTGTGTCTTGTAATTAAATGAGAGTTGTATGCACAGCGAGTACGGATAGTATTCAGACCCCTTTCACGCTGTTTCATTGCAGCCATTTGGTAAATTCAAAAAAGTTCCTTTTTTTCCCTCAATGTATACTCTTGCACCATATCTTGACTGTAAAAAAAAAATAGATGTAGAAATTTTTGCAAATTTATTATAAAAAGAAAAACTGAAATATCACAGTCATAAGTATTCAGACCCTTTGCTCAGTACTGAGGAGAAGCACCCTTTTGAGCTAGTACAGCCATGAGTCTTCTTGGGAATGATGCTACAAGTTTTTCACACCTGGATTTGGAGATCCTCTGCCATTCTTCCTTGCAGATCCTCTCCAGTTCTGTCAGGTTGGATGGTGAACATCCATTTTCAGGTGTCTCCAGAGATGCTCAATTGGGTCTAGGTCAGTGCTCTGGCTGGGCCAGTCAAGAATGGTCACAGAATTGTTCTGAAGCCACTCCTTTGTTATTTTAGCTGTGTGCTTAGGGTCATTGTCTTGTTGGAATGTGAACCTTCGGCTAAGTCTGAGGTCCAGAGCACTCTGGAAGAGGTTTTCATCCAAGATATCTCTGTACTTGGCCGCATTCATGTTTTCTTCAGTTGCAACCAGTCGTCCTGTCCCTGCAGCTGAAAAACACCCCCCATAGCATGATGAGGCCACCACCATGTTTCACTGTTGGGATTGTATTGGGTAGGGGATGAGCAGTGTCTCGTTTTCTCCACACATACCGCTTAGAATTATCACCCTAAAGTTCTATCTTCGTCTCATCAGACCAGTGAATCTTATTTCTCATAGCCTGGGAGTCCTTCATATGTTTTTTGGTCAACTCTATGCAGGCTTTCATATGTCTGCACTGAGGAGAGGCTTCCGTTGGGCCACTCTGCCATAAAAGCCCGACTGGTGGAGGGCTGCAGTGATAGTTGACTTTGTGGAACTTTCCCCCATCTCCCTACTGCATCTGTGGAGCTCAGCCACAGTGATCTTGGGGTTCTTCTTTACCTCTCCCACCAAGGCTCTTCTCCCACGATTGCTCAGTTTGGCTGGACGGCCAGGTCTAAGAAGACTTCTGGTGGTCCCAAACTTCTTCCATTTAAGGATTATGGAGGCCACTGTGCTCTTAGGAACCTTTAGTACTGCAGAAATTCTTTTGTAACCTTGGCCAGATCTGTGCCTTGCCACAATTCTGTCTCTGAGCTCCTTCGCCAGTTCCTTTGACCTCATGATTCTCATTTGGTCTGACATGCACTGTGAGCTGTGAGGTCTTTTATAGACAGGTGTGTGTCTTTACAAATCAAGTCCTATCAGTTTAATTAAACACAGCTGGACTTAAATATGAGTGTCTGAGCAAAGGGTCTCAATACTTATGACCTTGTGATATTTGTTTTTCCTCTTTAATAAATTTGCAAAAATTTCTACATTTCTGTTTTTTCTTCAGGCAAGATGGAGTGCAGAGTGTACATTAATGAGAAAAAAAATTAACTTTTTTGCATTTACCAAATGGCTGCAATGAAACAAAGAGTGAAAAATGTAAAAGTCTGAATACTTTCCGTATCCACTGTATATAATCCCCAACGTGTGTGAAAACAATTTGCAGTTGTCAAGAAACACATGATCCCTGTCACTTAAACCATAAACAAATAAAAAATCAGTAGCCAAATCTTGATATGCTGCAGGTTTTCAAATCCGTACCCTTCCCCGTCTGTTGCAGAAATGCTGCAGATTTCCATCTCTGCTATTTTCTTTCATTGCAATGTAACGTGTGATATTTGTGGCTAAATTCTGCAACAAATCCAATAACAAAATCTGCATTCAGCAAATGGGGATTTTATTATCGAATCTGACGCAGACTTTTAGGCCGGATTCATGGCATCATTTCTCACTAGCTGTCAGTTACTCATTTAACACTTCTTCCTCAGATCCCTGCCCTAATAGAAGTACAAATTACTGTATGTTACACAGAAATCTATCAGTATCGCCACCTAGTGCCCAGAAATGAAAACACAGTTTTTATTTTCAACTGGTTCTCATATATATGCAATTAGGGAATTGGAAAAAAAATTACAGGGTAAGTATTCTATTTAAAAAAAGAAAAAAAACTGTCAGCAGTATTTTGCCATTTAACCTGACAGCAGCATAATATAAGGCAAATGAGCCGGATTCCAAGTATGTGTCACTTAGTGGGCTATGTACTGTAGTTTCAATACAATCAGTGTTTTATCAGCAGGAGATTATCACTATAGGACTAAGGGCACCGTCACACACAGTGATCTTGCTAGCAAGATCGCTGCTGAGTCACAAGTTTTGTGACGCAACAGCGATCTCACAAGCGAGACCGCTGTGTGTGACAGCTATCAGCGACCGTCCCCCCTGCTGGTATTGCTGATCGTTGTCGGAAAGCCCTGGACATTTATTTGATCGCTGATCTCCCGCTGGCCAGCATGCATCGCTGCGTGTGACAGGCGGGAGACGAGCGATCAGCTGGTAACTAAGGTAAGCACAGGGTTTCTAAGCAGCACGCTGTGCTTAGAAACCCTCTGTGTACCTTAGTTACCAGCTCCCTGCATCAGCGCGCTGGTATCTAACGCACACAGCGACGCCGGGCACTCGGCGTCACTGGTGCTGATCGCTGGTGAAGCTGCCTGTTTGACAGCTCACCAGCGATCATGTAGCGACTCACCAGCGATCCTGACAAGTTGATATCGTTGTCGGGATCACTGGTGAGTCGCTATGTGTGACGGGGCCCTAGGTCTCACATGCAGACAAGTCAGGCTAATCTGTGTAAGCCTGCCTCCACCACTGATTGACAGATTGCTCACAATGCACACATGAAACTGCCAATCAGTGGTGGGGGCGGGGCTATACACAGATCTACATTCTAAACACAGCTATATCTACAACCAGAAGACAAGAATTATAGCAAAACTCCACCAAGCAGCTCATAGCTGGAATCAGGGTCTCTTCCTTAACATTATGCTGCTCTCAGATTACATAACAAAACAGGCTGATGGATTCCCAATAATGAAAGTAAGCTGCCATATGCAGTAAAGAAATCATAGCAGTTGAAGCATTGAGCCGCCCAATTATGACGCTGTCCTTGTTGCCCACTGCAAACAATCAAAGAGAAGCTTTCATTTTCCCAACAGCATTAAAAGAAAGCCGAGCTGTGATGGGTTACTATGGATAACAAAGACAGTTTTTCTTTTAGCCATTTGATTACAGAACAGCAGAATTCAGGGCTCCATAGAAGCTGCGGTACCACATGCACGGACTGACAAGTATCATATGTGTGTGCAGAACCCATCAGCTCCCCTGCACCCAATAACTTCACAGAAACCGAGTCCTGTAGTAAAATAAAGTCCTTTATGTTTCATAGTTTTAAGGTTGAAAAACATGGATTTTTGTGATAACTCACCGTAAAATCCTTTTCTCCGAGACGCTCATTAGGGGACACAGATACTGTGGGTGTATGCTTCTGCCGCTAGGAGGCTGACACTAAGTGAAAAAAACAGGTTAGCTCCTCCTTCGCCGTATACACCCTTGCCCCCATTGCGGGCGGAAATCAGTTTGGTGCCAAAGCAGTAGGAGGACAACAAAATCAGCCTTAATACAGGTACAACATGTCCAAAGAAAACACCCCTCATATCAAACAAGTAAATTAATTTAAACAAAACAAGAGCCAACTGGCTAATAGGGTGGGTGCTGTGTCCCCCAATGAGCGTCTCGGAGAAAAAGATTTTACGGTGAGTCATCACAAAAATCCATGTTTCTCCTTCGCCTCATTGGGGGACACATACTGTGGGACGTCCTAAAGCAGTCTCTGGGTGGGAGATTGACTCACCGATCCAAGCTACATGCACCTCTTGTTTAAAGGTGGGCCACTGCTGCTTGGAGAATCCTTCTACCCAGGCTCGCAACCGCTGAGGCCTGAGTATGGATATTATAATGCTTGGCAAAAGTGTGCAGGCTGGGCCAGGTTGCTGCCTTGCAAACCTGTTCTGTCGAAGCCTGGTGCCGAAGCGCCCAAGAGGTGCCCACTGCCCGAGTACAGTGCGCTCTGATCCCTGCTGTGATCGGCGTGCCTCTAATGAGGTAGGACTCCTGAATAGTCAAACGAATCCATCTGGCTATGGTCGATTTTGAGGCAGCGATTCCCTTCCTGCGCCCTTCGGGGAGCACAAACAGCATGGCCGTCTGACAAAAGGGTGCTGTCCGCGACACGTACCTCCGGAGGGCTCTTACCAGGTCTAACGTGTGAAGAGCCTTTTCCACACGGTGCATCGGTGCTGGACAAAATGAAGGCAAAACCACATCTTCATTAATGTGAAAAGAGGACACGACTTTCAGCAGAAAAGGAGGGGCTGGTCTGAGGACCACCTTATCCTTATGGAAAGTGAGGAACGGAGCTCGGCAGGATAGGGCCGCCAGCTCTGAAACCCGCCTGATGGAAGTGATGGCCACTAGGAACACCACTTTCCAGGAAAGGTGCCTCAAAGAGATATCCTGAAGTGGTTCAAATGGAGCTTCCTGCCGAACACTTAGGACCATGTTAAGGTCCCAGGCGTCCATAGGCGCCTTATAGGGAGGTACCAAGTGGGAGACTCCCTGAATGAAAGTCTTCACCTGCAAATTGGTAGCAATTCTGCGCTGGAACAGGACGGATAAGGCCGATATTTGTCTCCTGAGGGAACTTGGGGCAAGGCCCGAGTCTAAGCCCGACTGGAGAAAAGCCAAGAGGTTGGGGATCGAGAATCTCAGCAGAGAAACACAGTGGCCTCGACACCAAGCAAAGAACACCTTCCAGGTGTTGTGGTAAATTCGTGCTGAAGTAGGCTTCCGGGCGCTAATCACTGTAGCGACCACCTCGCTCCCGAACCCTGCCTGGGTTAGAATCCAAGATCCAACGGCCATGCCGTCAAAACACAGGGTCCCTGAGTTTGGGTGGCAAATCGGCCGTTGAGACAGTAGTTCTGGGCGCTCTGCCAGGCGCCAAGGAACGTCAGCGAGCAGCTGCAATAGATCTGCGTACCACGCTCGACGGGGCCAGCCTGGGGTCAGCAGCATCGCTGGCACCCCTTTCGTCTTGATCCTTTTTGATGACTCTCAGAAGTAGTGGCAGTGGGGGAAATAGATTTGAGAGGCGAAACTGGTTCCATGGCAGAACCAACGCGTCCACCACGAAAGCCTGCGGGTCCCTGGCCCAAGCGACATATGTGGGCACCTTGGCATTCACTCTGGAAGCCACCAGTTCCATATCCGGAGCTCCCCACAGTTGACAAATCTGCTGAAAAACTTCGGGATGTAGAGACCACTCTCCGGATGCAAGACCCTGCCGGCTGAGAGTCTGCCACCCAATTTTCCACGCCCGGCATGTGGACAGCCGAAATCACCGAGTGGTTTGCTTCGGCCCCCTGAAAAACGTGCCCCACCTCATGCATGGTTGCTCTGCTGCGGGTGCCCCCCTGGTGATTTATGTAAGCCACCGCTGTGGCGTTGTCCGATTGAATCCGGACGGGGCGGCCTGCTAGAAAGTGATGAAACTTCTGCAGAGCCAGCCGAATTGCTTGTATCTCCAATAAGTTAATCGAGAGGCGTGCCTCCTGTGGTGACGACCGTCCCTGGGTTGCCTGGTGGCGAAATATCGCTCCCGAGCCGAGGAGACTGGCGTTGGTTGTCATTACCAGCCAATGATCTGGGGGGAAAGGTTTCCCCTGGGCCAGAGAGGAACTGGTTATCCACCATCCAAGCGACTGCCTGACTTGAGAGGACAGTCAGCACTGCCGATCGAGCGTGAAAGGATTCTTGTCCCAGGCTGACAAGAGGGCGCGCAGCAGGAGGCGAAGATGGAACTGGGAAAAAGGCATCGCTTCCATTGCTGCCACCATTTTCCCTAGAATCCTCATCCCGGATCGGATGGTATGAGGGACTGGTTGGCGAAGTGTCCGGACTCCCTGCCGGAGAGCTAGCGCCTTTTCCTGAGGGAGAATTACTAACCCTCGGCAAGTGTCGAAGATCATTCCTCGGAAGGAGATCCTCTGAGGTGGCACAAGGGATGACTTCTTCGCATTGACCAACCATCCTAAGCGGGCAAGAGTATTTAGCGTGATGTTGACATTTCCCTCGCATGCCCGTATTGACGGGCCCTTGACCAAGAGGTCGTCCAGATAAGGCAAGACGACTATGCCTCGAGAATGCAGTATGGCCATGACAACTGCCATAACCTTTGTGAACACTCTGGGAGCCGTGGCTAGCCCGAAGGGTAGTGCTACGAACTGAAAATGTTGATCGCTGATTGCGAAGCGTAGAAACCTCTGATGAGGAGGAAAAATGGTAATATGCAGATATGCGTTCTGGATGTCTATTGAAGCCAAGTATTCTCCCTGCTCCATGGCCAATATGACTGAACGGAGAGACTCCATCCGGAAATTTCTGATCCTGATGAATTTGTTCAGAAGCTTCAAGTCCAAAAGAGGCCTGACAGACCCGTCCTTTTTAGGAACCGCAAAAAGGTTGGAATAGAACCCCAGAGCGTTCGTGTTCCGGCACTGGAACATTGACTCCATTGTGCTGGAGCGATCTGATGGCTCCCAATAGAGCCTGGGTATCCACCCTGGGAAGCCAGGAAAGGAAAAACCGTCTTGGAGGGTATCTGACAAATTCTATTTTGTAACCTGAGGCCACCAATTCCTTTACCCATGCGTCGTGAGCAACATTGACCCAGACGTGGTGAAACCAGAGTAGGCGGCCGGCCCCCCTTGCTGGTGTCGTCTGGTAAAGGCCTCGAGTCATTTGGCTGACGATCTTTGGGATCTGGATCCCCTCGATCTGGGCTGCTGAGTACGCATTCTCCCCAATGGGTTGGCTCTATATGAGACCTGACGCTCCCTATCCTGGTTGGGGCGGCCTGAGGCGGCGGAATTGGCCGCTGTAGTCCACCCGGGGTTGCGAAAAGGCCCGAAAACGTGCCTGAAACGGGTGACGAAAAAGCGTTTTGACCTTTTGCTGAGGGAGAAATACCGCTCTTTCCTCCAGTGGAGTCAGAAATAAGTTGATCCAACTTCTCCCCAAATAGGCGGCCGCATTGATAAGGCAGGGAAGTCAAGGACTTCTTAGAAGTAGAATCGGCTCGCCATGTCCTTAACCATAGGGCTCTTCTGATAGAAATTGCATTAGCGGCAGCAAGTGCCGAGCAATTGGCCGCATCCAAAGACACATTGATTACATAGTCTCCGGCCATCGCCACCTAACCTGCGACCTCCGAAATCTCTGCAGGTAGATCCTGCTCCTGCGCGACCTTGTTTAATGTTTCTGAACATGATATCATAGCCTTGGCTAAGCAAGTTGCTGCGAATGAGGGAGCGAGCGCTGACCCTGACGCCTCATATACTGAGCGAGCTAAGCTCTCTATAAGGCGATCCGTGGGATCCTTAAACGAGGAAACACTAGGGACGGATAGCAGGTCTTAGTGGCTAGGCGCGAAACCGGAGGATCCACCATCGGGGATTCCACCCATTTTTTACGGAGGTCCGGAGCAAACGGATACCTTGTTTCGAATGCCTTTTGACCAGAGAAACGCCTGTCTGGACGTTTTCTGTGCCACTGCACTATGTCCTCAAACTCCGGGTGGCAGGAAAAAATTCTGTGCGGGCGCGTCACTTGCTTAAATGCCACTTTATGCCCTGTAGCCACTGCGGGATCATCCTCAATCCCCAGGGTCTGATTGACGGCCTCTATGAGGCTGTCCACTGTTTCACGTGATCCTGGAGTGTCCAGGTCAAGGGGCTCGTCCAAGTCGCCGAGGTCTGCTCGCTATCAACCACTGGTGAAGGGGAGCGAGAAGCAGAGCTCACAGATGCTGAGGCACCGGGAGACACCGTATGGGTTCGTTTCCCCCCGGGTCTGCCTGGAGTGAGAGCGGCCCCTGCAGGCCAGAGGCTCCTGTGAGGTAGAGAACCCCTCTAAGACAGGCGAGCTACTGCCATGCCCCTATTTGGGGCCCGAAGGGACTCAAAACCTCTCGTGACGCCATAGGTTGCGACAGTGATAACGCCCATTCCAGGGCTCGGTCGCAGGGGAGGGCTCCTGAGGGCATTCGGACTCGCAGACTTCGCTCTGCGCCCGCGGAAAAAACAAACCGACAGGAGATGAATGCAGCGTATAACAACGTATGCGTCTTAGCTCTCTTCCTGATATGCTGTACCTGTCAGGCATCCGCCGGGGGAAGGCGCTCTTTGCTTCGATTAGCGTAGCCTCTCTGTGGGGCTAGGGGGGAGCACTTACCCCAGTCCTGTATCTTGAGCGTGCGAGGCGTCGCTTTATCTGGACGGACGGTACTTCCTTTTGCGGCCTAGCTTCGGCCTGAAGCCAGGGCCTACATTTTTTTGGCGTCCGCTCAGGCTATGGGGGGCGAGGCCGCCATGACGCGACGCCGGGGACTTCCGGCTGAGGCCTAGCACTGGCATCCACCTCCATCCATGTCAGGTAGAGGGGAGGGGGGCCATATGAAACAAGGACGGTGCAGGCACCCTAGCTCCATCTAACCCCTTCAAGGGGTGAGGAGAGGGACCGTCCGCCGCCTTGCCCCACCGCAGTCTTAGCATTGGTGGGGCAGTGGGGGCCACACGGACTACACTTGTGCCTCTGTGCAGCCTGGAGTTTCAATATCCTCGGGTGGACAGGGCTAAGTCCGGCATCATGTCCCACGGTGCGGGAGAGGATACGTGGAGGGACACTCGCACGTGCTCGCCCGTTGTTAGTTTGGGGAGATCGGACCCTTTCAATAGGGTCCGTCGCCCGTATCTCACCTCCGTTGTCTGTCAATAGCCCACGTTGCGGGAGAGGATACGTGGAGGGACACTCGCACGTGCTCGCCCGTTGTTAGTTTGGGGAGATCGGACCCTTTCAATAGGGTCCGTCGCCCGTATCTCACCTCCGTTGTCTGTCAATAGCCCACGTTGCGCGAGAGGATACGTGGAGGGACACTCGCACGTGCTCGCCTGTTGCTGGTTTGGGGAGATCGGACCCTTTCAATAGGATCCGTCGCCCCTATCTCATCTTCATGTGAAAAAAGGGAACATGCGGAAGAAAATCCCTGTTGCGGGAGAGGATACGTGGAGGGACACTCGCACGTGCTCGCCCGTTGTTGGTTTGGGGAGATCGGACCCTTTCAGTAGGGTCCGTCTCCCCTGTCTTATCTTCATGGGGAAAAAGAAAAAAAAAAATGGTCAGTCTTGACACAGACCGACGTGTGCCTCCAACAAACACTAAGCAAAAAACTGATTTCCGCCAGCAATAGGGGCGAGGGTGTATATGGCGGAGGAGAAGCTAACCTCTTTTTCAGTTAGTGTCAGCCTCCTAGCAGCAGAAGCATACACCCACAGTATCTGTGTCCCCCAATGAGGCGAAGGAGAAAAAACAAGTCCAAAGAGTTCAACCCATTACCTAACACTGGTCCTGCGGGGCTGATGATATCACGTGTACAAATATCTTCCGGCTGATCACGGGCCTGTAGGTATCAGTAGACAAGATATCACTGGCCCCACTCACCTACTGGTGTGGAAGTGAGCAGAGTTGGGTTAACTCATTAAAGTTGCTTTTCTCATTGTTTTTTTTTTCAAAGAGAGAAATATTTATATGGCAGATAAAGGACTCTATTTTAGTACAGGACAAAGCTTACTTCAAAAGGAATCTGTCAGCTGGTTTTTGCTACCCCAGCACGATGTAGGAAAAGAGACCCTGATTCCAGCTATGTATCACTTACTGGGCTGCTGGCTGGAATTTTTTTTTTTAAATCCTTGTTTTCTCTGCTGCAGATCTAGCAGTGCTCTGAATGCTGAGCTGTTTATAACCCCGTCCCACACCACTGATTGGCAGCTTTATGCCCATCAGTGGTGGGGGTGGGGTTATACATATCTCATGAATGTGGAGCAGGGCTACTAGTCATGTAGTGATAATCTCCTGCTGATAAAACTGATCAAAACTACAGCAAGCAGCCCAGTAAGTAACACATCGTTGGAATCAGGGTCTCTGTACACGGCTTTAAGATTTAGTGGCAAAAACCCTTCATCGTTAAGGTGACGGTTAATTAAGTGTAGGGGAGATGACAGACTCCCTTTGAATATCTGCTGCTAAACTGAAGCATCACCTAATAAATAAAATTGCTAAATGCAGCAGATCTGTGGCTTATCAGCAACAGCGTTTGTCAATGGTAGAGTTTATATTATATGCTTATATATCTTTATTTTTTTAATTCTCCAAAATTCAGTCTGCCTTGACATCATTGTCGGTCTTACAAAGGATGGCGCCCCCTACCAGACCCGTCTGATGTCCTCACTCTGCTCCCCCCTCAAATGCTACATGATAGCAGCAACTATAGCACACATGTAAATGCAACCATACAATGCTCATGTAATATTACCATATGGTGACCATAACAGATTTGCACAATTCCCCATTATAATCTGAAATTAGGAGCCGATTGGTGGCTATAGAGAAATGATACAAACTAGGATGTACTGGAAGAAAGAATATTTGTGCTTAGTGACTATCCTGAACTCTAAGACAGAGGAAGGATATCCCGAAGCTAAAAAGAAAGAGGGAGAAAGAGAAAGGGAGAAAGATTTGCACATTAGCGACAGGAACAATGTGCTGATTGGAGAGATACTGGAACCCTGGGATACCTTCTGTGCTCCTGAAAAGGCGTGATAGAAGCTAGAAACGTAGGTCATGATGGCCTTCTCATCAGGGCGAGCCGTCCCAACAATGTCTGTCAAGAAAAGGTTTAAAGCATGTTGATTCAGTATATGAGATGGAAACACGGTCAAATGTAAAAACAGTGACAAAACACGATGTAGCAGATGTAAACAGCGATTGTGAATGGAACATTGAACCTCGTGACACACATTATTTTATAAATAGAGCAAAATATTTCTGATATAGCAGATGGCCAAGAGAATAATGGGTAATGTTAGAGAGTCTGTCAGCATGATTTTCTAATGTATAGTCAAGACATGGCTGTAATGGCGCTGCAATACTGCTTAAATTGACACCTTTGGTGAGGAAATCGGCTTTGTGGTTCTTCTTTAATCACCATATGAGGTTTTCTGCTAATTAGATTTTGGTGTACAGGGGCTGGACTGTGCACGGGGTCTTCTCCTCCCGGTTTGTGATTCTTCAGCCCTCTATCTGTCCCTGGTCTGTATGAAATCTTAACAGTGACCTGTCATTCCCAGACTGGAGGTTGTAGAGGGGCCGGGGAATCGCAGACAGGAAGGAGAAGACCCAGTACACAGTCCGGCCCCTGTACACCAAAATCTAGTTAGCAGAAAACTTCAAATGGTGATTAAACATGAATCATTTCTTCACCGAAGGTATCAGTGTAATCAGTATTACAGCTATGTCTTTACTGCAAATTACAAAATCGTGCCGACAGGTTCTCTTTTAAAGCAAACTACTTTGGGGAGCACAGAAGTCTAACGTATAACCTGAAACGTTGGCCTTTCTGTTGTCTCTTGTGTGAAGTCCTTTCTGTTCTATTTCATTCATCCTGTGCAGATCGTCAGTAGAATTTTTAACGCTGTTAAGAAATTCAACAGCCGGTCGAACACACGACAGTCGCTCCATTTGCTCTCTATGAGGCGAATAAAAAAAAGCCGAGCGGAAGCCCAATAGGGAATAGATGGAGCAGCGGGCGAGCACGAGTTTTGCAGCTTCATTCTAACAAGGACAAAAGTTCCCCATTGCGCCGATCCCTGCAGGTGCCAGCAGTCGATCCCCACCCATTCCTATCCCACCGATGGGTGACAACTTGTTTTCGCCGGACAACCAATTTCACTGATGGAGGCATCGCCCCATGACCAGTCAGTTTCTTTTGGGGGGGGGGATCCATCTAAGTGGGATTGACCACTGTGCATAACCTCCTTTTAAAAAAAAAGGTTTCACACTAGAGGGTATTCACCGGGACTTTCAGGTACTTTTGGATCTTAGGTGGAAAAAAAAAATTACATTCTTATTGAAACAGACATTAATGTTGATCATCTAGTCGTTCACAAACTGAGAAGATGAGATACACATAATGTCCCCCGGATACGAAGCATGCATTATGTCCTAAGGGACTGTGTGTGAATGTAGGTGTTTGTACATGTTCACACTGACATGATGCAGTCGCTACACATGATCTGACGCAACAGCTTAGAAATAAAAGCATTAGGAAGTCCTGAAGCAGAAAAGTCATAATAATCATGACATGTCTTCACCTTGAGTGTCCTGATACCATTAAACACAAACCTGCCGTGAGCAGAGAAGGAATTGCACCGAATTTTACGTAAACTTCAAGTACAAGCTTTAATTAGGCACCAATACTTTTGAGTGTGTACTTGTGTACAGAAAGATTGATAGCTCACTCGTTGCGTGCACATAAAATAGAATTGTTCTCGGCAGCACATCTCTTTACACAGAACAATGTGCTGCCGAGAATGATGATTTTCAAACTTAAACCTTTTCACCTGATGATTGAGAATTTTGCTCTGCGTTGGATGATTAGCAGCTGGTTTACATTGCATGATTATCAGGAAGCAAGTGTTCAAAGGAACTCTTGTTCCCAATAATTGGCTAGCGTAAATGCACCCCATGTTTAGTACATACATTTCTGTCCTATGCTGTTGTACAGTAGTACTAAACAATGTCACAAGGATAAAGAAAAACAACAAGACAGGATTCAATATCGTTATGCCATTCAGGTTAAACACAAGATCAATAAAATGAAAAATGTTAATGGAGCGATTTTTCAGAACTTTCCATTAAAGGGTTACTCTTAAAAAAAAAAAAAAAAAAAAAAAAAAAAAAAAAATCAAGCTTTCCCCCTGCTGAGTACTGGTGCTACGGTAGTCCCACAGAAAATGAATGGAGCCTACGAATGTGCACCGCTGCTCCATTCACCGCCTAGCCCTGTTGTTCCAAAGCCCAGACCTTGGGATCGTTGCAGTCATTCCCCCGGCAATAAGGGTGTCAACGGTGTGTCAGAGACTGCAGACAGTAGCACTGCATCTGGCTGCAGAAGGTGTCAGAGGTTGGCCTTGCAGACTAGTGGCCACCTCCCCTGGCCTTAAAGGTGCCACCTGGATCAGGGTGTTTATAACTCCCAATTTGCTGTTGGGAGTTGTGGGTGATATTTTCTATTTGCACTTCCCTATTGAGACTTAGAGCTGCAGCAGTCGGCTAGCGTACTCTTTGGAGTTTGTAGGACGACTGCGTTTTTTATTCCTCTTGTTTTGTGTATCCTAGCTGTCTTTAGTGTTAGTGGGGTTCAACCAGCATTTACCCCTTCTTTCCCTAAGCAGGTTCTATTTCTAGGGTTTGACAGGGACTAGGTATCCTGCTCAGTGATAGGTGCGGAACCCATTTAGGCTTTCTTAGGGAAGACAGGGTGACGTTAGATCTTCCTAGGTGTCTCCACTCCCCGCTTTCCTAGTGTTGGACCCCCCCTTCCCCTTATCCCTTTGTGTTGCACTTAGTCTGTCCTTCACTGTGCGTGACACAGGGTAAAACATTAATTTTTGTAAATAACCCTTTAACGAGCTACTGTCAGGATACACTGATGTATTATTGGAGGAAGTGAGATTAAGTAAGAAAACAGTTTGTCTGTTCACCAATAGTCATCTGGGCAGTTCTGGCATGCTGAATAGTCATGGTGTCCTGGTGATACCATGCCAATGTTGCCTAGATTAAGATCCAACTTGACTTCTGCAGTCAGGACAATCGAGGCTCTGTGGGCATGCCAACTACGAAGGCGACGTGTTTAGCCACCAGGGCAGGCAGGCTATGGGTGAGCAGTGTGCGCCATTTGAAAACCATTCCCCTTTCATAGTGAATCAGAGAATTTGAGCTGGGGCATGGTTAGGAGAGTTTTACAAGGACTATACTATACTAGCATGCCGGGGGTTTAGTCATGTTAGCTCTAGCAACAGGTTCCCTTTAAATCCCAACTACAACACAGAGAAGAAGTGGCCGACTCTTGTTGCCACTAGGACATAAGGCATTTATATTCCAGGTCATCAACAGGAGAGATTTCTTTTAGGGGGGTGAAATAAGAAGTGCTTGTAAATATGCCACTAATACAATGGAGAGACATGTAGGATGAGTACCGAACCAATATCAGATCTGTCAGCTGCAAAGCCACTCTTATATAAGGCCAATGTATTACAGCTGTGGATCCAAACTACTGGTAGCCAAAACTGGGAAAATAAATGTGACACTACCAAATTGCTAAACACAACAAACTGGGTATGTGATGTGCCATAAACAATGGACCAGCTAGCAATGGCAACTACAAACCATTTTATAGACTTCACTATGTTTCAGGAATCGCCGTCTTCCCTGGTTCCCAGCATCTCTCCTTTTCTTGGTCATTTTCCGACTTGCCGGCTCACACTCCCCTCTATGGCCTTGATTCATCAAAGAGATTTTGCCAGACTTCTGCAGTAATTTTCTTTGAAAAGTCGCAAACTTGTTTGCGACTTTTGGCGTTTCCACGCTAGTTTCTCCCAGCTCAGCCAAAATGTGCAGAGCTGGAATGGGAGAAGGGGACGGCAGGGGAGGCGTGACGCTGAGTCCTGAGTGATGGTGGTAGCGCCGGGTGTTGAGGAGTTTCTCGCATCACACACGGTAGTGTGACCCTGGCCTAAGATGGGATAAATCCAGCATTGAGCAGGAAGTTGGAAACGATGACCCTGGAGGCCCCTTCCACATCTAATAATCTAGGATTCTATGAAAATCACCGGTCTTAATGAATGTGGGCCTGTGTGTGAACTGGGAAGTCGCTATTACAATGTAATACGGTGATGCCTAGTTCTGATGCGCCACAGATTTACACTGTAGAAGGACCTTAAAGAAGGCAGTGTAAGCCGGCAAGTAGCAATAGAAGCCACATGACCCAGAAAGGGAGCAGTGTATCGCTGAAAAATGGTGAAGATGGTGATTGGGGAGTATATTAATACACAAACACTCCCTTCCTTTCACTTCCTCAACCCAGTAGTATCAGAAAAGGCTCCAGTAGCATTATAAGCCCCTAAATAGAACCCCATTTGGAGCTAGTAGGGTCTACAACTTATTGGTCAATCTAAAAACCACCTAATAGTCTTATGGATGACGGTACAATGAGAACAAAGGTTTTCTGATGCAATTAATCTTTAGTTATGTACATGTTCTACATGATGGACAGACCTACAGAAACTCTTCCTGTGGAGGGACTAAGAAACCCCCAGATCAGTGCTTACACTTCACAATTTCAAGTGAATTTAATGCACTTAGTAATGACTTATTGAGTAGAAAGGTACAAAGAGAGAGAAAAAGAAGACACTTTACTGGTTAGGCCTGTACAAAATAATGATTAACTGTTTAGCAGAAGAACCGAGAGGAAATTACCTTCAGCGTCCAACATCTTAGGAATGTCCAGGAACCTTTCAGCGACATCAAATGCAGTGTTCAGGTTTGTGTATGGATCATCCTAGAACAGGAGAAATCATTTTCAGAAAAAGGTTTAACCATAACATTCTCCACAGTCCTACCAAGAATATGTAAAAATTTATCATACACATCTATAAAAGTAGGATTTCCGTTCCCATATGAACCATCACCAAATTCAATAGTATGTATGCAAGCTTCCTAAAACCTGAACTGTGACAAAAATTCATTTTTGTGGTAAAAGCTGGAAGGACAAAAAGCACAATAGGGTCTTATCTGGATATAATATAGGAAAAATATACACAGTCATCCTCATCTGATCATCATGTGTGCTCAAAAGCACTGAAAAAAAATGTAGGCTGCTGCAGATCCTCGAGAAATTAAACATGGAAAGCTGGAAACAAATGGGTTAAACCTGCGCTGCTGCCAAGGACGATGAGAAGACAGAGATCCACAGGATGCGGTTTATTTTACAAGTCGTTTCGAAGTTTCAAATGTCTTCATCAGGACAAACCATGGTGATCACTGTAGTCTGTCCTAATGAAGTTTGAAACTTCGAAACGCGTTGACTAGTAAATCGCATACTGTGGATCTCTGTCTTCTCATTGTTCTTTGACCGCAGCGCTGGGTTATCCCATTTGTTTTCAACTTTCCCAAGATACATTTTTCTAGTAGACACGTTGGATAAAGAAATTAATAACCCTACAGTGCGTTTATGTGGCCCCCCTGAGGCTCAGTCGCCACAGAGGTACTGCACCTTCTTCTAAGGTGTGGTGCCCCATCATCCAGGTAAGTTGGGGGCTCTTGACCACGCTCCAACACTCGCACCCCACACAATAGAGTAGTTCAGCAAAACCACATTGTGGCTCCTTGCTTAGAGAGAAGCAGAGCACCTTTGGTGGTTCCCTGCTTGGAACACTAAACGTGCTGGGAGGTGGGTGGAGTTGAGAATACATATAAAAGAGCGGGAAGGTTTAGGATTACAGGTCAGTCAGTCAGAGGGAGAGTCAGAGAGGAAGCCACTCGGAGAGGAGTGGGGATCCCTGGAAGAGGGATGGAGGAAGGAGTGCTGCAGCTGCCTCAGTGATCTGAGCCAGCTGGCACGGGAAAGGAAAGAAGGCGAAAGACATTGAACTGAAGCCTGAGCTTCCATAGGAGAGAAAGACAAGTACGGAACGTAGGACTAAAAGGGAACAGAGGACGTGGGTTAGAGGAAGAACCCTGCCTAGAAGTTCTAAGCGCAAGGCTGGGGCCCGGTCCCCGAGGTTGTATGGACACTAATGGTTCTGCAGCAGACACCGGTGGAGTAGTGGGCTGTAAATGCACTACTCCCATCTAAGACTTGAGGGCACAACAGCAACACGGATAGAGAGCCGGGACTCAGGAGTAGAGAGTCCTCGAAGCAGTCTACAGCTGTCTGCCGTGCAAGTAGAGTTCTTGGGAACATCTGTCAGGAGGAACTCCAGTGTAACTCAGTACTAGGAGATCTTCACACTTAAAGGCGCTATAGAGGAGACGTTCAGAAAAGGCACATAAGTTGGCGGAGCGTGGAAGGGAGCATTCCATCTTGCCTGGAGTTGACTGAGCCCCTGACCCGGAGGACACGGCACAGAAGCGGGCACTACAGACTGTGAGTAAAGCTTTGGAACTACATGCCCTGGTGTCCTCCATTCCTTCCTGCGTCCGTCCGCCTGGCACTGCTACATCCCCTGCGCCAAACACTGCACTATCTAAGTGTCTCCACATCTACACTGTCCTGGGACAACAGCCCTACCTGTGGAGGGCTATAACATCATTGCTGCACCACACCATCTGTCCCAGAGGACAGGCCTGCAGTGTTGGCTTAACACCTCCCTTGCCGAACACCACAGGTGGCGTCACGAACTATTCATCTAACTACATTCCACCATTCACATCTTCCTATTACTTGGGCGCCCAGGGCCACGGTCCGGGTCACCGCTGCTGTGACACATCCCACTGATACCGGCCCGGTACAGAGTGCCCCACAGCCCTGGGGGGGCGATCATTTACATCAGTAATACTTTGGACAGGTCTGTCACAGGCAGCACTATTTTTGCCATAAGAACAACAGACACTACCAATTGTAACCCCGATAAGTCAGTAGGGTCCATCAACCACTGTTGGAATCCATTGTTCAACAAAACCAGTGCTGGCATGTGGCTGCCTTTATACATTGGGACCGACAAAGCAAATAAAGAATCCAAAGGACTGTACACACCTTAGAAAAAAAAAAAAGTCAGTTAAGACAACCAATTTCAGGTGTTTTGTGGGGGGGGGTGTCTCAAGTAACTTCTCGGCTGGTCTTAATGGGTATTACCTGTCCATCTCCTTTCGAGATTAGCCACAGCCAGAAAAGTCTGACAGCAGCTTACTTCCCTCTCCCCATTGAAAACTCATGCATGCTTGGCCAAACTAATCATACATATACATGGAAGGGTAGTTGAACAGCAACTTTTGGTTAGCTAAGTATTCAGCCTCCCAAACTGTATGGCCACCTTCCTTCACCCCCTTTAAGTAGAAGAGAGGTAATCTCAAATTTGGAAGTTATCCATTATCTATGGAAAAAAGGATAATTTCCTGAAAGTTTGGACCTCTCCAACCCCAAGAACTGAGGCTCTTCTCTCGTGAAAGGAGCGGATGTAGATCATGCCATTCATTCTTGTTAGAGTGCCGATGATGAGCCAAGCACTGCACTCTGCTATCTCCAGCAGTGACGTTAAGAATGAATTAGGAGGAGGTGCGCGTGATTGAACATCACTCCGTTCACATGGGAAAAGTTCCCAATCTTGAGATCAGTGGAAATCCCATCATTGTTCGGGACGTTATCCCCTTTTCTATGGATAGGAAATAAGGGACATTTTCAAATTTGGCGTTGAATCTGAAATCAATTCTGCTGTCCTTGTATTTCTTGGATGTCAGCATTATATGATAAATCTAGCTACCTTCCGTAACTTGCCATAATCGATAAGCTCTGGACGATGCCTATGAATAAGAGCGCAGAAGCCAAGTCCATCTTTCCAGCTGTAAGAAAAAAATAAATAAATTAAGGTTCTTACAATTCTGACAAGATAACACATTGCACAGAGAGCACTAGGAAAAGATTTATTTATCAGAGAGAAGATTATTTTTTCAGAAATACCCTTATAAATGTAGATGTCGACATACAGGGTATGGTGTATACGGGTCCCTCACCTGATGTGGAAGTTCTGTATATTCACATTCTTGTAGGGAGCAGTCTTCCTCTGACACCAGAGTAGCAGGCCTTCTTTGGCAGATGTTTCTATGAAAGCAAAGAATGCAAAATAGATGAGAGGATAACTTCACGAATAGCCTTAGTCCCATGAATAGCATTGGCGCGCCCGTTACATGATCGTGGGGGGTTATCATAACGGCCAGAAGTCAGCTAAAGACTCCCGTGCCCGTCATTCATATCCTCCTGTGAAAGCCAACGTGTGTCCGGCATTCATAGGAAACCGTGATTTCTGCTATATATAGCACATGCAATCAGACAATCGCAGATTCAAGTCCGCTAAGGGGTGTATTAAATACAGTAAAAAGCGAAAAAAAGTTTAGAAAAAGATGAGGAAAAAAAAAATCCAAAAAGATAAAATCACCCTCCTCTTGCCTTTTCTGTGTTCAATAGAATCTGATCTATCAAAATAGAAAATAAATTAATTGGATCGATAAATAGCGTATCTAGAATCGCCAGAATTACAGTTTTTTGCCTGCAGCAACATTGCAATAAGAGGCGATCAAAACACTGTATCTACCCCAAAAAGGTATCAGTAAAAAACAGCTCTGGGCACAAAACATAAGCTGTGACACAGCCCTCCAAAAGTTGAAAATATTAAGGGTTACGGGTCTTAAAAAACGGCAACTAAAGCACATTTTTAGTTAGTTTTTTTTTTTTTACAAATTTTTGAATTTTTCTCACCACTTAAACTATACATGTTTCATATTTGAGTAATTGTACTGACCCGGAGAATCATAATGGTCAGTCAGTTTTACCAAATATTGAACGTAGTCCATTTAAAAAAAAAATTGTGGAATTGCACTTTTTTTTTTTGCAATTTCAACACACTTGGAATTTTTTCCCTTTCTTGCCAGTGTATCCCATGATAAAAATAATGGTATTATTCAAAAGTAAAATTTGTCCTGCAAAAAAAAGCCCTCATACGACTGTGGATGGAAAAATATAAAAAAAAAAAAATGTACAGCTCAAGAAAGAGGGGAAAAAAGAAAAAAAAAGGAAAATAGCTCAGTTGTGAAGGTGTTAAAATAATCTCTGGAGACAGATTCTCAGGTAGATCTATGTTCGTCCCATAGATCTTAACAGCTCATTTACATATTAAGAAAAACGTTGACTTCTGTGGAATAAGACATCTGATCGCAGATATCAAGGTGTCATTTTATACAGCTTCCTATGACCTACATGTCCATATAGACGGTTTAGCAGGGTAGATCCTACTGACAAATTCCCTTTAAAGCCCTGCTAATGTGCTATACCAATCTTTATCCCCGACCTTCAGCCTCCGGGAGAAATGAAGCTTTGGCAGTACTATACATTAGTGCATTTTAGGGTAATGTGGCAATAGTTTAGGACACCCTTATCAATCAATACTAGACTAAAGGTTTCTGACATCAGCACAAGTATAATTCCTGTTGAACATGTGTGATCCTGCACATGATGTTTTGTATACAGACTGCAGAGCTGTAACCTTCAGAGCCCAAGTGCAAAATATATACGAGGGTGAACATCTCAACCATCATGTCTCTCTTACAATAGTGGCGGTGTTCTCCTACTGCATAAGGATAGTGGCGGTGTTCTCCTACTGCACAGGGGATGGCGAAATAATTCCGCAAAATCTGTGACTCCTATTGCTACGCTCCTGCCATGCAGGAAACACGGACATAATATGTATTGGGCATAAAGTACCTTCAACGGAAATGTCTTGTATAGCAAAACGGAGGATAATGGTCCAAATCATTCCTAGGGTCATTTTAGCATTGCCATCGACAATTTCTGAAAATAAAAAAAAAAAGAAAAGAGAATTAAGCATGGAGAATTTAAGCTGAAATCTGATACTGAAATAGAAGAAAGCGTCACTAGGCTCTAACGTTATAATACATGGCCCCAGGTATTCATTCAGCCCTTTTTGAACCAGTAATGAAAAGCTGAAGGTTGGAATTTGATTGATCAATGTGGACATAAAGTCCATTGTAAAGGATTTGTGCTGCATGATGTCCGCCGTATGCCATGGCTAGGTTTTAGAATGTTCTGTGATTAAGTGCTTGTTTATAGGATATTTGGGGCTCACAATTGTCAGCCAACAGCTATTGCCTGTCTATCGCCATGTCATATTCCTATAGACCCAACATGGAAGAAGAGTCATAAACGTCAAATCTACCCTGACAATCCTATGATGCTATTCATTAGTATAGATAAGATCTTGTAACATTTCTCCAGGGAGTCTGCAAAAATAAAGATTACTGGTCCTCTCCAAAAGATTTCTGGTCCTCTATAAAACATTTCTGGTCCTCTCCAAAAGATTTCTGGTCTTCTCTCCCCGTAAAATCCCTTTCTCTTAGCCATTATTTGGGAACACAGCACCTTTCCTTGTTTGGGAGGGTCTTGGTTCTGTATTGACGGAATAGTTGGGTGTTTCCGGCCCAGGTGTAGCCCGGTGAGGAGGAGTCCACCTTTTTTCTAAGATGCATTCTTAGTGTTGACCTCCAGGAGGCAGCACATTAACCCATGGTTCCTGTGTCCCCCAATGAAGCGACTGAGAAAACCCCATGAGCAAATGACTGGAAATCCAGCAACCCACAATCATCACCCGTAATCAGTGTGATGCAATAAATTCACATTTTCCATTTTTCAGGCATTATTGTAATTACCGACAAATATATCATAAATATAAAAAATTCTATCGGGTCATAAAACTTTATAATTTTACACAAATTACACACCCACTATACAGTACGATCCATTGACCTGGCACATGGTTACAAAACATCACTTGCATCAGGCCCTGAATGCCCCTTGGGTCTCATTCAGATGCCAGTGATTTTTCTCGTACGCAGAAAAAACTAAATTTCATCAGAGTACGTATTTAAAATCAGTTTAATCAGCGATTTACCTACATGAAGCAAAAAAAAAAATAAATAAACTGCAAAGGTTCTCCTGCCCACTACAATGTTAAAAACCGTCAGGAGACAAAGCACACTGATGCCATCTGTGATTCTTCATGGAGGAACTGTACACTTGTGCGGTTAATTTTGATAAAAAACGGACGAGTCACCGTGATTTTTTCCCAGACTCACTGTCCACAAAAAAAAAAAAAAAAAAAAACGGACTTGTGAACAGCATTATAGAACCTGAACCCATTATAATCTGTGAAAATCCAGGAGAGAACTTGTACATGACCAATGGACGTCTGAATAAGGTGTTACTTGGAGTAAGGCCAGGTAACACGGCTGTTTTCCCTCCATTTGAGAGAAACGGTCCGATCATGCCAATCAGACTCTGAACAATAAGGAACATGTTATTTATAGGCCTGTTTCTTTGGGTCCTGTCGGCTGATTGCGGTACGCGCATGCAGCAGTGTTGGTTGTGGTGCCCGTTCATTGCCGCGTCTCTCTGTATCCGAATGACAACCCAGTTGTTGCCTGGATACTTGACGTATCTGGCTCGGTGTCCCCTTCACTTCCTGTTTCATGCGAGTCATTCAGCGCTCTCGGCTCGACAGGCCTCGTTGCTTCCGTTGTCATGGACGCTTGTTCTATGACGCTGCATCACATGTTTTATGTGGGTCATGACTATTTCCGCTCATGCGCAGCGTACTACTGAACGAACTTTGCAATTTGTGCTATATGCACAGATCATCTCCGGTCATGTGCGGTGTTTTAATGACTCACACTATTTTAGCAGCGTCACTTAATGGAGTAACACGTTTCTCTTTCTTATTGGATGCCTATAACACACCTCTCTTCTGTGATTGGTTATGCATGACATTTATACCTACCTTTCTGCTTCTGGCCCCACCCCCTGACAAAGGCAGCGTGCCAAAACGTGCGTTAGGGAGGGCGCCCATCCAAGAGACCAGGAGCATTCTACTTTACTCTGTAAGTTACTTGGTGTTTTTAGCATTATGTACTAATTGGTTTCATATACCTTTACTCCTGGCCGTTCATTGTGTGATGTGGATACACTGACACTCGGTGGTGTCTTTTTGCACTGTTGCCTTTACTATTTTGCCAATGATGATTCCTTTTAAACATATGGCTTTTTTTTGCACATTTGATATATAGCCATTATTTGCACATTTGATATATAGTCATTACTTGATTTTTTTGTGCACTATACACATGTTGAGTCTGTGACACTATTTTTGATTTTTTTTTTTTTTTTTTAACATTTCTTCACATTATTGCTCACTAAGATGTAATCCACATCTACTTACCACATATTAAACTGGATAACAGCGCTCTTGTTGTAGCATACGGGTATTTGACTTTTACTCTTTTTTACATGTGATCTTACATTATATTTTTAACCTGTTATTCTTAATAAAAATTGATAATATTCTAAACTATTTTGGACTTCTGGTCGGCTCTTTTTCTGTCTTTTATCATGAATGGACCATGAATGGGGTGGAGGTCAAACATGCGCTCCTCGCTCCATTCAAGACGGCGCTTTGCTGAGCTCAAAAGGGGATAACTTTTTAATCTGGGAATAATCTTTTCAATACGTTCAACCAGGAAAATAAAAGGTTATAAAACCCTGCGGCACATAGAGCCCTGATAATGAATATACTTTGCACTTCCCCGGGACACTGTAAATGTTATCATGTTACGGGCAAGAACAAATCAAATTGGCGATACCATGAGGAATGTCTTATCAGATACGGCTGCTATAGTTTCTGGAAACATGCACACAATAAAATATTTCAGGAGAGCGAGGAAAGGACTGGTCCTCCGCACTCCATATTCTGTTTGGCTTATCAAGACGCCTCCTACAACTCTTAAGGTTGGCGCGGTGATTCAACAACCGGGCAGGGCAAGTAATACCCAATTTGGTTTCTCAAAATTACAGCAGCTTATAGCCCATAGTTTTCTGAAAGGAGACAAGCCATTAAGCCTTTATTAAATAGGAGAAAACTAATAGAAAAAAAAAAAAAAAATCCCACCTTCTGCACCTATGGACACCAGTTTCACCCCTTTGCTGGCAATAAAGTCCAGAGCTTTGTTGACATTGGAGATCTTGTGCACTCGCATTTTGCCCCGTTCAGGTTTGGGTAAACGTTCCCCTGTGGAGACATTAAAAAAAAAACAAAAAACTATTATTTAGTAAGCTGAGTGTGACTGATATAGAATTTCTAAAGATTTCTGACATTAGCATGCAGTGCTATTCTACATGTCATATGTGCTGGATTCTGCAATACAGACCTCAAGATAAACTACTATCACCTGAAAGGTGGATATGTAGGTGCCATTAAATAAAAATGCAGGGGCAAAAATAAAGCAAAAAGTTGCCTGCCTCTTCTGCCTTGGACAATGCCCTGGTGTAAGCCGAACAGACTAAACCAACGTGGATAGTTATTAAAGGCAATCTGTCAGCAGGATCTCTCCCCCTTCCCAAACTATTTCTATGCGCATGTAGCTCTTTCAATGACATGTGCAGCAATATATTTACATGGCCAGTCCGTTTCTCTGTTACTGAGAAATCAGAATTTTAATGGATATATAAATTATGCTGAAGAGCTATAGTAGATCAGAAGCCTACGTCACTCCGGCTCTATTTCACGCCCAGCACCACCTCCTCCATGACTTAGAATAGTAAGATACTGAAGCTTAACCGACAGCCTCTATTCTGTGTGACTTCCGCCAAAAGAGTAATCAGTCAAGGAGTAGGCGGTGCTGGGTGGGGCACAGAGCTGGAGTGACCAGAGGCTCCAGATTAGGGTGATGACAATTTTAAAAATTTTGCAAAACGAAAATGAAACCCCTTACATTGGAGGAACAATTGCATTCAAATGACATTAGTATCATCAAATGTGTAAAATATTCAAAAAAGTTCCCCCTCTTTTTCAAAAGATTTTTCATGTTTTAATTTTAATCTTTAAAGAAAATATCTTTCTAAGTTGTAACAAAAAGTGGTATTTTATTCACATCTAGAACATTCTGGAATATTTTAAAATATTTTGGAACTTAGTATTATCTTTTCATTTTCAGTGCAAAGCTTCAGGTTTTACGATCAAGAAGTGCATTCAGAAAATGTCTTCTAGAAATTCCAGCAACAGTGTAAAAGCAAACAGGTCTATCTGGACGAGGAATCTGCCCTCCTATTGTCAACATAAAAGATAATAATGCAAAATTGCATGTCCTTTTTTTGGCCAAAAAATACCATTTTTGCCTTATTTCATTCGAATGAAAGGGGGAACTTTTTTTAAAAAACAAAAAAAAGCAATACTTATTCTTAAATAACCCATAAAAGTTCCTCCATTGCACATGGTTTCGTAAAAAATTTTTTTATGTCATTATACTACTCCAGATCTACCATAGCCATTCGCATATCAATTCAAATGCTGATTTCGCAGTAACAGAGAAACGGACTGACAATGTAAAGGTACTGCTGGATTTGTCATTGAAAGAGCTACATGTGCACCGAAATAGTTTGGAGTGGGAGGGGATGAATCCTACTGACTTTCTTTAACGTACTCATAATGATTATATCCACCAGAGAACAGCATCTGTAGTGTCCTGACAATAGAACATGCTAGTAATTTATACCATACTGTACAAAATATTACACCATGATGTAATTAACCTTCTCACCTGAAATAACTTCAAGTAATAACATGAGTTTAAGGCCATCTCGGAAGTCCTCATCTATATTCTCAATCTGTGTTCCAGCCTTGCGGAGATGTGAATTACACCACGCTGTGAATGTCTGTGGATGAGAAGAACTTGTCAATACATTTCATTTATACCTTACGATAATTGGTATATTTCCAATAAGGACCTCGGCACAAATTGCAAAGCTTAGAACACTCTTCTGTAGCAGACAATGAACATTTCCAGTCTATGCTCCATGTGGCTGCGGTAAATCACGTGTCATCACTATTTATTACAGAACGTCTGGCACGATCACTGCACCCAGAATCATGTCCAAAAATGTAAAATATCTAAAAGCAAAAAATAAAAATGATTTTATGACAAAAGTATTTTGCTAGTTGGTTTCAATTATTAAAAATAATGTGATACATTCCTTCTAATTCACAGCTAGTTTCTATGCATTCCTGCAGGACATAATTCATGCTGCATCAAAGGGCAAAGTTCAGCATTTGTCCAGGATTTTCATGTCATCTAGTCTCTACAGAGTATTGAACGAATAACTATGACAAACACAAGGGATAACAGAAAAATCTCCTTATCCTGCTCCCATCATTAGAACAATGGCACACCAACGGCATTAATTACTACGGCTCAGCCCATGCACTGAAATATTTAATACTTTTCAATTCTTTCTCAAGAATCCATTAATCATCATTACACTGCTCATATTCAATGTTTTATAGCCCCGTGCTGCCAGTTATTGATCAGAGCATTAATCTTATTGTATGAATACTGTGGATTCCTTTTCAACATTGGACAAGGTTTAAGCCTCCTTTTTTACTGCATATTGCTATTGCAGTCTTAGAGGATTAGATCAAGAGTAGCTCTTGTTTTAGAGGATAAGATGTTCTAAAATCCCCCAAAATACAACTTTCTTTAATTTCCAAAGTAGGTAAAAAAAGAAAGAAATAAAAGAAAAAGAAATCACACATTCAAAAAAAATCTTATTTCTTCTTCGTTCAATAAGCGCCTATCCCTTCTTCTGTACACAGCTTAGCAAAAAGGTGGGACAGTGGGTTTTGAAGAAAGCTTGGTTCATGTTCTTTCTGTGCACCGTGTTGGGGTGTAGATCTTGATCCCCCAAAAAAGACGGAGCCATTCACTAAAGTAAGGCAGACAGAGTCCCTTGGCTATCCAACTGGTTTCCAACTTGGTCTTTTTCTAGGCAGATATAAAAGTGTGGGCTACCATGTTTTTTGTGTTCAACTAAGAGATGGACATTGCCCAAATAAAGGCCAGATCAGTTAAAAAGGGATCCCATCTGCCCCTTCAGTGAATGGCTTTGTCAGGGTCTACAGGGATGCCCATTGTTAAGTTTTAAAACCCCCAGCATAACTTAAAGCACAGTACAAAGATGAAGTCACTCAAATCAATAATGAAGTCACTGGAAAAGTACTTCAAAACAAGGAACATTTCACTGGCGATGAAGACACGGCTCCTACATAGTTTGGTCTTTTCTGTAAAAACATAAGGATGCAAAACCTGGACGATAAAGAAACAAGATAGAAGAAGAATCGTAGGCTTCAAAATGTGGTGCTGGACAAGGATGTTATAAATACCATGGATGACAAGAACAACAAATCCATTTTGCAACAAATTAAGCCAGACATGTCAATCAAAGCAAGCATCACCAAGCTAAGACTGGGTTCACAATACGTCCAAGCTAAGGCTGGGTTCACATTACGTTAGACGGACTGCGTTACACCACGGTATAAAGCGGTGTAACGCAGGCCGTTAACTCTGCCATTCAGTCCCATTGTCGGACGCATCGCGACGCATGCCGTAAAGTGGCATGCGTTCGCCATGTGCCGTCATTCACTGACGGAGCCTCGGACGCGGGCTGCAGCATCTGAGGCTCCGTCACTGCTAGCGTTGATGAATCATCTGTGCTAGCACAGATGATTCATCTGCGCTAGCGGGTATAGCATAACGTGATCGCGATATGCTATACCGTTAACGCAGCCCATCAACGCTATGCGTTGAACGGGCTGCTTAACGTAATGTGAACCTAGCCTAAGACTTGCCCACATTGATCTCTTCGAATGATGTGTCCGATAACTGGAGGACATCACGTTTGGAAGAACAGAAGGAACAAGGCGAAGCGGAAGACCAACAACCAGATGGCTTGATACCTTCAAGATAACAGTGGAGAAGACCCTGGTGGACCTACCTAGGCTTGCAGAAGATAAATCTTCCTACAGATCATTCACCCATCAAGTCGCCATGGCTCAAGATCGAGCCAAAAGCCGATAGAAAAAAAAGTGAACCTAGCCTAACATGCCTTAAAAGTCAGAGTATTAAACAGCATTAAGATGCAGGTTATAGCCATGGAAATGCATAGATTTGCACAGTATCTTCACACAAAAAGTTAGCACATTTTAATTAAGCGTGCAAGATTAGTTTAATTTTTCTAACCTACCCTTCGATGGGAGTACCAGCTCTGCGCAACCATTTTCGAAAACAGATTTTGCATCACATATTGCATGCAAATGAAGAAAATACACTGACCTTGGCAGACAAGGTGATATAATAAATAAGCTATTCTTTAACCTATAAGTCAAATACAGGTTCATTTATGGCACCTGTACAAAGCAATGAACAATCACTTCTCTATGCTTGATTCAAGAAGGATTACGAAGAGATAAACAAGTCACAGTCGGAACAGTCATTTTCGAAGTGTCACAGTCGGTGGTTACCAACAGTCGCTGCCGCTCACTGCGCTTCCTGGGTATGTGAAACACAAACCTGTTTATGAAAGAAGCAGACTGTGCTTCCTGTACCAGGCGAGGCGAGTGTGGTTACCGGAAATATTCCAAGATGCCACAAACCTGCTGTGCAAGGCCAGTGCTGAAAACAGCAGCAGGTGTAGGAGCGCCTCTGAAGAACACACCAATGATTTCTACTTATTATGGGATATGACAACTGGGGCCAACTTTAATGTCATACATTACTAACATTGACTAAAAAAAAAATCATCTCATCTTATGTATTCCCATAAATGATGTATCAAGACCCGTCACCCAACATGAACAGCATTCCATGACTTTAATCACAGAATAGCTGTCATATTATGTGTCCTCAGGGGCGTAACGATCGTGGTCGCAGATGGCCCAGGATTAGGGACATATACCAGGAATTGGCCCAGGATGATACCAGTTAGGCGCCCAAGATGGGGGGCATTATACAAGGAAGGGGACAGGACAGGGACAATATTACAGGAAGGGGCCCAGAATGGGGGTTATTATAGGAAGAGGCCTAGGATTGAGGACATTATTACATTATGTGAGGGGGGCAACATGTATACGTTTACAGGATTTAGAACACTACAAGGGCCAATACATCTAACCAACATGTAGGTGGGGGCACAGGTCAATGTTTTGCACCACAGCCAATCAAACTCAAGTTACGTGACGACTAGTCCTGCTGCCAAAAGATATAATGTACATGCCCAAACCGTACTATAACTTGCAGGATACGTCCAACTCATAACACGGCTATGAAACTAATAATTTTAATGGGGCGTAAGTAATTGAAAAAAAAAAAAAGTAGAAAAAAAAATTAAAAATACGGAGATTTTTAGCAAATAGGCAGGAGGAAGTGAGAAGGGGTTGATTATGTGCAGTACAGGGGCATACGTAGAAACCATGGGGACCCATAGCAGAAGTTCTAACCTCTCCCAAAAAAATAATTAAACAAATAAATTGTTGGGTCACAGAAAAGCATATCTCAATTTTCCAGCCTTTACACAGTAATTTTCCTCCTGCTGAAGATTCCTCTTTCATTGCCTCCATAATGTATGATGACAACAAAAATGCGACCCAAACACAGTATAATACCCCCATGGCAAATATCTCCACATTAGCCTCTACCTGCACAGTATAATGACCCCACTGTACCCCACCTCAACTCCCTAGGCAAAGTATGGTGACCTCCGCACAGTATTGTCCTCCAATTGTGACCCCGACACAGCCCTCCATGCAGTATAATGGCCCCCAAATTGCTCAACACTGAAAAATGGCCCACACTAGCCCTCCAAATACAGGGTGGGCCATTTATATGGATACACCTAAATAAAATGGGAATGGTTGGCAATATCAACTTCCTGTTTGTGGCACATTAGTATATGGGAGGGGGAAACTTTTCAAGATGGGTGGTTACCATGGCGGCCATTTTGAAGTCAGACATTTTGGATCCAACTTTATTTTTTTCAATGGGAAGAGTGTCATGTGACACATCAATCTTATTGAGAATTTCACAAGAAAAACAATGATGTGCTTAGTTTTAACGTAACTTTTCTTTTGTGAGTTATTAGCAAGTTTATGACCACTTATAAAATGTGTTCAAAGTGCTGCCCATTGTGTTGGATTGTCAATGCAACCCTATTCTCCCACTCTTGACAACACAGCAGAAGAAATGCTA
This sequence comes from Dendrobates tinctorius, assembly GCF_039654945.1. Lineage (NCBI taxonomy): Eukaryota > Metazoa > Chordata > Amphibia > Anura > Dendrobatidae > Dendrobates > Dendrobates tinctorius. The sequence goes on along the minus strand of NW_027361853.1, from coordinate 4,500,006 downwards.
GCACCGGCTTCCAGTATCCGTTGTTTCAGATGCTGCACATCTCGTATCTTCACAGCATAGACAATTGCCTTCAGATAACCCCAAATATAAAGGCTAAGGGGGTCAGATCGGGAGACTTTGGTGGCCAATCAACTGGCCCATGATGACCAATCCACTTTCCAGGAGACTGTTGATGTAGGAATGCTCGGACCAGACACCCATAATTGATGGTATGGTGTAGTATGGTATATGGGGTACAAAGATAGTGAGGCCATTCTTCATCAATGGAAACCTGAATGCCCCTGGATACCTGAAATTGCTACATGATGATGTGTTGCCCTCTTTATGCACTGAATATGGCACGTTCCCTGAGATTTTCCAGCAAGATGGTGTACCACCACATTATGGGTGTCAGGTCAGAGCATTCCTACAAGGAATCTGACCCCCTTAGAATAGCATTTCTTCTGCGGTGTTGTTATCAGTGTGTCAAGAGCGGGAGAAGAGGGTTGCATTGACAATCAAACACAATGGGCAGCAAGTCGAACACATTTTATAAGTGTTCATAAACTTGTAAATAACTCATGAAAGAATAAAGTTATGTTAAAACCAAGCACATCATTGTTTTTCTTGTGAATTCTCAATACGTTTGATGTGTCACATGACCCTCTTCCCATTGGAAAAAATAAAGTTGAATCCAAAATGGCCGCCATGGTCACCACACATCTTGAAAAGTTTCCCCTCTCCCATATACTAATGTGCCACAAACAGGAAGTTGATATCACCAACCATTCCCATTTCATTTAGGTGTATCCATATAAATGGCCCACCCTGTAGTAAAATGGTCTCCACACAGTATGATGGACCCCCACAAACCTACACACTGTATAACTGCTTGCATACAGTATAATGGCACCCCCACTTAACCCTTCAAATATTATAAAGGACCCCACATAACCTTCCACATAGTATAATGCTCCCCTACAATCCTCCATATAGTATAGTGCCCCTCCTATAATCCTCCATAAAATGTAATGCACTCCCCATGGTTCTCCACATACAGTATAATACACCCCCATGGTCCTCCATACAATATAATGCACTCCCAATGGTCCCTTTATACAGGTGTAGGTATACCTGGCATTGTCATTCTTATATTAGCTTCATGAAGCTATATATCCCGGACTTCTGCCTAATATTTGCAATCTGATATACTGTTTTACAAGTATTTTTAAGGCCAAATATTGATAATTGAAACTGAGACCTTTTTTATGTACATACATACCTTTTTTTGTTTTTTTCTTGTTTGTGCCATTACTTTTTTTTATTATAGGGGTATAATAGGGCGTTCAGGGATACCGACATGGGGTGCCAAATTGTGACTATTAGGCCGGGGTCACACTGGCGAGTGCAATGCAAGAAACGCCCGCGAGTCTCTCGCATCAATACCCGGCACTCGGGACCGGAGCGTTCAGCTGCATAGAAATACATGCAGCCACACACTCCAGTCCCGAGTGCCGGGTATTGATGAGTTTCTTTCTCGCATTGCACTTGCAAGTGTAACCCCCGGCCTTAGGGTGTCAACCTCCACTGTCAGGTAGGTTGACTGACAAGGACCTTTAAGGAATTGATTGTCCCCACTATTGTGAATATACATTAATGTCTTTATTGATGTGTAACCTTGTATTGTCCCTAACTGATTATACCTCTATTCTTAGAAAGATTTTTTAATGAGTATTGTCCTTTTTAAATATAAGAATAAAAGTTATTTTTTAGGGGTCTATTTTCTTTTTGGTTTCTCTTCCTATAATAACTGGTTAAACCTTCACGTCCCTGCCGGTGAAAGATTTGTCTTCCTGTGCTGTGTGCTAAAGCTAAGTGGTTGGAGTAGAGTTGTTGTAGTCGTGTTCTGTGGTGTGCTGTAGTGTGTGTGTGTGTGTGTGTGTGTGTGTGTGTGTGTGTGTGTGTGTATCTCCTGGTTCTTTTTCCCATTTAGTTTATTCCTACCTGTTCTATCCTCCTCCCTATTATTGTTGGTTAGTGCATTTGTATGATAGAGGTTTTCGGTTATCCCCGCTTTGTCCTTGTGTCTTGTTTACTTTACATTTCTGTCCAAGGCCTTATGGGGTAGGGGAGGGGACAGATCAAGGTTTAACAGGAGCCTATGCAGAGACTCAGGCCTCTCTACCTTCAAAAGTTCCCCCAGGACAAGAATGGTTAGTGTCCCAGTTCCAGGGACAGTTTGTGGCCCCCTTCCTTACTGAAGTCTGTCATAGCGTGACACCGACCCTATGTTTTGTATTGAACCATCTAATAAGCGTGTGCAAAGGTCACTGTGAAGGGGGGAGCAGGGTCAGCTGTGACATCACCTATTGTGGTAGGTGAATCCTGTGTTATCAGATATGTCGCTGTATTCCTGTATTTCCAGAACTTCTTTCATTTTCAAAATCTTCAAATGACGGGTAAAATCTGTATTCATTGAATAAAGAATTTTGCATTACTGAGATAGAATCTCATGAGTAGCAGCTGTCATCTATGTATAAGAGAGGGGTGAGGAGCTCTGCCTCTAGCTGGTCCTCCCCCATCCCCCTTTACATAGAATCTTATGAGCACCACCTGCCATCTCCTATTTCAGTAATGTAACAATCTGTCTTCACTGAATACAGATTTTAGGCTTGTTTCACACTTCCGTTTTCTGGCGTCAGTCAAAATCCGTCCTTAGCAGAAAAAAACGGATCCGACGGATTTGCTTGGTGGATCAGTCTTTTTCCCCATAGACATGTATTAGTGACGGATTGTGACAGATGGCCTTCCGTTTCGTCCATTGTGCAATGGATCCGTCGGAAACTAGGAGTCCGTCAGTCAAAAAAAACGTCCCTAGGAACGTTTTTTGTCTCAGTCGAAAAGGCGGACAGTGACGGATTAGTCGCCTGCTAGAATGGACGCCTATGGGCGGCGGCTCCGTCGCTGTCCGTCAGAAAACGAATCCGTCGTGGGATTCAGTTTTTTGGAAAAGAGCATGCCCGGAATATATATATCTCTCTCTCTCGAATCGTGTTCCTTTATATTCCAAAATCTGCAGCTTTGACGGAGATCTGTCAAAGAAATGGAAGAAACGGATGAAAAAAAACAGATGTGACTGATTAAACAGATCCGTTTTTTGTTTCGGAGGATCCGCTAGACGGATCCGTCTAAAAAACTGATCCGTTTTTCACTATTTTGGACGGATCCGTCATTCCGCCAACACGATGGATTTTGACTGACGCCAAAAAACAAGTGTGAAAAAGGCCTTGCAGCGCTGGGGTCCTGGGTTCGAATCCCACAAAGGACAACATCTGCAAGGAGTTTGTATGTTCTCCCCGTGTTTGCGTGGGTTTCCTTCCACATTCTAAAGCCATACTAATAGGGAATTTAGATTGTGAGCCCCATCGGGGACAGTGATGATAATGTGTGTAAACTGCAAAGCGCTGCAGAATATGTTAGTGCTATATAAAAATAAAGATTATTAATTGTGAAAATGACTGATCAGTCCTGGCGGAGAAAGAAGCAGATTTCTCTAATAATATATATTACAAAGTTTCTTATTTTAATGTGTACTATTAAGGGTGGTTTCACATTAGCGTTTCAGGCCTCGGCCTGCGCACGGCCGCCGCTAAGCCCCGCCGCTCCTCCTCCTCCTGCATCCCCCATCTTTAGCACTGGCGGCGCATGCGTCCTATTGACGGTGCGCCGAGCGCACCAAATTGCAACTGGTTGCGTTTGGCGCTGGTCGTCGCACCGTCAAAAGGAAGCATGTGCCGCCAAACGCATACCTGCGCATGGCCTGCGTCCCCAGTGCTAAAGATAGGGGGGACAGGTCACATGCAGCGTCATGCGCCCGTAGGTGGAGCTACCGGAGGAGGCGCGGCAGGGGGTGGGGCTTAGCGGCAGCCGTGCGCAGGCCGACGCTGCGGCCTGAAACGCTAATGTGAAACCACCCTAATTTATGAGATAAAAATTAACAACAATTATTCTTTAAAGCTGATGGTCACATATCAGACAGCACTGGAGGTTCACAGGATAAAATACAGTCTATATTTCAGGGTAAACCCCCAATTTTGTTCTGCTTTAGGGAAATAGGTCATCTCCTACAGCTGAACATGGTGTTTAGGTCTCCTGAGATCAGTTTACTTGATGTTGAAATCCTTATAATACAAATAATATAAAATGAATCCATTAATACCCATCTATAAGAGTACGGCATATAACAAAGGCACAAATCACATTATTTCTAATGCAGATAACTGCTGTTGTAGAAGAATCTCGGGAAAACCAGATTTCTCTTCGCTTCTGCCCACGTACAGCTTTGTAGAAGATACAGGATTGTGTCACGGAAGACGTCTACAAATATAGAACCGCTACCTGAATAGTGTGCCGGTGTTGTCAGAGTGATGGCCTCCCGTCGTGATTTCATCTCCTGGTCACAGTGCAAAAAAACTCATGAATACAGACTAGATTTAGAATTGCTTGGATAAAGTGTTTACTTTCCCAGAACACAGGAGAATAATGACGTGAAAAGACAATCAGAATACATGGGATTATCCAGATGGGTTAATAACGTATATATACTGGAGTTGTAACTCTCTCCCCTTGGAAGAACCATGATTAGGTCTCCAGCAGTTCTCCAGTCATGAATGGTCCATCACGTCTGCCTAGTACAACCACCAAGTCTTCTTACTTGGGCGACCACTACCAACCTAGAGGTGGTCATACCATTAGATCGTTGTCAGCTCAAGCTGATGATGGTCATTCAACCATCCAAGGTATATGGGGGGCTTCCCGACTCATCACCGAAGACAGCTGGATTTCCACATGCCCAGTCCCTTTAGTTGTCAAAAGCAAGCCACCAACAAAAGTCTTGTCGAGGGGATGTAAGCATGCGTGTACGGAGGAAAGGGAAATGGAAATGGCTGTGCAAGTTTTCTTCCGCAACGATGAAAACCTCATTCGCACTTATTTTGTATATTGTCACAATTATTAGATTCTAGAATTTTATCAAATTTATTGAGCATTTTTTTTAAGTGGATTTTTTTTAATTGCATTTTGGACAACTAAAACGCATCATGTGCCACAGTATATGAAGACAACTGATGACGTCCTCTGGCACATACAGTATGAGGCCTATTATCTACCAAACGAAGGGCAAACAGAAGCATAAAGCGGCCAAATGAACACCGACGTCCAGTCACTCAGCAACATGAACGAACACCATGTATGAATAGTGACTCAAAGGCACTTTGCTTGCATTACTGTAAGTACCTCCATAAAAGCCAATGTAAAGATCCGCCATCTGTTATCTCAATGCAAAGAATGGCAGCAAGTGTGCACCTTATGTCCCATAATCCAAAATTAATATTTACCAGAATAAACAGCTTCCAAAATGTTCTACATAAGAAATCTGAGAATCCATGTAATCCAAATATCAAATGTATTGTATCAGTGTGCACAAATGTATTCTCAATATCTTCATACTTCGGGCCCAATTCATCATTGCATCTAAATTAGTGACTTTTTGATTTGCGATAAATCCGTCAAACAATTTCGGTCATTCGTAAAGCTGTCTTTTGTTGCTTAGTTAATTTTCACTACAAATCTGGCTTTTCCAGATGCTTACACTGATTAAAAGACTTTTTCTTTTTTTTTTTTTTTTTTTTTTAAAAAAATGTAAAATTTGACGCAAATGTATTTCATCCACCCCAGTGTGATTTTACGTATGCCAGTTATTTTGGTGCAGTTTTTGCACAATTTGGCGATAGATGCAACTTTTTGTGTTAAAATATTGACAAATGGGTCAAAAGATTAAAAAAAAAAAGCATTTTAGATTTTGCACAAATTTCCGGAACCATGTGTGCTAATGTGAGCACTGGTGTAAGACACTTAGAAAAGTTGCAAAATATTTGCACAAAATGGTTTAGACTTTTGGCCACCAAAATAGGCAGAGCTGGGGAGAAGTTGGGAGTGATACGGGGTATGGCTACAGCCACCCGTTAAATTCAGCAATTAGCATGTGCCTCCTAACTAATGTGATGCTTCATACTCCAATTTTCATTAAGGCCACATTCAGTATTTTACATCAGTATTTATAAGGCAAAACCAGAAGAGGAACAATCGGAGGAAAAGTATAATAGGAACACGGCACCACTTCTGTCTTTATCACCCACTCCAGGTTTTCCCTTACAAATACTGATGTAAAATACTGACCAAATACTGAACGTGTCCCAAGACTGTCGTGTGCACAACACCAGTCTTAATGAATCATCTCCTGAATCTATTAGGAAATCAAATAGTAACACCTGAAGGCCTAAGAAAACCCATGACTAATGACGATAATGGAGCACCCGCATGAAAAGGGGAAAATTCCAAAAATACACCCCTTAGTAGATGAAGCACTGATAAAATTAACCGTTACGTTTCGCCTGGGTGAGGCTTCAAGAGTACTTTGTTGACAAACTTGATTTTGTAACAATTGCCACTAGGGTGACAATATAACAGAAATTTGTGATGCTCACATACAAGGGCAGTGTTTAGGATAAAAAAAAAAAAATAAGCAAAAAAAAATTTAAAAAGTAACTGCTAGTTTAGTTTTTAGTACAGTTGGTGAGAGGTGTACAGTTGTGGCCAAAAGTATTGACACCCCTGCAATTCTGTCAGATAATATTCAGTTTCTTCCTGAAAATGATTGCAAGCACAAATTCTTTGGTATTATCTTCATTTAATTTGTCTTCAATGAAAAAAACACAAAAGAGAATGAAGCAAAAATCAAAAAACATTGATCATTTCACACAAAACTCCAAAAATGGGCCAGACAAAAGTATTGTCACCCTCAGCCTAATACTTGGTTGCACAACCTTTAGCCAAAATAACTGCGACCAACCACTTCCGGTAACCATCAATGAGTTTCTTACAATGCTCTGCTGGAATTTTAGACCATTCTTCTTTGGCAAACTGCTCCAGGTCCCTGATATTTGAAGGGTGCCTTCTCCAAACTGCCATTTTTAGATCTCTCCACAGGTGTTCTATGGGATTCAGGTCTGGACTCATTGCTGGCCACCTTAGAAGTCTCCAGTGCTTTCTCTCAAACCATTTTCTAGTGCTTTTTCAAGTGTTTTGGGTCATTGTCCTGCTGGAAGACCCATGACCTCTGACGGAGACCCAGCTTTCTCACACTGGGCCCTACATTATGCTGCAAAATTTGTTGGTAGTCTTCTGACTTCATAATGTCATGCACACGGTCAAGCAGTCCAGTGCCAGAGGCAGCAAAGCAACCCCAAAACATCAGGGAACCTCCGCCATGTTTGAATGTAGGGACCGTGTTCTTTTCTTTGAATGCCTCTTTTTTTCTCCTGTAAACTCTATGTTGATGCCTTTGCCCAAAAAGCTCTACTTTTGTCTCATCTGACCAGAGAACATTCTTCCAAAACATTTTTCAGGTAAGTTTTAGCAAACTCCAGCCTGGCTTTTTTATGTCTCGGTGTAAGAAGTGGGGTCTTCCTGGGTCTCCTACCATACAGTCCCTTTTCATTCAGACGCCGACGGATAGTACGGGTTGACACTGTTGTACCCTCGGACTGCAGGGCAGCTTGAACTTGTTTGGATGTTAGTCGAGGTTCTTTATCCAACATCCGCACAATCTTGCGTTGAAATCTCTTGTCAATTTTTCTTTTCCGCCCACATCTAGGGATATTAGCCACAGTGCCATGGGCTTTAAACTTCTTGATGACACTGCGCACGGTAGACACAGGAACATTCAGGTCTTTGGAGATGGACTTGTAGCCTTGAGATTGCTCATGCTTCCTCACAATTTGGTTTCTCAAGTCCTCAGACAGTTCTTTGGTCTTCTTTCTTTTCTCCATGCTCAATGTGGTACACACAAGGACACAGGACAGAGGTTGAGTCAACTTTAATCCATGTCAACTGCCTGCAAGCAGGGCTGTGGAGTCGGTCAGCCAAACCTGCAACTCCGACTCCAACTCCGACTCCGACTCCACGACTCAGACTCCCACACATATTGCTTATATTTAAGTGAAAAATTTATTGTAGTATAATGTGAACCTCAGACATTTAATCATTTTTATGATCCAATAATCAAGATATTTAGATAGAACAGAATATATATTGGTGTACTACCCGGTTTTCATTCTTTTTGGTACAGATACGATATGGATAGACAGATATGGATAAATGGATAGATAGAGCAGATTTCTAATCTGCTTTTGCTATTGAGAACATTATCTATGAGCTCAAAAACCTTTCAGGTGATGCAGTTTTTTAAAAAGATGATCAACTTTTGCAGCTGAAAAATGTATCCTCAAAAAACACAGGAAAAACGCTGTGTGTGAATGTGGCCTTAGATCAGGAATATAAGCCATTTATAGGACATTTCATAACTTTCCCAAATTCCTATGAAAAAATATTCAGCACATCCTGCATTGAATTACTGTACCCAATTTATTATATATTTTAGGAGTCAGAGTCGGTCCATTTTATACCGACTCCAACTCCGACTCCACCAAAATGAGCACCGACTCCGACTCCACGACTCCGATTCCGACTCCACAGCCCTGGCTGCAAGTGTGATTTAGTTATTGCCAACACCTGTTAGGTGCCACAGGTAAGTTACAGGTGCTGTTAATTACACAAATTAGAGAAGCATCACATGATTTTTCGAACAGTGCCAATACTTTTGTCCACCCTCTTTTTATGTTTGGTGTGGAATTATATCCAATTTGGCTTTAGGACAATTCTTTTTGTGTTTTTTCATTTAAGACAAATTAAATGAAGATAATAATACCAAAGAATTTGTGTTTGCAATCATTTTCAGGAAGAAACTGAGTATTATCTGACAGAATTGCAGGGGTGTCAATACTTTTGGCCACAACTGTATATTAATTACATAAAATGAAAATGCCAAATTTATGTGTGAAGAGTATATAAAAACTAGTACAAAGCCAAATGATAATATAATCAGTGGGGCGGAGAGACTGAATCTGCATTTTCAGACTTGCTGGCACAGCGCACTTGCAGAATGGTCAGGTCCAAGTGTGACTAAGTAAAAAGCCTTTTCTCTAGACGTCAGTATTTGGGAACCACTGATTCTTCTCTTTGCAGCAGATTTTGCACCAAACCATTGATCGGTGGCTTCCCACATTTCTGAGCATATGTGTTGCTGTATATATAGAGAGCCAAACACAACAAGAACAATCACCATCTGGAAAGGCTTCTGCTAATGTCAATCACTCACAATTACAATGTTCTCCGCAACGTCGTTCTCGTCGCAAGAAGCAATAAACCAAAAATGACCAGAAAGCCATCTGACCTGTAATATGCGTTACAAATAAGTAATAAAATATAGTAGCAAGTAAAGTCAAATTCTCATAGTTTTTCTTAATAGCGTCCTTGCTGCCAAGCAACTACGTATTATAAGGATGAAAAAAGAAAAATGAGGAACAAAAAGGGAGTCAAAATTATTAACTGCAGCTGTTTCGGGAAACGACATTATTAACATGTGTAAATGGCACCGATTATGTTTATGTAATACAGAAACTATAAAACAATGCAAGGTAATTATCCAATATTATCCAATATTATACCAGTTATAATGCAGCCTGCAGCCTAACAGGAGGAATACATGGCTTTTTATGTGGCTAATAAAAGACAAAGTAAATCACAGAAAGTAATGTATCAAATCCCTTACTATAAAAGCCTAAGGCTATGTGCACACGTTGCGGATTCCGCTGCGGAATTTTCCTCGCGGAAACGCAGGTAAAATCGCAGGTAAAGTGACCTGCGGTTTTCCTGCGGTTTGGTCTGCGGTTTTGCCCTGCGGTTTCACACCTCTACTATGGTAAAGGTATGAAACCGCTGCGGAATCTGCACAAACAATTGACATGCTGCGGTTTGTAAACTGCAGCAAAACCGCGCGGAAAAATCCGCACGGTCAGCTGTACACTGTCTGCGGAACTGCTGCGTTTCCGCAGGGCCAAAACCGCTGCGGAAACGCAGCAGAATCCGCAACGTGTGCACACAGCCTTACATGTAACAGTTCCAAACACAAAGTGTAAAAACATCGTGTAATATATATAGTATTCACCCCCCCCCCGGAACTTTTCAACATTTTCCCACATAATATGCTTCAACATAAAGATACCAAATGTAAATTTTTGGTGAAGAATCAACAACAAGTGGGACACAATTGTGAAGTTGAATGAAATTTATTGGTTATTTTATATTTTTGAGGAGATGCAAAAACTGAAAAGTGGGGCGTGCAATATTATTCGGCCCCTTTAACTTAATACTTTGTTGCGCCACCTTTTGCTGCGATTACAGCTGCAAGTCGCTTGGGGTATGTCTATCAGTTTTGTACATTGAGAGACTGAAATTTTTGCCCATTCTTTTTTGGCAAACAGCTTGAGCTCAGTGAGGTTGGATGGAGATCGTTTGTGAACAGCAGTTTTCAGCTCTTTCCAGATTCTCGATTGGATTCAGGTCTCGACTTTGACTTGGCCATGCTAACACCTGGATATGTTTATTTGTGAACCATTCCATTGTAGATTTAGCTCTACATTTGGGATCATTGTCTTGTTGGAAGACAAATCTCCTTCCCAGTCTCACGTCTTTTGCAGACTCCAACAAGTTTTCTTTAAGAATGGTCCTGTATTTGGCTCCATCCATCTTCCCATCAATTTTAACCATCTTCCCTGTCCCTGCTGAAGAAAAGCAGGCCCAAACCATGATGCTGCCACCACCATGTTTGACAGTGGGGATGATGTGATCAGGGTGTTGAGCTGTGTTGCCTTTACGCCAAACATATCGTTTGGCATTGTTGTCAAAAAGTTCGATTTTGGTTTCATCTGACCAGAGCACCTTCTTCCACATGTTTGGTGTGTCTCCCTGGTGGCTTGTTGCAAGCTTTAAACAACACTTTTTATGGCTATCTTTGAGAAATGGCTTTCTTCTTGCCACTCTTCCATAAAGGCCAGATTTGTGCAGTGTACGACTGATTGTTATCCTATGGACAGACTGTCCCCCCTCAGCTGTAGATCTCTGCAGTTCATCCAGAGCGATCATGGGCCTTTTGGCTGCATCTCTGATCAGTCTTCTCCTTGTTGGAGATGAAAGTTTAGAGGGACGGCCAGGTCTTGGTAGATTTGCAGTGGTATGATTCTCCTTCCATTTCAATATGATCGCTTGCACAGTGCTCCTTGGGATGCTTAAAGTTTTGGAAATCATTTTGTATCCAAATCCAGCTTTAATCTTCTCCACAACAGTATCACGGACCTGCCTGTTGTGTTCCTTGGTCTTCATGATGCTCTCTCTGTGCTTCAGACAGAACCCTGAGACTATCACAGAGCAGGTGCATTTATACGGAGACTTGATTACACACAGGTGGATTATATTTATCATCATTAGTCTTAGGACAACATTGGATCATTCACAGATCCACAATGAACTTCTGGAGTGAGTTTGCTGCACTGAAAGTAAAGGGGCCCAATAATATTGCACACCCCACTTGTCAGGTTTTGAATTTCCACAAAAATTTAAAATAACCAATAAATTTCGATCAACTTCACAATTGTGTCTCACTTGTTGATTCTTCACCCAAAATTTACATTTACATTATGTTTGAAGCATGATATGTGGGAAAAGGTTGAAAAGTTCCAGGGGGCCGAATACTTTCGCAAGGAATTGTGTATATATACATATACACATATATTGTATATAGTATTTATTTTCATAAATCAGTAGTACACATAACATCCTTTGTAATATGGTATATCTGATTAGAGAAATCTGCTTCTTTCGGTGACAGGACAATTGTGTACAAGATAATTGTGTACGGACTATTGTGTACAGACAATTGTGTACAGGCCAATTGTGTACAATGACAATTGTGTACAAGGCAATTGTGTACAAGGCAATTGTGTACAAGGCGATTGCCCTGTACACAATTGTCCTTGGACACAATTGTCCTTGGACACAATTTTCTGTACACAATTGTCCGTACACAATTATCTTGTACACAATTGTCATGGAACCGCTTCTTTCACTTCTTGTACTAATATTTCATTCTTAAATTTCGGAATTCATGGGGTAAAATCTGACTTCAGTGCTTACAGATTTCCCCATTACGGAGATAGGAGATTACAGTTGATGCTCATAATGTTCTACGGAGAACTGTAAATGGTCTTTCAGCAGACCATGTGTCAGCCTCTAGCTCCTCTCCACCTGCACAGAACTTTAAAAGTACCAACTGTCATGTTCTCTCTCAGTAACGTGAATGTCTGTCTTCCCTGAATTCAGATTTTACCCACAAATTGAGAGTAAAAGATCAATCCAAGAAAGGAAAAAAAGCAAATTTCACCTATAAGATATATTGCAAAGTTGCATTTTTTTCACTACTGGTTTAGGAACTAAAAACTAAAACTAGATATTATTTAGGACCCATAACATGTCACTTTCTGGAGAATATGCAATGCAGAGATCATAGGGGGTTACTCCTAATTGGTGTCTAACAGATTAGGACAACCTGATGGCTAGAAAAGGCAAAGAAAGCATTCACAGAGGGTTATTAGACTTGTACTCGCCTTCTTTTCCTTGCTATTTAGCGGTGATGCTTCTGGAACCAGTGACCATTGCCCCAAGTTAGATGTTGCGGTGGTCACATACCATATGGCTACCATCATGGATCTCATCATTGGCAATTCCAGTAAGGTGTAATCATGACAGTGCTCATCATGGAAAACCAGTGAGTGGATAAAAAATAAAACCCATCTAAAAATTCAATCATAAACAGAGACCCTATACCCGTTTTATTCAAGTGCCAAGTTGGTAAATAGCCACAGAACTGCAGCCAGACCATGCCATACATAAAAGCACCCGAGCATGTACTTTAAATTATATGTGAATAAGCTATTCGAGAAATATAAAGTGTCACATTGTCAGTTCATGGAATAGGATGCGACATGCGATTGTGTAGGGTCCACAATTTTCATCAAAGGACCGTAAAAAGTGCCACATTTGTGTCTGTCATAGCCAAAAAATCTAAGTACAACACAAAGGGCCACGCTTTCCCTAATTTACCCCAGGTGAGGTGCTGGTGGCATCCTGTGCAATGCAACTCTCGAAATCAGTCATATAGTTAATGTTTATGGAACATCCATGAGCTACAAACAGATAAGGGGACAATTCTTGTACAAATTAGGAACATTAAAACTAGTACTGGCCTGTTTGCAGCAGAACAAGATTAGCGTCTGTTGTAATGTTACTCCATGCAGCCCGGCGGAAAATGGCTCACCGAGATACATTGGTCTGTATGTCATCTACGTGCTACCTGCTGTTACATGGACAGCAGAACGACAAATTACATTTGTCTGAATGAGGCAGGATGCTTGCATTGCAAATTATTTTTTTTGTCCCTTTATATGTGCATATAAAAAAGCCCTGACTACACAGAGAGCAATTCACAGTCTCCGGTGAAAACCATAGCGGCTCCTGTGTAACCCAACAAGTCATCTCTTGGACTTCGTATTTCATTTTCCTTCTGGACGAAGCCCAAGGAGTGAGGTCATTCCTTACACTTCATCTTGGTTGCTTTACTCTTGTGAGTAATAAACGTAAAAAGGTCACAAATAGCTGAAACCCCATGAGGTCTTTCGAGGCACAAAAAAAATCTATTGGGAGTCTGGTCCTGGATTTGTTATCCAAGCTGGAGCAGTTCTCTCTATCCTCACGAGTCCTTTTACTACACCAAGTAAAAAGGTTTCCAGATTAACAACCTTGCGGGTAATCAGCTTGGATATAATGCTATGTGTCACACCAGGGAGCCGGGTCACACTGGCACAACGCCTTGTAGCAACGTGTTCTCCTATATACAAGCATGTATTGGAGTTTTTCCCAAAAATGAAACAACGCAGTTCTGATCCTCAATGGATACAAGCCGCCCAGGCAAAAGTGCACCATGAGTTACCACCCTCAACGTATCAGTAATTGAGTTCAAGGGGAAACCGTCGTGGAGGGGTTTTATGCCAATTAGATTTGGCAGTCATCATGTAGCGGCCACGATAAGACCCGCAAATGGGCCAACTGTCTCATGACTGACCAGTGACCACCCACACAAAATAACATTCATATAAGAATATAGATATATGACCCTATACGTACGTTCGGCCACATTCATGTTCCTATATTGATACAGATCCAGTAAGTGACTTGTAAATAGATTTATTGCATAAAAAAGGCTCCATCTCCCCACGTCTGGATACTCAATATGTAAAATGCATTTTCCAGCTGGAACTAAAGGGATTTTGTGTCTTTAGACAGCACCCAGTATTTATAGCCGACTCTTGTACACTAAACATATCCGGTTCTGGTAATGTAAAATGCAGCTCTACTATAAAGTGTTACAATCCCAGTCTGCAGTGAGCTAAATGCATTACAACCGGACCATTACAGCACAAAGACAAGCTCGAAATGTAGGATTGTGAAATGGTCAACTAGAAAACCGCAGTATGACATATCATGGTATGCAAAATACATTGTATCACAAATATAAACTCATTGTTACTATAGAAACAGATCTATCCTGACTAGTGCGCAATTACATGCAGAGATAAGCACCTTTCCTTGTATCTGCATGGATGGATGGTTGTATGGGAATCCACAGAAGGCGGATTTACTAAGAAAATCACAGCGACAAGCTCTGCTCAAATTCTAAAACTTGCAATAAAGAGTGATAGTGTTAACCATTTTATTTTGGCATTCACTCAGGCAAGAGGTCATGATGCTAGAGATTTGATCTGGGTTTTCATTATGATAGGAGCTGATCTGCAGAACCCAGAAGCAGCCGCTACAAAGAGGCGAAGTGGTGGTGTCCTGCTCTGTACACGGCTTAATCTGGCCACTTACATCCAGTTCCAGGCCCACGACCATGACTTCTGCTCTCTGAAGGGTTTTACCATGAGACATGAGTCAGAACACGTCCAAATTAATTTAGGAACATTATTTTTCAGCTTTGGCCATAAATACCAGCCATGGTTTACCAAAATAATGGAAGATATAACGAATCAGTTTTACAAAAGATTTAAACTGGCTCTGACCATTCCATTTAATAGTTTAATTGGGGGTTCTGCTATTCTTACTGTGAACAAAAAACACCTACAGAGGTGCAAACATGTCTTTAAAGAGAACCTGTCACTGAAAATTTTTTAATGAAAAGTAAAAATATGACTGCAATGCTGATTACATTGATACCTTTGGTGAAGAAATCCACTTTGTGGTTCCTCTTTAATCACCATTTGAAGTTCTCTGCTACTTTTTCGGTGCACAGCGGCTGGACTGTGCACTGGGTCATCTCCTCCCTGTGATTCCCTGACACCTCCGCTGCCCCCCGGTCTGTAAATGACAGGTAACTACTGAGATTTTTAAGGCTGTGTGCACACGCTGCGGATTTTGCTGCGGTTCCGCAGCGGTTTTGGCCGCTGCGGACCCGCAGCAGTTTCTGCTGCGGTGTACAGTACAATGATTCCCTATGGGAATCAAAAACCGCAGTGCAGACGGTGCGGAATTTTCCGCGCGGATTATCTGCGGTTTTCAATCCGCAGAAAGAATTGACATGTCAATTCTTTCTGCGGATTCTCCTGCGGTTTGCCATCTCCTCCATTGAGGAGATGAAAAACCGCAGGGCAAAACCGCAGAGCAATCCGCAGGTAAAACCGCAGGTCTTTTGACCTGCGGTTTCACCTGCGGATTGTACAAAATCCGCGCGGATGAATCCGCACCTTTTCCGCAGCGTGTGCACACAGCCTTACAGAGATCGGTAATTCTCAGACTGGAGGCAGCTGAGGGGCTGAGAAATCAGAGACAGGGAGGAGAACACACAGTGCACAGTCCGGCCACTGTGCACCGAAATCTAATTAGAAAAAAATAATTCAAATGGTGATTAAAGAGGAACCACAAAGCGGATTTCTTTACCAAAGGTATCGATTTAATCAGCATAATAGCAATGCATTTACTTTATATTACAAAATCATGCTGACAGGCTCTCTTTAATGCATTTTGCATACAGTGTGAACCTAGGTCCATAGAATTTTTCCCCATAAGTCAGTATCGCCAGATCATGTCTAGTACCTGTTGCTAGTAGGAAATTAAGACTGACATTTTAATTTGTCTTGAAGACGGGGTATTAGTGTGTGCTAACAGCGCACAATACGTACAGTAATCTATCTGCTCCCTGAACGTGATCATGGACCCCACAATTTTGGAGCATGATATTTCTAGGGCATTCAGATTCATTATAAAGCTTTTGCGAATGTTAGGTTCATGCCATCGCAGTGCAAGGTAATCCCAAATTCAAAATCGAGTCCACGTTTTACACATCAGCTGTCTCATGTAAAGTCCATTTTATTTGCAATTAGACCTAAACACACGAGGGAATAAAGTGAACAGAGAATAAATAAAACGGCCAGGAACAACCCCCCTGTTTATCTTATGCTCAATCTCATCTTCCAATAGTGTAAACTTACATTTGGATATGTTTAAATTCAGCGATCAACAGCTATAAACAATGCTTCCCTGGCCGGGCCCGTACTATAAGGAGCATCTATTCTGCCATAAATGGACAGAAAAGCTACGTTCAGTTTATTGTTTGCTCAGAATCTTTATTCATCAATTGGCAGGTTACAGGTTTTGGATTGCCAGGATCAGAAGACTCAAGATATACGAAGTGGAGCAGGAATTCGATCCAGACAAGCATAGCTCTAACTACCAATAATGTATCTTGTGCTTAAGCCCTAAACCTGCCCTTACATGAACCAGAAGGGTTTACGAACATGTTTCACTCTTCTGTTTTTTTTGTAGTGATGTTTACCCAACACATACACTATTGGTATCACATGTGTGGTTAGATCTATGCTTTTTTGGATCGAATACTGCGCCCGTCCGCAATTTGGATGAGATGAGACTGCCCTAATATAAATATATATGCAAAATTATATTTATATTTTAGTGTAGTCCATAAAACAATAAAAACAGGTCAGTCCAGTGCATGCTGTGTTTTCTTATTGCAGGTGTGAGCTGCCCTATAAATGATCAGTTGCACATACAGACAGCAGACCGATACATCTCGCTAATCCTAGTTTAGGGCAGAGTAATGTATGAAGCCATAAAACCCTGTGCATGGACATCGTGCACCTCACGCACAGTCATACTCCAAAGAAATCTGAGAATGGAGTATAACAGAATCAACAAGACCAGACGTGCAAAACCTGCGGCCCAGTGGCCATTATGTGTGGCCCCCAATCACATAAATTGAAAAGTGCTTGACAGGTTAACTATATGAGGGTAGCCACACACAGAAGAGTAGTGGCCGGCAGCGGAGGAGCAGGGGCTGGCAAGTGCTAATGGTGCCCTGTGTAGACATCTCTGGAAGCCTCATGCATCAGAATGACGTTTAGCCACCCGACAGCTATTCCAAAAAGCAGTATGTGAATTAGACAGGCGGCCTTGTGTCTGCAACTCCACTGTAGTTCATTGGGAGCTTTGAATCATTAGTCAGTAAGCACAAAACCCATGATCTATTGTAGAGAACCTAGTGAAGGCATCCTGCACATTGGTGGAGGCAAGTGTCCTGTAAGTAGAATTTGCACCCATCAGGCATTTATTGTATATATTGTCGATACGCCATAAATGTCACAGAAGGGAATACACCTTTCATTTTTAGTGCACCCCCCATTGTTCAGTACCACAATGTGGCCCTTGGACGAAAAAAAAAAGTTGTGCACGCCTGATCTAGACAAAAGGTATGCAATATTTTTCTATAAAAAATGTTTAACTCCAGGCAAAAACGTAAGAATGATGTAATTAAAGGGTTTAGTTAAAGGAGTTATAATAAGAATGAAACTTCACATATCCATGCGTTAGCTGTTCACTTGCAGATCACTGCTGTTCTAACCTATGGAATCCCACCAATCATAAGACCAAGGGTCCCTATCCCAAGATCGTTAGTACAATTGTTTATCCACACACATTTTGCAATTGTCGGAAGTTGCTCATTTGCTTGCTGATTACTGGGAGGAGATAGCTAGCAGACCGGGATCACACATGCGAGGAATACGGTAGAGTCTAGCATGTTAATACCAGGCACTGCCTCTCCACTCCCGAGTTCCGGCGGCAGTGCTGGGTATTAACATGCGAGACTCGGCCGTATTCCTTGCATGTGTGTCGCCGGCCTAATCGTTCATCCACATATATTTCACAATTGTCGGCAGTTGCTCATTTGCTTGCTGATTACTGGGTAGATTTACACATGGCCATCATCAGCAAACTTCCTATGATTGGGAAAAAATGGTACCATTTAATTGGGTTTTGGCTATATGGTAACATGCCACACACTGATCTCATGTAAGGGGAGATGAAATTAAAAAAAAAAAAAAAAACTCATCAAGACGTCAGATTTCCACATTTCAAGATCGCAAATAATATGAATAATTTGTGCTGTGGTTGGTGGATCCAGAATTTCCCTTTAGTCAAGTCCCTGCAGGGATCACGTTATAATCTAGTAGCTATGATGTTTCTTTGAGTCCCAGTCCTATATTAGGTATTCAGTCTTTCACCAGTGGGATTATCAACTACAAGTCTCAGCATGATAGGGGCTGGCAAGAATAGTTATAAAGTAAAAGGCAGGGCCGAGGTTCGTACAGACTGCCACATTTGGAGATTCTCAACAGCAAAAAGAATGAATGAAATGAATAGTTTAATATTGTGACTAGCAGTACACATCATTGCCGGGCTCTGGATTCCAGAGTGATCTAATGCAGGATTCCTTTGGCTCTGTAATTCAAAGAAAACTCCTCCTAAACTCCGTCCCCTTAAGTTTAATAGGAATTAAAAAAAAAAAAAAAAAGATGAACATTTCCATTTTTGGACATGAGGGAGCTCTTGCCGAATAGTCTCAGACCACAAGCTCAGACAAGGACATAAACCGAAGCTGTGATCAGCTGAGAGGAAATGATGGGAGGTAAAGTCTCCTCCGTCAAAGGCACCAGGGTTAAAGGAACACCTACCTACCCCTTACACACTGCACACTTGTAGGGACTGCAAATGTCTGGAGAACAGAGTAGGAACTGACCCAACCAAAGAGATCACATACAGTATGGTAAGAACATAAGAATAAGATTCTGCATCATCGGAAACTGTAAATGGTCTCGAAAATTAATAATAGCTGCTGCCGAAAAAAAAAAAGGTCAATCCTGAAGAACACCGGTTTGGTCTTCTCCTGGGATTATAGAAGGTTCCTCATCTATAAGGTTCCTCCCTAAAAAGAATGAACATAAAAAGAACATTGCTGTTCATAAGTTCAAGCTTCTTTTAACCTTTTCAAGCTTCTTTTAACCTCTTCAAGCTTCGAAAGACACAAAATGGTTAAAAGTAGTGTTAAAAGAGGTGTTAAAATGGTTAAAAGAAGAATCCATTCTTTGGGCTCACTCATTTATAGAAGAAAGTTTACAAAACTGCCACAGGCGAAGAAGGGACCAAAAAGTCACCTAAAAGAGGTCAAAAGATGGTGGTATGGACAGAAACGTCTCCCTCCTGTAAACATTGGAGGGTCCGTGGATGTCTAAAGTTATATGCACACATCTTTTTCCAGCGGATTCTGTCTGGTACCCACCTGAAAAAGCACTCCAAAAAAATGAAAATGTTGCACGCAACATCAAAACGACATTGTTGTGCAGAAGTTCAGTCTTCGGTCCCCTCTTGAGAGCTTCAGGGTCTGGAAACCTTGAAGAGGTTAGAAGAGGTAATGTTCACTCTTCTTTGACTGTATCATAGGCCTCTCACCTATTAAACCAATACCCGGTCTGCACCAACAAGGGTTGGACATTAACCTCTAGGTTCCAATTCATTATTGCATATGCGCCTTTTGTCTAGTTTTTTGCGTTTTTAAATTTGCACCTAACTCTTCTTTTCGTTTGTGCATTTTTTCTCTTTTTCTTGCTTAGTTCCTTACTTTGGGTGAAGTTTAGGTCTTCCACCAGATAAAGTATTTGAGACTTTTCAAAATGTTGCAAAATTTGTTGCAAATATCCTCCAGGTCCCCTACACTCTGGAGTGATTTACGTACACAAGAAAAAAAAAATAACAATTTTTGTGATATTGTGCAAAACATGAGACTTTTTGAGCTAAAGTTTTACAAAAAAAAAAAGTTACAAGTTAAAAATACAGACTTTTTTTTGCCTCTGACTTGCAAATTTCTTGAACCATATGCACAATTTTGAAGTTTTAAGCAAATGAATTCCATAGGACAAAATAAAAAGAAAAGTAATGAATCGGGGCCACAGTGTAAAAACTAAAGGGACTTTTCCTCCCTACTTCTGGAGAGCTAATCTGCATACTTAAATATCAAAATAATATTATTATTAATATTAATTCCTTTTCTGGCGTTTCCCTGCAGCTCAGTTGCTGACAAATGCGAATACCTGGCCAAGGAAATTAGAATTGGGTCCCATCCAAAACTCAAACTGACTGCAGCAATAGCAGGCTGCGGAGGAAAAGTCTGAATAAAAAGGATTTTCTGGTTAAAATAATTAAGACTCTCAATTCAAAATTTTCCAAGCAGCATTTGATATATGGTCTAGAAGACTCATGGTGACCGATAAAACTGGCGGATCACCATTAATTGGAGGTACAGCCTCACACAGCTTTTTTTTTTTTTTTTTTTTTTTTAATTACATGCGCAATCGGTTATTTGTACAGATAAACCATGGACCCTTTAAAATTAATGTGCCAGCTCTCTTATTTTTTGGGGGGATTTTGTAGACTTATGGACCAAAGGGAGATAATGTTTTACAGTTCATTGATGAAAACCACGTAAATCAATGTCATCCGTGTGATGTCAATTTAGGTGAAGGTACAATTTTATTTTATTTTTATTTTTCATACTTGCAAAAGAGGATTGTAAAAACTGATACACAGACCAAAAGTTAATTGGAGAATTTTTTTTTTACATATTTTTCACGTTTTTTTAAATTTGTTTTTAAAAAAAAGAAGATACGTTGATGAAAGATAGAAAGACGGGTGTAGCATGTGGGCACAACACAATACATTTTTTTTTTCTGGCCGAAAAACTGAAAATTTTGCATACACTGGTGTGAACTTGGCATTGGGCTACATTCACACGTTCAGTATTTTGCATCAGTATTTGAGTGGAACAATCTGAGGAAAAGTATCATAGAAACACGTCACCACTTCTGTATTATCACCCACTCCTGGTTTTGGCTTACACATAGCGATGTAAAATACTGAACGTGTGAATGTGGCCTTACAGAGAGTAAAAAAAAAAAAAAAAAAAAAAAGGATTGCGGCACGTTTATACCCAACTCGTACATATGGTACCAGCTATCTGGTGGCAACGTCCCTATACTGGAACACTTTCTTAGTAATTTGGTGGACTTCTAGTCCCTTTAGGTCTCATTCAGACAGTCGGATTATGATTTTCTTCAGATTGTTATCAATGTGAGTTTTTACTATATATATTATATATATATTACATATACACACACACACACACACATCTATCAAGGCTCAATGGGAAGAACAAAATCCGCGCTGCTGGCATAGTGTGATGGCCAAAAGAAGAGATGGAAGCTGCAGATGTGAAGACACGAAAGCTCCTCACAATGCATGGAGGTCTCCACCCTGAGGCTGAGTTCACATGTCGTGGTTTTTTCGCGTTTTCGCGGCGGTTTTAAACGCGCGATTTTGCCACGAAAAATAAGCATCCCATGCAATCCTATGGGATTCCGCAATGCTGTGCTAATGCTGCGGTTTTTTCCGCGGCAGAATCGCTTCGTGGTAAAAAACGCAGCATGATTAATTTAGCGGAATCGTGGCGATTCCGCCCGCATAGGAATGCATTGTTCTGCTTTCTTTCCACATGTGGCTGTACCCACTATGCGAAAAGTAAGCAGAACATTTGCAGATGGTACCCACGGTCCGGAGGAGAAGATACTGTCCTCCGGGCTTTGGGTACAATATCCCTGTAAAAAATAGAATTAAGATAAAAAATATTGTTATTCTCACCTTCCGACGTCCCGCGCAGCCTTCCCGCCTCTCTCCACGCTCCCGGTCCCAGTAATCCTTTGCGAAAATGACCGCGATGACGTTGCGGTCTTGTGGGAGCACGACGTCTCGCGGTCATTCGCGATGACGTCGTGGGAGTGCGACGTCTCGCGGTCATTCGCACAGTGGATTACTGGGACCGGGAGCGTGGAGAGAGGCGGGAAGGCTGCGTGGGACGCCGGAAGGTGAGAATAACACTTTTTTTTTTATTATTTTTTACATTTTATCTTTTACTACTGATGCTGCATAGGCAACCTGTCAATCAGTTCTCCAAGCGATGCTCCAGATCACTTGGAAAACGCTAGCATTCTGCAAGCTAATTACGCTTGCAAATCGCTAGCTTTTCCACGAGAAAATCTTGGGAATTTAAAATGCAATTTTCCCGAGGAATGGAATTCCGTAATTTTCACGGTAACTTCCGCGAGAGTTCGGCTACGTGTGAACGTAGCCTAAGTCTAGCACCCAAAGATTCTATACCAACACAAAGGAAGGTTGTCGAGGCTTGATAAGCATCCAAGCCATCATCATGGATGAAACAAGGAGTATCTAGGAATACATCAGTAGAATCGCGCCAGAAGATGAGATGCTGAGAGAAAGCCTAAGGCAGCAACAACAACAGATCTGGAAGAAAGAACAGGAACAAGAAGCACCATGGCAAGACAAGCTGCAGCACAGGATGTACCACCGACAGATAATGGAAGTGGCTGGAGAAATCCTACCAATGGCTGGAGAAAGCTGGACTCCGAGACAGCACAGAGGCACTAATCATAGCAGCACAAGAGCAAGCACTAAGTACCAGATCCATAGAAGCAGGAATCTACCACACAAGACAAGACCCAAGGTGCAGACTATGCAAAGAAACCGAAGAAACAGTCCAACACAGTGACAGGATGCAAAAAAACAAGCAGGAACAGTGTATACCGTACACAGCAACCAAGTAGCGAGAATTGTACACAGGGACATCTGCACAGCATGTGTGCTGAGTCCCCCTAAGTCCAGGTGGGAGACCCCAGAAAAAGTGGTGGAGAATGAAAGGGCTAAAATCCTGTGGGACTTCAAGATCCAGGCAGATAAGCAGGTGTTAGCTATCCAACCAGACATTGTGATAGTAGACAAGGATCAGAAGACAGCAATGATAATAGATGTGGCAGTGCCAAGTGACAGCAACATCAGAAAGAAGGAATATGAGAAGCTGGAGAAATACCAGGGCCTCAAAGGAGAACTGGAGAGGATGTGGAAGGTGAAGGCAACAGTGATTCCAGTGGTGATAGGAGCACTTGGATTAGTGACCCCTAAGTTGGAAGCATGGCTACAACAGATCCCAGGAGCAACATCTGAGCTCTCTGTCCAGAAAAGCACAATACTGGGAACAACTAAGATCCTGCAGAGAACCCTCAAACTCCCAGGCCTCTGGTAGAGGACCCGAGAATGAAAAGGACAACAAAGACCACCCCCATTGAGGGGTGAGAAGGAGATGTGTGTAAATATATTTTTTTATATATATATATATATATATATATATATATATATATATATATATATATATATATATATATATATATATATACACACACACACACACAACAACAAAAAAAAAACCATAGATTGATCAAGCTTCCTCTTTTTTTTTTGATAATAGAAAAGTAGAGGATGGCATCAGTGCACTCCGTGTTTTTCACGACCTTACAGGCTTGTGTGAGCGAATTTGGACTAAAAAAACCCCTGAAATCTCCATGTTTTTTTGCGGAGGCATAGTCCGAAAAAAATAAATAAAATCATAAAAATAAAGTTTTACCCAAACATGTAAATGCACTGTGGACTATAAGTGCTGGTTCTATGCAAGAAAAATACTGGCAGAACATGTACTTTGTAGAATATTTAGAAAAATGAACTTCTATCTTTCAAATGGTTTTTGGCAACAAATGGGAGAAATTCAACCTGTGCTGCTCTTTATACAAAGAAATAAATAGGAAGGGGCGAAGCTTGTTCCGTTTTTTTTTGTTGTGCTCACACCTGTGGTTGTCACACAACTCAAAAGGACACTATGGACTTACAATGGGGAAAAATGAAATCATCCATCAAATGTGACCGAGCCCCCCCGACAAAGCCTCCCGTAGAGATGCGAGCACGCCATTATCCAGTTCTCCGAGTGCAGGTATATTCTGGATGCCTCGGCTACATTCCGGGTTTCCAGACCCTCGCCTAGATCACAAGGAGGAAACTAAATACTGTTTACATTGCATGCAGCAACTGAATAAGGTGCACACTTACAGTATATGGTTTATATGTGAAGAGTTCTTGGGTTTCTAGATGAAACACTTGGTTAGCGAACGCACAGCGCCTGTCAGCGCTTTCAACAGGTATGTCAATGTCTCTGTTCTGCTCCATCACAGGAGCAAATAAAGAGCTGCCTGAGGGACAGATCACATTAAAAAGCTTACCAACATTTTAAAACCCCCAATTGGGACTTTTAAGCCTCACCCCAGAACGCGCCTAAAGTGTGAAGTGCAGCGAACATTTACGCAGCATTGATCATTTTGAGAAAAAAAAATAAAAAACAGTGGCTAAGTTCACACTAGGCGCTTTTGCAGCTTTTTTATGCAAATTTTCTGCTGCCTTATACAGTACCAGCAAAGTCTGGTACATTGTTTTTTTTTCCCCATCAGTGTTTTGCGCTTGGCATGGTTTCTTGCACAATGGAGCATGTCACTTTTTTCAGCATTTTTTTCAATGAATGGGTGATGAAACAAAAGCACAAAAAACGCAGCAAAGAGTGCAAGAAACACCAAGGAAAACATGCTTTTTTCTGCAGCTTCTTTCCTGCCAAGAGATCAGGTTTTGCAACAGAAAAAGCCGCTGATACAACGACTAGTGTGAACTTACCCTAAACAAGAAAAAAATAAAAAGTGGATCCCCCCCCCCCCCCTATCATTTGCTCCACTTGCCTCATGCTTATTGAATGTCTCTGAAACCCTTTCAGAATTTGGCCAAGGAATAGGCAAATTAGCGGGTCCCCGGTTGTGAAGGTGTTGTGCCCCCCACCCCCCCGAACTAATCGCCCCACTAATCCTATTATCACATCCCTGTGGAGACATGGTTTGTAAGTGCGACGCCTGCACATCTCGCGCGTGTGCGCAACTTTCAATCACCCCAGGAGGTGCGCAAAGGGGTTGTCCACCATTTGAAACCATTTTTTACTTCTTTTGTTTTCGTGATTGGGCTTCCTTAAAAATTTGGCACCGCTTGCCTATGTGCTGCACTGTCTATTGCTGGCTGCAGAATGAGTTAACTGAGAATCTGTCAGTAAGATTCCAGTGACAGTCCAATTGGAGAGTTTTATTCTCTTTTTTTGTGCTGATTTATGAGCACAGACATCAAAGTAGAATGTGCAAGTAAACAAAGAGCCATCAAATGAAAAACGATGCAACTTTTTTTTAATGAAACCAAAATTTGCAAGAATTATTTTTAGTCCCAAATATATGCATTTATGTTATATATTTTTTTAATACTCTTTTTATAGTAAACTTTGGCATGCAATTAACAGAGACTTGTCACCTCTCTATCCCGCTCACACAGGCCGCGGTTGTAAGGAATTTAAGGGGGATTAAAGGCTCCGGGGTCTGACATGTGGTCACGAGCAAAGACTGCAGCAGATCTTTCCAGGAGTGTCGCCAAACAATAAATGCTCTATAGAAATGTCCAACTCCAAACAAGGCCAGTGTTACCTCTGGGGCCACGCACTAATTTTCCACCCCCTCTAATACCCAGCAGATTGCGCTTCCGCTTCCCCAATAATAGAGCTAAGCTTTATATGAGGAGGGGGTCATATGTACTAGCAGCGGCCCGTTATATTCATTCGGTTCATGCCAGATATGTATTTTCAATTCAGGGATTGTAAATGGATACATGCGATTGGCCAGTACAGTGCACTATACGGCCCGAGGGATCAAATCAGGAGAACTAGCCAGGAATATATTTAGTCTGAATATACATCATCACTAAGCATCTGAAAGGCTCCACAGTCTCTAAATACTTCCTGTAGTTCAGAGACTGGAATACAGCGGCGACTCCAGGATAACGTCATTCGAAAGTCCTAATAAAAGAACACGATTAAATTGTGCGCCATTATCTTCCGCGCAGTCAAATCTAGATCCCTGCGTGCTATCAGTGAATGGAAACCTTCCCATATACCCAACACTTCTCACAACCGAGATATAAATGGTTTCCACTAGTCAACAGTAAGCAAAAAAATATTCCAAATATTTAAGGGATTTTACACTTCCAGCACTCTGCACATCATCACTGTGCCTTCATTAAAAATGATAGAAACAGCTGGAATTCTCACCTCCTTGGGTGCAGTGCTGCACTTCCACTGCCGGTCTCGCTGAGCCCAGCGACTGGCGGCAGCGCTACTGATGTGATGTCACAGCTGCAGATGGTAAATTATCACGGCAACGGAAGCATTCAGAAGCAGCATGGAAGACATGTTACAGGAGTACTGAACTGGCTGCCTGTGAATCCAGCACTGGAATAAGGTAAAATGGATGCATGAAGATGCAGCTTGATTCACCTGATTGCTGACTGCTCCTCACTTTTTTTTTCCTCTCTAGAGAATAAAAGGAGCCGTCATCTGATCCTTAGTAAGTGGCGAGTCTGTCTTGCTTTCATCAAGATGGACTAGAGTAAATGGTGAATTCAGGGGTCAGAGGGGAAAAAGGTGCTCAGAAGTTGAGAAATATGTAGATTTCTATTCTATATTACAAAGTTTCTTATGGTCACCTGAACTAAAGATTTATGCAAAGTTTATTGAAACAGTAACCATTTCAGTGCGGAGTGCAAGGATGAAACACTAATGCCCTGCATATGTCATTGGGAGTCACAGTAAAGATTACAGTGGCGCTTGTTCTGGGAATCATGTGCTCCAGCTTTCAGTCATAGATGTGCAGCTTCAGTCACCGCTCAGTATACAGCCTCCAGCTTTCAGTCATAGAGGTGCAGCTTCAGTCACCGCTAGGTATACAGCCTCCAGCTTTCAGTCATAGAGGTGCAGCTTCAGTCACCGCTCAGTATACAGCCTCCAGTTTTCAGTCATAGAGGTGCAGCTTCAGTCAGTGCTCATTATACAGCCTCCAGTTTTCAGTCATAGAGGTGCAGCTTCAGTCACCGCTCAGTGCATAGTGACCGGCGGCTGAAAACATGCCCCAGAACTGACTGACAGCTGGCTGTGTAGTTCATCAGTGCTCAACCAACAGTCAGTGCTGGGGTGTTGTTACAGCCACAGTGACTGAAGAGGCTGATGGCCACCCCTATGACTGAAAGCAAGAGACTGCCGGTAGGAATAAAGTTAATTTCCTCCTGGCAGGCAGGCTTTCAGTGAAACAGCTACGCAATGGTATTAACCTGAAGATTAACCCCATATCTGCAGCAGGTTAACAACATTTTTTTTTTACATGACAAGAATAGGCAAACAATATGTGAGGGAAAAAAAAAAAGAGTGCAAAAAGAGAAATCAGTGTGTTCTCGTCATCCATACACATAACAGTGCTGGGACTTCTTGATATTGGGGGGGCCTAGAACAAATCTTGCGCCTTAGGCAGCTGAGCCTTTTCTAGTAGTTTCCATACTACGGTGCTATATACATTTATATAATTGCATTAAGTAGAGTTTATATAGCAGATCATAACAGATAAACTGCTACTAGGACAGATAAGTCTGCAGCCCTGGGATTGAGCATAGGCTAACATACCATGCACGCCTGCGAGTATCTGTACATGAGCTGACTTGTAAGGCTATGTGCACACGTTTTGAGAGCTGGAGATTTTTCCCCGCAAATTTCTAAAAATCCGCAGGTCAAAAGTCCTGCGGTTTAGCCCTGCTGTTTCACACTTCACAATGGATAAGGTGTGAAACCGCAGCGGAATCCGCACAAAGAATTGACATGCTGCGGATTGTAACCCGCAGCAAATCCGCAGCATGCGCACAGCGTTTTTGGTTTGAACATTGAAAACAATGGTACTGTACAATGCAGCAGAAACTGCTGCGGACCCGCAGGGCCAGAAAAGTTGCGGATCCGCAGCAGAATCCGCAGCGTGCACATAGCCTAAGTAAGCGAGCGCAGCACTTTCTCATGATATTGATTAGACAAGCGCTCCTTATTTTATCTACATATGTTTCCCAGTAATGTGGCAGATGGAAAGAAGGCGAGGGGAGGATATCTTGGATGTGAAGCGGAAATACTGCAGAGATGAAAAAGCAGCGGATGACTATTAGGTCATGGGAGGCTGGTGGGAATTTACAGGAGGGGGGATATTTCACAACAAGGCATAAGGTACCATAAGGGCTGCAGGCTTGCTATGAAAGATCAAGACACTAACAATGGCACTTCATCATTTAGGAGAAACTTACATCAAAATAACATTTCTTTTAAAATTTCAAGACACTTCAATATTCTTTTAAGCAAATCTACACACAGTGATGGACTAATAACAGTATGTCAGTATGTGTGTATAGTATGTAGCCAATGGTTGGCATGCCAATACAATTATTTAAATGTTATATCATAATCACAGTACGGACAATATTTTTTACTGGAACACTGAAAAAGCAGCTTAATTTACATGAAAGAGTATGTTACCAGTGAGATCTATGTCCGGCCCATAGATCCCACTGACAGATTCCTTTGAGGAATCCTGAATAAAATAGTCTTTTGCATTAATATGGGGATTATTCTTGACTCACTATGATAACCAGAGCTTTAGCTTATGAAACAGGACCTTGGTTGATATTATAAGGATGGACGGCGCCCCCTGACACTTTAGCGACGGACGGCGCCCCCCCTGAAACTTTAGCGATGAAATGTGGTCACTGTTACACTAGTGCGGATCTGGTTTAGATTGGTCCGCACGCATCAGACACCGGCTGCATGATTCCAGCCATGTTTGTTTTAATTTTAAATGTTGGGAGTAAAACATCAGGCGTCTAGTCAGACAAGTGGGTCCCTGATGGCTTCAACCCGCCAGCTACCAATGACGGTCACTCCAGGGGAGCAAAAGCTGACCTGCCTCCTCCCCCATATATTTGCCATTGGGAACATATTGAGAAGACCACATACATTGGGGGGATAACGTACTGTGTATCGGCTTCGGACAACTGTAATATAATGAATTGCCACCAAAATGTGCACCATTATCAAATATACAATGTCTGCAGTACCTTAGCTCACACTGTGAAACACTACGGGTCCCCATTTACTAAAAGCTAGTTGCGCCTGGTTTCTTGTGCAATTCACAAAACTTGTTGGCAGCATTTTGGTGTAGACATATGTTTTAAATAATTGACGACAAACAAAACGAGCACAGGCTTACGACAGAGGAGCCGTAATTTTTAGCAAATTTAATATTGGCATGTGCTTGTCGGCATTAGTAAATGTGGGTCATTTCGTTCCTAGTTAGCCTGGACTGATGGCTACCAAGTATCTGATTTACCCCTGAGGAAGTCGCTGTTGGTGGCAATACGCGCTGGACGAGAATACACCCCCTTTTCAGCATTCCTCCTTGTTTTCTATAGTGTTTATATTATAAAGCTACTTATTTATGATTAATACACACCTACCCTGACCTGATTTTTTTTGCATGCCTGCACTTTTCACAGAGTGAAATATAATGCATTCTGCTTGTTAGGGAATCACCTATTCTTCGTCATCTGGTAGAGGATATTTGACCCAGACACAGAGTGCTTTGCCAAGTCTTTTATTTTTTTTCTGTGCCTTTATGTGGTTTTTTTAAACAGTTATGTGATGGTTATGTGTGACTGGACACACCGCCTCCAGCAGGGCGAATTTCTCTGACACACGTGACCCTAGATACACCGCCTCCAGCAGGGCGAATTTAGATAATATAACGTGCAGCCGGATAGACCGCCTCCAGCAGGCGAATTTCAGAAATACACGTGTATCTGAATACAACGCCTCCAGCAGGGCGAATTTAAATAATAAAGGGAAACACCAGGGAAACCGATACAATGGAGGGCCCTGCGATAGGGAACGGGGACGTGGAGACCTCCTGCACTCCCCTGAATCAGTGTCTCTACACTCCTGACAGTCCCTATGCAGGTTCCGCACCTGGCGCTGAGCAGGATACCTAAAAACCCTAGCTCGCCCTGCACCTAGCCCTTTCTAGTGAAATGGACGGTGCAGAAACTAATCCCACCACTGCACTGAAACACACAAAAGGAAATGTACAAACAGGGATAACACCACTTAGCTTTGCTCTGTCGCTCTTGCTCCCAGCAACAGAGTCCAGCACCAGAATGCAGCTTTCCTCCTGAATAGCTGCTGCTTCACCAAGCTTTGTCAGAGCTGCAAGGAATTCTCTCTAGCTCCTTCCTCCACCAAGGATGGTTGAAATGACCAATATCACCAACAGTGAGAGAGCACATGACACACCTTTATAGTTAAGCCAGAGGAATCACACCTGTTAATGATTCCAGTGTAATAACGCTAACCACCACCGGGGGCAAACTAGAACAAAAGACACCAATGTGTAATGACCCTAATGGCCACCAGGGGCAAAACTAACTTTAAGCAACTAGCTTAAAGAAAAAAAAAAGGTTACAAGTGCTTTTATCTGTCACAATCCAGCATGGATCATGACAGTACCCTCCCTTAATGAGGGGCCTCTGGACCCTCAAGACTGCTCCTCATAAGGGAACCACCTACAAAGGGGACGCCCAGATCCAGAGTTCACCCCTGCAACAACCTGCACGTCAGGTTGACAAACGAGCACCGCTGGTATTAGCAATGTATGTTCTGGAAGCACCACACATCTCCGAAGCGCCAACCTGGGGAACGAGTTGTGCATGTTTGGGGTTAAATCGAGCTGGTAAGACTCCGCAACACACTTCCACTGGATGTTTTTTGGTAGCCACCCATACATGCTCGTTCACTCACAGGTCCGGACCTGAAGGTTTATTGCCACACATACGTTTGTCACAATTTGGTGAACTCTTTCTGGGATTGACAACAGAGGCGTCCCCCTGTGTCACCACACTCACACCCCCGCAATTCAACAAGGGGTTCACCATCCTCCAGCCCCTTCCACCACTAGGTCTGCACCTCCCAGGGTTGGCTAATGGCGAGGGTTGAGACTTGCCCCTACTCACCTGCAGCGCACCTGCTGCTCTCACTGGAGAGGAAGGGGTCGGTTGAAGAAAGATGGCAGAGACAATAGTCCCTAGGCAGCGGCCCTCACACGACTGCCCCCAGCTGATTACTTCCCTTGCCCGCCAATCAATCACCTCCGGTACTCCGCCAGCCAACACCTCTGCTGACAAAGTACCTTGGGAGGGCAAAATGGAGGAAATATACACTCCCTGGTCGCCTCCCTCCAAGCGACCAGGGGAATGCGGCTTCTGAGATGGCATAGATAATTTGGCGCGCGTAGGGCAAACCTTAAGGACATGACCAGTCTGCCCACAGTAGAAACATGCCGACACCACTTCCTGAACCGTAGGCAGCCCTGTACACAAACTAGCTCTTCCTACTTGCATGGGTTCGTCGAGACTTGGCACACACTGGGCAGGCTCCCATGAAATGGCCCGGCTTCCCACAGGAAAAGCATACCCCCCCCCCACCACGGCAAGCCGCATTAAACCCCTTTTTGTACCAACACCACCAGGCTGCCTGGGTTCCTCCGTCCGCACTGGTGGGTCCTCCTCCCTAGCGAGGACAACAGGGGGCACATTTTGTGTATGTCTCTCCCTAAGGCGTCTATCCACCCAGATGGCAAGGGACATGGCGGCCTCCAACGACCTGGGGGCGGCGTACTGCACCAGAGTATCCTGCAACTTTGGAGACTGACCCTGCACAAATTGACTCCTAAATGCAGGGTCATTCCACTGAGTGTCAGTGGCCCACCTCCTGAACTCTGAGCAGGACTCCTCAGCAACCTGGACTCCCTGTTTACACCTACGGAGTCGCGATCAGGATCCCCATACACTAGCGCCAAAGCCGCAAAAAACTCGTCCAAGGACTCCAATGATGGTGAATCGTCCGGCAGGGAGAAGGCCCACGATTGGGGATCCCCCTTCAGAAGGGACATAATGATTCCCACCCGTTGCTCTTCACTCCCTGATGAACGAAGGCGCAGCCTGAAGTATAATTTGCAGGCTTGCTGAAAAACCAAGAATTGATCTCTCCCTCGAGAAAACCTGTCAGGGAGGGATATCTTGGGTTCTGGCTGAGCCGGTTTCTGAACAAAGCCGCCAAAGCCCACCAACAGCTGCAGTTGCTGCACCAACTCACCGCGCAGCCCTTTAATCTCATCAGTAAATATCTGCAGCATTTGGGCAAAGGTCTGCATTGGGTCCATGGCTCAGCAGAACAAAATGTACGGTTGGTGATAATGTGATGGTTACATGTGACTGGACACACCGCCTCCAGCAGTGCGAATTTCTCTAACACACATGTATCTGGATACAACGCCTCCAGCAGGGCGAATTTAAATAATAAAGGGAAACACCAGGGAAACCGATACAATGGAGGACCCTGCGATAGGGAACAGGGACAAGGAGACCTCCTGCACTCCCCTGAGTCAGTATCTCTACACTCCTGACAGTCGCTATGCAGGTTTCGCAACTGGCGCTGAGCAGGATACCTAAAAACCCTAGCTCGTCCTGCACCTAGCCCTTTCTAGTGAAATTGACGGTGCAGAAACTAATCCCACCACTGCACTGAAACACACAAAAGGAAATGTACAAACAGGGATAACACCACTTAGCTTTGCTCTGTCGCTCTTGCTCCCAGCAACAGAGTCCAGCACCAGAATGCAGCTTTCCTCCTGAATAGCTGCTGCTTCACCAAGCTTTGTCAGAGCTGCAAGGAACTCTCTCTAGCTCCTTCCTCCACCAAGGATGGTTGAAATGACCAATAGCACCAACAGTGAGAGAGCACATGACACACCTTAAGGGTGAGTTCACACGTGGCGTTTTTTTCGCATTTCCACGGCAGTTTTAACCGCGCGATTTTGCCGCGAAAATGCGAAAAATAAGCATCCCATGCATTCCTATGGGATTCCGCAATGCTGTGCTAATGCTGCGGTTTTTACCGCGGCGGAATCGCTTCGCGGTAAAAACCGCAGCATGCTCATTAATTTGCGGAATCGCGGCGATCCCGCACCCATAGGAATGCATTGTTCCGCTTACTTCCCGCATGTGGCTGTGCACACCATGCGGAAAGTAAGCAGAACAATTGCGGATGGTACCCACGGTCCGGAGGAGAGGAGACTGTCCTCCGGGCTTTGGGTACCATATCCCTGTAAAAAATAGAATTTAAAATAAAAAATATTGTTATTCTCACCCTCCGACGTCCCGCGCAGCCTTCCCGCTTCTCTTCACGCTCCCGTTCCCAGTAGTCCTTTGCGAAAATGCCCGCGATGGCGTCCGATCTCGCGGGATCGCGAAGTCTCGCAGTAATTCGCGAGACGTCGCGTTCCCGCGAGAACTGACGTCATCGCGGGCATTTTCGCAAAGGACTACTGGGAACGGATGCGCGGGACGTCGGAGGGTGAGAATAACACCGTTTTTTTTTTTTTTACATTCTATCTTTTACTACTGATGCTGCATAGGCGGCCTCAGTAGTAAAAAGTTGGTCACACTCGTCAAACACTATGTTTGACGAGTGTGACCAACCTGTCAATCAGTTCTCCAAGCGATGCTACAGATCGCTTGGAGAACGCTAGCATTTTGCAAGCTAATTACGCTTGCAAAATGCTAGTTTTTCCGCGGGAAAATCGCGGGAATTTAAAATGCGATTTTCCCGCGGACTGGAATTCCGGAATTCTCGCGGCAATTTCCGCGAGAGTTCCGGTACGTGTGCACTTAGCCTTATAGTCAAGTCAGAGGAATCACACCTGTTAGTGATTCCCGTGTAATAACGCTAACCACCACCGGGGGCAAACTAGAACAAAAGACCACTGTGTAATGAACCAAATGGCCACCGGGGGCAATAAATTTAAGCAACCAGCTTAAGGGTACCGTTACACCTAGCGACTCACCAGCAATCCCGACCAGCGATATGATGCTGGTGAATCGCTGGGTGGTCGCTAGTGAGCTGCCACTCAGGCAGATCTCACCAGCGACATTGCAGGGGACGGGGATCGCTACTTACCTGTCAGGCGCGGCGATCCTGCGTCCTCCCGCCCGGCTCCACGCGTCGCTCATCGTCACAGCATGAAGCGCCGCAGGAAGTGGACGATGAGGAATGATCCAGCAGCTTCTCGCGCGATCAGCGATTACCAGCGGGGGAGCCGGTCGGAGGTAAGTATCACATGCAGCGATATCGCTAGTAATATCGCTGCAACATCACAAAATCGGTGACTTTACAGCGATATTGCTAGCGATATCGCAGTGTGTAACGGGGGCTTAAAGAAGAAAAAAAAAGTTACAAGTGCTCTTATCTGTCACAATCCAGCATGGATCATGACAAGTTACCATTATGAGACATGCAACGACTTACAGTCTGCTCTCCTGATCTAAATGTTTCACATTAATAACGTCCACTTTCATTTGGAAGCAGATTCTCTGGGAGATCTATGTCCAGCCCATAGATCTTAACAGCTCATTTACATATTAAAAAAATGGTTTCTCAAGAATAATGGTACCGTTACACTTAAAGATGCACCAGCGATCCCGACAATGATACGACCTTGTCAGGATCGCTGGTGCATCACTACATGATCGCTGGTGAGCTGCCAAACAGGCAGCTTCACCAGCGATCAGCACCAGCGAGGACGCTGGTATCTAAGGTAAATATCGGGTTACTAAGCGGCGTGCGTCACTTAGTTGCCCGATGTGTACCATAGAAACCTGCGTGCTCACGCCGGGAGCTGCCAGCACGCAGGTTTCTAGAGTACACATCGGGTAGCCAAGTGATGCGCGCCGCTTAGTAACCTGATATTTACCTTAGATACCAGCTCCCAGCGTCTGCTTAGAGCGCTGGGAGCCTCGCTGATCGTTTGCTCCCGCTGCCACATGCAGAGCAACAATCAAAAAATGGCCCAGGACGATAGTGCACGATCAGCGATACCCGGCGGGGGGGGGGGGGGGGCGGTCGCTGATCCCAATGACACACAGCGATCTCGCTGGCGAGATCGCTGTGGCGTCACAAATTCAGCGATCCCGATGAGTGTGACGGGGCCTTAAGACATCGGATTGCAGATATCACATGCCCATACAGACAGATTAGGAAGGTTGATCCTACTGACAGATTTCCTTAATGTTAGGGGCATACTTTTTTTTCTTCTATAAAGCTTGTTTTAACCAAGGCCAGACTTACATTCAGCAGGAAGATGTAAAAGTCCTTTATGTTTGCATTTCTTTTGTATCTACTATGGACTTTGACTCAAAAACTGCAAGTGATTTCAAGAAGTCACTGGGTGGAGGTGGCGTTATAAATGTTACACGAGAGCCCTATGGCTTTCTATCAGGATCCATAAATCAAATTTCCTACAAAAAGCCCCTTTTCTTGTGAGACATACAAATAATAAGGGAAGGGGGGCTGGTGATGAGTCAACACCATTAACCCCATCTACAAAAGCAAACATGGAGGAGAAAGACCAGAAAACTATGCAGAACAAAAAGTGTTACAAAGGAAAAAGTCTCACTTGTTACAGTGGTCATTCATCTCGATACATTGGTATAACAACATAATGACCAGTGATTTGTGGCTCTCCACATAATGTAAGGGCATGCTGGGAGTTATAGTCTTACACAAGCTACAGATTCATCTGTAATAGATCCCGGCGCTACAGGTTGCACCATAGGTGTAGTTCAGCTTTGTAGCCCATTACCTCCTTTCTATAGATCCCTACTGCACACCTATGCAATGTAGATAAGGAAAGCTATTGTTTAATGACTTGTGCCCTCCTACCATATACCTACTGATAAAATATTTCCAGAAAATATCTAGAGGTAATACAGCCATGATATTTGCCTAATTAGGGCTTGTTCACACATCCGCTGGAGAGACAAGAAAAAAAAAGAAGCTTTGTTTAACATTACCAGCAAAGCTAATAAGATTTCTGGAATTTCATGCACACGCTGATTTTTTTTTTTTTTTTTTGCAGATTTCAACAAAAGTTTTTTGTCAAATCTGCAGGGGTTTTTTTTGCCATGCAAATAAACACGAAAAAAAAAAATATCAAAAACGAAATTTTTTTGGATTTTTGCAACAGACACATCTGTTGTAACTCCTGAACATGTGTACCCACCCCGAGGCTGCGGCCAGGCTTCAGTCACGTAACAAAAACAGTTGGGCAGATGTTGCAAGACAATTGCATTTTACGCTGTAAGCCCCAACTAAGGGAGATGTCCCAAGTATAATCGATGTGTCAACTCAAGTATATCCTATATGATGTATGGAGGCAGATAATGTCCGGGGAGAGGAGGCTCCAACCTGCTGAACTTCAACGGATGAGCCTTTTGCTCTCCCTAGAGATAAGCCGTTGCCAGAAGGAGTGGTCAGTATGGCTATAGGAGTCCTTACAAGGAGGCTACCAACTGAAAATGGCAGATTTCTATCAAGTTTTGTGCTATATGTATTGCTTTAAAATAACAAAATCTGAATGATAAAAATTAAAAATCTTGCAATGGTCACACTGGACACAGACACTTTAGACCCCAATTTCCTGTTCTTTCAGGAAATCCACATGTATATTGACCACGATGAACAGAGTCTGACCCTATTTTTGTATTAAAAGCACCTAACTATGATCATTGTGAAGCGAGGGGGAGCAGGTGAGCTGTGATATCGCCAACTGTGGTTGCTGGATCCTGTGTTATCAGCTGTGTATAGTTTTGTCACCGGACATGTAATTCTGCCTCTGATGATAAGGAGACTGCTGAAAACTCTGCCTGAAAAGACAGGAAGTCTAAAAAGGCCCAGCTGTCAGTGTAAAAATGTCAATAGTAGTATTTCTGTATTGTAGTAAAGACAGATATTTATTAAACAAAAAAGGGGGCAGGAGATGATGAGATTAAACAAGTCTGAACTACATGTTGCAGGTATTTTCCGCATATATACGGAGATGTTAATTGTAGACTCCCCCTTGCAATGTGTAAGGGCAACTTTGGGGGGCAATTCTCCAGCAAAATCCAGATGAAACACTTTTGAATTTTGCAGCAACAACACCAAAAAAAAAAAAAAAAAAAGGTAGACCTCTCGACTCCCAGAACATCTGTCCGGAGTCTGGGCAATCACATGACTGTTAAGGGTTGTATGTGACCTGACACTGTAGTGATCAATATTCACTCGGCAGCACATCCATAAAGGCCATAGTAACCCATTTCAATTTAGCCTTCATTTTCTCTAGAGCAAATTTGAAAAAAATAACTGAAATTCTCTCACTGGCGGCTTTTATCGGCATCTCCACACAAGCATATACAGATATCGGTGGGCTGTAAATGGCTTATCTCATAAGTTTCTGACATAGACTGGGGGGAATCCTGGCTGTAACTAGCTAGACTGATACATTTCTCCATGATTCTCATCTTGTACCACACTTCGGTATATGTTGCTGCAATTCATAAAGTAACAACATTTCCGCCCGCCATCAATAACTAACCAACGTGCCATATATTTACATCATCCGAGAGCAGGACAGGTACTTAATAATAGATAAAGTCCCCGGTTTCAGTGTCAGCCCTGCCCGCAGACCAGCTGCTCGGCAGCACAGGCCTCTTCTGCACTGCACAGGTAAATAAAGCCATTTCCATGGGCCACATTACACCTGGAGGACCCCAGAGCCCATCTGCAGAACCTCCTCTCAGGTAAGATCATTATAACTGCCCTATGATTCAACAAGACCACCAATGATTGGTTAGATCAAATAGAAACAATCTGATTCAGATCCGGGTTGTACATTTTTACATTTTGGCTGTTTTGTTCTATCACAGGAATAAGATGGAAAAAAAAAAAAAAAAAAAAAAAAATGATGGCAGTGCCTGATCAATCACAATGGACCCCATAGACTTGTACTGGTAATTTAGATCTGTGACTCTGATCAAAAACGGATATACAGTGCCTACAAGTAGTATTCAACCCCCTGCAGATTTAGCAGGTTTACACATTCGGAATTAACTTGGCATTGGGACATTTGGACTGTAGATCAGCCTGGAAGTGTGAAATGCACTGCAGCAAAAAAGAATGTTATTTCTTTGTTTAATTTTTTTTTAAATTGTGAAAAGTTTATTCAGAGGGTCATTTATTATTCAACCCCTCAAACCACCAGAATTCTGTTTGGTTCCCCTAAAGTATTAAGAAGTATTTCAGGTACAAAGAACAATGAGCTTCACATGTTTGGATTAATTATCTCTTTTTCCAGCCTTTTCTGACTATTTAAGACCCTCCCCAAACTTGTGAACAGCACTCATACATGGTCAACATGGGAAAGACAAAGGAGCATTCCAAGGCCATCAGAGACAAGATCGTGGAGGGTCACAAGGCTGGCAAGGGGTGCAAAACCCTTTCCAAGGAGTTGGGCCTACCTGTCTCCACTGTTGGGAGCATCATCCAGAAGTGGAAGGCTTATGGAACTACTGTTAGCCTTCCACGGCCTGGACAGCCTTTGAAAGTTTCCTCCCGTGCCGAGGCCAGGCTTGTCCGAAGAGTCAAGGCTAACCCAAGGACAACAAGGAAGGAGCTCCGGGAAGATCTCATGGCAGTGGGGACATTGGTTTCAGTCAATACCATAAGTAACGTACTCCACCGCAATGGTCTCCGTTCCAGACGAGCCAGTAAGGTACCTTTACTTTCAAAGCGTCATGTCAAGGCTCGTCTACAGTTTGCTCATGATCACTTGGAGGACTCTGAGACAGACTGGTTCAAGGTTCTCTGGTCTGATGAGACCAAGATCGAGATCTTTGGTGCCAACCACACACGTGACGTTTGGAGACTGGATGGCACTGCATACGACCCCAAGAATACCATCCCTACAGTCAAGCATCGTGGTGGCAGCATCATGCTGTTGGGCTGTTTCTCAGCCAAGGGGCCTGGCCATCTGGTCCGCATCCATGGGAAGATGGATAGCACGGCCTACCTGGAGATTTTGGCCAAGAACCTCCGCTCCTCCATCAAGGATCTTAAGATGGGTCGTCATTTCATCTTCCAACAAGACAACGACCCAAAGCACACAGCCAAGAAAGCCAAGGCCTGGTTCAAGAGGCAAAAAATCAAGGTGTTGGAGTGGCCTAGTCAGTCTCCTGACCTTAACCCAATTGAAAACTTGTGGAAGGAGCTCAAGATTAAAGTCGACATGAGACACCCAAAGAACCTAGATAACTTGGAGAAGATCTGCATGGAGGAGTGGGCCAAGATAACTCCAGAGACCTGTGCCGGCCTGATCAGGTCTTATAAAAGACGATTATTAGCTGTAATTGCAAACAAGGGTTATTCCACAAAATATTAAACCTAGGGGTTGAATAATAATTGACCCACACTTTTATGTTTAAAATTTATTAAAATTTAACTGAGCAACATAACTTTTTGGTTTGTAAGATTTATGCATCTGTTAATAAATCCTGCTCTTGTGTGAAGTTTGAAGGCTCTAACTTATTTGCATCTTATCAAACCTGCTAAATCTGCAGGGGGTTGAATACTACTTGTAGGCACTGTATGTCTCCATGATTTTGTGGACTTAAAAAGCAAAAAAAAAAAAAAGCCTGATGACAACTGCATTTTTGCGTCAGTTTAATCCGCAAGACTCAAAGTTGAACCTGCCGCAACGTATAAATGTGAACACAGCCCAATGACATAGCTGTATGTACTATGTCCAAACCATAAAATGGGTCTCAAATGAAATTATCACTAATCAACCATCAACACAGGGCCAACAGGGAAGCGTGTCAACTGTCCACTTTGCTTCGTCTAGGGTACTCGGCTGAGACAAGGTACAGTACAGGGAGAATAAAGCTTCTGCATCAACTGGATACAAGCGTCATAACGTCTTCTCCATGTATGTGCAATTATCACTGCAGTCCTACCAGAGCTGGGACAATTTTTCAGGGTCACACAATGCAGTCATTGTACCTTTACCAAATCAGATGACCCAATGAAGTTTCTGTGCACCCTCCTACTTATAGCACCCTATTCTGACTTTGCGGCACATGAGCTCCAATGACACCATAGATGGATCCTTCTCTGCTATACGATATTTCTAGTAGAGGGCTAGATGTTCCAGAGGAAGCAGTGGTGACATCAGCTGTGAGATCTGGTGATCTACCTGAGCAGCGTACCTGCTGTATCAGGGCCGGATCACCTGCGCAGAGTACCTGCTGTATCAGGGCCGGATCACCTGCGCAGCGTACCTGCTGTATCAGGGCCGGATCACCTGCGCAGCGTACCTGCTGTATCAGGGCCGGATCACCTGCGCAGCGTACCTGCTGTATCAGGGCCGGATCACCTGCGCAGCGTACCTGCTGTATCAGGGCCGGATCACCTGCGCAGCGTACCAGCTGTATCAGGGCCGGATCACCTGCGCAGCGTACCAGCTGTATCAGGGCCGGATCACCTGCGCAGCGTACCTGCTGTATCAGGGCCGGATCACCTGCGCAGCGTACCTGCTGTATCAGGGCCGGATTACTACAGGGTTACCTGTGCACTGTACCTGCTGTATCAGGGCGGGATTACTTAGGGTTACCTGTGCACTGTACCTGCTGTATCAGGGCGGGATTACTACAGGGTTACCTGTGCACTGTACCTGCTGTATCAGGGCAGGATTACTGCAGGGTTACCTGCGCACTGTACCTGCTGTATCAGGGCCGGATTACCGCAGGGTTACCTGCGCACTGTACCTGCTGTATCAGGGCCGGATTACCGCAGGGTTACCTGCGCACTGTACCTGCTGTATCAGGGCAGGATTACTTCAGGGTTACCTGTGCACTGTACCTGCTGTATCAGGGCCGGATTACCGCAGGGTTACATGCGCACTGTACCTGCTGTATCAGGGCGGGATTACTTCAGTGTTACCTGTGCACTGTACCTGCTGTATCAGGGCAGGATTACTACAGGGTTACCTGTGCACTGTACCTGCTGTATCAGGGCGGGATTACTACAGGGTTACCTGTGCACTGTACCTGCTGTATCAGGGCGGGATTACTACAGGGTTACCTGTGCAGCGTACCTGCTGTATCAGGGCAGGATTACTACAGGGTTACCTGTGCACTGTACCTGCTGTATCAGGGCCGGATTACTACAGGGTTACCTGCGGACTGTACCTGCTGTATCAGGGCCGGATTACCGCAGGGTTACCTGTGCACTGTACCTGCTGTATCAGGGCGGGATTACTACAGGGTTACCTGTGCAGCGTACCTGCTGTATCAGGGCAGGATTACTACAGGGTTACCTGTGCACTGTACCTGCTGTATCAGGGCCGGATTACTGCAGGGTTACCTGTGCACTGTACCTGCTGTATCAGGGCCGGATTACTACAGGGTTACCTGTGCAGCGTACCTGCTGTATCAGGGCAGGATTACCTGTGCACTGTACCTGCTGTATCAGGGCCGGATTACCGCAGGGTTACCTGTGCACTGTACCTGCTGTATCAGGGCCGGATTACTGCAGGGTTACCTGTGCACTGTACCTGCTGTATCAGGGCCGGATTACCGCAGGGTTACCTGCGCACTGTACCTGCTGTATCAGGGCCGGATTACTGCAGGGTTACCTGTGCACTGTACCTGCTGTATCAGGGCAGGATTACCGCAGGGTTACCTGTGCACTGTACCTGCTGTATCAGGGCAGGATTACCGCAGGGTTACCTGTGCACTGTACCTGCTGTATCAGGGCCGGATTACCGCAGGGTTACCTGTGCACTGTACCTGCTGTATCAGGGCCGGATTACCGCAGGGTTACCTGTGCACTGTACCTGCTGTATCAGGGCCGGATTACTGCAGGGTTACCTGTGCACTGTACCTGCTGTATCAGGGCCGGATTACTGCAGGGTTACCTGTGCACTGTACCTGCTGTATCAGGGCCGGATTACCGCAGGGTTACCTGTGCACTGTACCTGCTGTATCAGGGCCGGATTACCGCAGGGTTACCTGTGCACTGTACCTGCTGTATCAGGGCCGGATTACCGCAGGGTTACCTGTGCACTGTACCTGCTGTATCAGGGCCGGATTACCGCAGGGTTACCTGTGTACTGTACCTGCTGTATCAGGGCCGGATTACCGCAGGGTTACCTGTGCACCGTACCTGCTGCAGGTCTGTATCAGGGTCAGATTAGGGTCCTGTCCTCTGCACTCAGTCTGAAGAACCTGTAACCCTTTCCTAGCTCTGGGCCATATGCACCATGGCAATAAAGTAGATGAGGGATTGGCAGCAGTTTCCATGGCTGAGTGCTGCTTGGCACCGCTGCCACTGCAGCAAGACATCTGTAAAAACTTAGAGCAGAATTGCACGGATTTGTGCTCCTCTGATGGGCTGATGGCAGGGGCCACAATGGAACAGACAGGGGTAAGTGTGCAGCACACAGGCTGCGGAGGGTGCGAGGCCAGCGGGCGGCAGGACTCACCTTCCTCTGCTGCTTCTCCCAGGCTGGATCTAATAGGAGGTCCCTATCCCAGTCCTCCTCCGGCTGCATGTAGTCATTATTCTGAGGAGAGTCATAATGATCCATCCCGGGTGGCTGCGGCTACAGTTCTGCGATGCTTGGACTTGTAGTGCTCCTGGGACCCACCGGTACAGACCAGCAGCAGATCCGAGCGTGCAGCCAGCGCTACAATGTAATAAAGTGCGAGCTGTGCCCTGGAAAGGGAGGGGGCGCAGCCAGGGACAACCCTCCTCCTCCAGCAATGTGATTGGTCCGTCCCCTGCCCGAGGCTGGGAGCTCTGCTAGTACTGCCACTGGCGGCCGGAGCCATCAATCAGCCCGCAGAGGGCTAGAGGGAGAGTGCCGGCCGCTGCAGGGGTTGGGAAGAGCGTACTGCTGTGTGCGCAGGAGAGGAGCAGCTGCAGGGGATGGGGCAGAGCGTACGACTGTGTGCGCAGGAGAGGAGCAGCTGCAGGGGATGGGGCAGAGCGTGCGGCTGTGTGCGCAGGAGAGGAGCAGCTGCAGGGGATGGGGCAGAGCGTACGGCTGTGTGCGCAGGAGAGGAGCAGCTGCAGGGGATGGGGCAGAGCGTACGACTGTGTGCGCAGGAGAGGAGCAGCTGCAGGGGATGGGGCAGAGCGTACGGCTGTGTGCGCAGGAGAGGAGCAGCTGCAGGGGATGGGGCAGAGCGTACGGCTGTGTGCGCAGGAGAGGAGCAGCTGCAGGGGATGGGGAAGAACGTGCGGCTGTGTGCGCAGGAGAGGAGCAGC
Source organism: Dendrobates tinctorius (assembly GCF_039654945.1). Taxonomy (NCBI): domain Eukaryota; kingdom Metazoa; phylum Chordata; class Amphibia; order Anura; family Dendrobatidae; genus Dendrobates; species Dendrobates tinctorius. The sequence goes on along the minus strand of NW_027361853.1, from coordinate 4,456,529 downwards.
TGCAGGGGATGGGGCAGAGCGTACTGCTGTGTGCGCAGGAGAGGAGCAGCTGCAGGAGATGGGGCAGAGCGTGCGGCTGTGTGCGCAGGAGAGGAGCAGCTGCAGGAGATGGGGCAGAGCGTACGGCTGTGTGCGCAGGAGAGGAGCAGCTGCAGGAGATGGGGCAGAGCGTACTGCTGTGTGCGCAGGAGAGGAGCAGCTGCAGGAGATTGGGCAGAGCGTGCGGCTGTGTGCGCAGGAGAGGAGCAGCTGCAGGAGATTGGGCAGAGCGTGCGGCTGTGTGCTCAGGAGAGGAGCAGCTGCAGGAGATTGGGCAGAGCGTGCGGCTGTGTGCGCAGGAGAGGAGCAGCTGCAGGAGATGGGGCAGAGCGTGCGGCTGTGTGCGCAGGAGAGGAGCAGCTGCAGGAGATGGGGCAGAGCGTGCGGCTGTGTGCGCAGGAGAGGAGCAGCTGCAGGAGATGGGGCAGAGCGTGCGGCTGTGTGCGCAGGAGAGGAGCAGCTGCAGGAGATGGGGCAGAGCGTGCGGCTGTGTGCGCAGGAGAGGAGCAGCTGCAGGAGATGGGGCAGAGCGTGCGGCTGTGTGCGCAGGAGAGGAGCAGCTGCAGGAGATGGGGCAGAGCGTGCGGCTGTGTGCGCAGGAGACGGGGCAGAGCGTACGGCTGTGTGCGCAGGAGACGGGGCAGAGCGTACGGCTGTGTGCGCAGGAGACGGGGCAGAGCGTACGGCTGTGTGCGCAGGAGACGGGGCAGAGCGTACGGCTGTGTGCTCAGGAGACGGGGCAGAGCATACGGCTGTGTGCTCAGGAGACGGGGCAGAGCGTACGGCTGTGTGCTCAGGAGACGGGGCAGAGCGTACGGCTGTGTGCTCAGGAGACGGGGCAGAGCGTACGGCTGTGTGCTCAGGAGACGGGGCAGAGCGTACGGCTGTGTGCTCAGGAGACGGGGCAGAGCGTACGGCTGTGTGCTCAGGAGACGGGGCAGAGCGTACGGCTGTGTGCTCAGGAGACGGGGCAGAGCGTACGGCTGTGTGCGCAGGAGACGGGGCAGAGCGTACGGCTGTGTGCTCAGGAGACGGGGCAGAGCGTACGGCTGTGTGCTCAGGAGACGGGGCAGAGCGTACGGCTGTGTGCTCAGGAGACGGGGCAGAGCGTACGGCTGTGTGCGCAGGAGACGGGGCAGAGCGTACGGCTGTGTGCGCAGGAGACGGGGCAGAGCGTACGGCTGTGTGCGCAGGAGACGGGGCAGAGCGTACGGCTGTGTGCGCTGGAGACGGGGCAGAGCGTACGGCTGTGTGCGCTGGAGACGGGGCAGAGCGTACGGCTGTGTGCGCAGGAGGCGGGGCAGAGCGTACGGCTGTGTGCGCAAGAGGCGGGGCAGAGCGTACGGCTGTGTGCGCAGGAGGCGGGGCAGAGCGTACGGCTGTGTGCGCAGGAGGCGGGGCAGAGCGTACGGCTGTGTGCGCAGGAGGCGGGGCAGAGCGTACGGCTGTGTGCGCAGGAGGCGGGGCAGAGCGTACGGCTGTGTGCGCAGGAGGCGGGGCAGAGCGTACGGCTGTGTGCGCAGGAGGCGGGGCAGAGCGTACGGCTGTGTGCCCAGGAAAAGAGCGGCTGCAGGAGACGGGGCAGAGCATACGGCTGTGCGCGCAGGAGACGAGGCAGAGCGTACGGCTGTGCGCGCAGGAGACGAGGCAGAGCGTACGGCTGTGCGCGCAGGAGACGGGGCAGAGCGTACGGCTGTGCGCGCAGGAGAAAAGCGGCTGCAGGAGACGGGACAGAGCGTACGGCTGTGCGCGCAGGAGACGGGGCAGAGCTTACGGCTGTGCGCGCAGGAGACGGGGCAGAGCATACGGCTGTGCGCGCAGGAGACGGGGCAGAGCGTACGGCTGTGTGCGCAGGAGAAAAGCGGCTGCAGGAGACGGGACAGAGCGTACGGCTGTGCGCGCAGGAGACGGGGCAGTGCGCGCAGGAGACGGGGCAGAGCGTACGGCTGTGCGCGCAGGAGACGGGGCAGAGCATACGGCTGTGCGCGCAGGAGACGGGTCAGAGGGTACGGCTGAGTGCGCAGGAGATGGGGCAGAGCGTACGGCTGTGTGTGCAGGAGAGGAGCAGCTGCAGGAGATGGGGCAGAGCGTGCGGCTGTGTGCGCATGAGATGGGGCAGAGCGTGCGGCTGTGTGCGCAGGAGATGGGGCAGAGCGTGCGGCTGTGTGCGCAGGAGATGGGGCAGAGGGTGCGGCTGTGTGCGCAGGAGATGGGGCAGAGGGTGCGGCTGTGTGCGCAGGAGATGGGGCAGAGCGTGCGGCTGTGTGCGCAGGAGATGGGGCAGAGCGTGCGGCTGTGTGCGCAGGAGAGGAGCAGGAGATGGGGCAGAGCGTGCGGCTGTGTGCGCAGGAGATGGGGCAGAGCGTGCGGATGTGTGCGCAGGAGAGGAGCAGCTGCAGGAGATGGGGCAGAGCGTGCGGCTGTGTGCGCACGAGAGGAGCAGCTGCAGGAGATGGGGCAGAGCGTGCGGCTGTGTGCGCACGAGAGGAGCAGCTGCAGGAGACGGGGCAGAGCGTACGGCTGTGCGCGCAGGAGACAGGGCAGAGCGTACGGCTGTGCGCGCAGGAGACGGGGCAGCGCGTACGGCTGTGCGCGCAGGCGACGGGGCAGAGCGTACGGCTGTGTGCGCAGGAGGCGGGGCAAAGCGTACGGCTGTGTGCGCAGGAGGCGGGGCAGAGCGTATGGCTGTGTGCGCAGGAGGCGGGGCAGAGCGTACGGCTGTGTGCGCAGGAGGCGGGGCAGAGCGTACGGCTGTGTGCGCAGGAGGCGGGGCAGAGCGTACGGCTGTGTGCGCAGGAGGCGGGGCAGAGCGTACGGCTGTGTGCCCAGGAAAAGAGCGGCTGCAGGAGACGGGGCAGAGCATACGGCTGTGCGCGCAGGAGACGAGGCAGAGCGTACGGCTGTGCGCGCAGGAGACGAGGCAGAGCGTACGGCTGTGCGCGCAGGAGACGGGGCAGAGCGTACGGCTGTGCGCGCAGGAGACGGGGCAGAGCGTACGGCTGTGCGCGCAGGAGAAAAGCGGCTGCAGGAGACGGGACAGAGCGTACGGCTGTGCGCGCAGGAGACGGGGCAGAGCGTACGGCTGTGCGCGCAGGAGACGGGGCAGAGCGTACGGCTGTGCGCGCAGGAGACGGGGCAGAGCGTACGGCTGTGTGCGCAGGAGAAAAGCGGCTGCAGGAGACGGGACAGAGCGTACGGCAGTGCGCGCAGGAGACGGGGCAGAGCGTACGGCTGTGTGCGCAGGAGACGGGGCAGAGCGTACGGCTGTGCGCGCAGGAGATGGGGCAGAGCGAACGGCTGTGTGTGCAGGAGAGGAGCAGCTGCAGGAGATGGGGCAGAGCGTACGGCTGTGTGCGCAGGAGAGGAGCAGCTGCAGGAGATGGGGCAGAGCGTGCGGCTGTGTGCGCATGAGATGGGGCAGAGCGTGCGGCTGTGTGCGCAGGAGATGGGGCAGAGCGTGCGGCTGTGTGCGCAGGAGATGGGGCAGAGGGTGCGGCTGTGTGCGCAGGAGATGGGGCAGAGGGTGCGGCTGTGTGCGCAGGAGATGGGGCAGAGCGTGCGGCTGTGTGCGCAGGAGAGGAGCAGGAGATGGGGCAGAGCGTGCGGCTGTGTGCGCAGGAGATGGGGCAGAGCGTGCGGATGTGTGCGCAGGAGAGGAGCAGCTGCAGGAGATGGGGCAGAGCGTGCGGCTGTGTGCGCACGAGAGGAGCAGCTGCAGGAGATGGGGCAGAGCGTGCGGCTGTGTGCGCACGAGAGGAGCAGCTGCAGGAGATGGGGCAGAGCGTGCGGCTGTGTGCGCAGGAGAGGAGCAGCTGCAGGAGACGGGGCAGAGCGTACGGCTGTGTGCGCAGGAGACGGGGCAGAGCGTACGGCTGTGCGCGCAGGAGACGGGGCAGCGCGTACGGCTGTGTGCGCAGGAGACGGGGCAGAGCGTACGGCTGTGTGCGCAGGAGACGGGGCAGAGCGTACGGCTGTGTGCGCAGGAGACGGGGCAGAGCGTACGGCTGTGTGCGCAGGAGACGGGGCAGAGCGTACGGCTGTGTGCGCAGGAGACGGGGCAGAGCGTACGGCTGTGTGCGCAGGAGACGGGGCAGAGCGTACGGCTGTGTGCGCAGGAGACGGGGCAGAGCGTACGGCTGTGTGCGCAGGAGACGGGGCAGAGCGTACGGCTGTGTGCGCAGGAGACGGGGCAGAGAGTACGGCTGTGTGCGCAGGAGACGGGGCAGAGAGTGCGGCTGTGTGCGCAGGAGACGGGGCAGAGAGTGCGGCTGTGTGCGCAGGAGACGGGGCAGAGAGTGCGGCTGTGTGCGCAGGAGACGGGGCAGAGCGTGCGGCTGTGTGCGCAGGAGACGGGGCAGAGCGTGCGGCTGTGTGCGCAGGAGACGGGGCAGAGCGTGCGGCTGTGTGCGCAGGAGACGGGGCAGAGCGTGCGGCTGTGTGCGCAGGAGACGGGGCAGAGCGTGCGGCTGTGTGCGCAGGAGACGGGGCAGAGCGTGCGGCTGTGTGCGCAGGAGACGGGGCAGAGCGTGCGGCTGTGTGCGCAGGAGACGGGGCAGAGCGTGCGGCTGTGTGCGCATGAGGGGGCAGAGCGTGCGGCTGTGTGCGCATGAGACGGGGCAGAGCGTGCGGCTGTGTGCGCATGAGAGGAGCAGCTGCAGGAGATGGGGGCAGAGAGTGCGGCTGTGTGCGCAGGAGAGGAGCAGCTGCAGGAGATGGGGGCAGAGCGTACGGCTGTGTGCTCAGGAGACGGGCAGAGCGTACGGCTGTGTGCTCAGGAGACGGGGCAGAGCGTACGGCTGTGTGCTCAGGAGACGGGGCAGAGCGTACGGCTGTGTGCTCAGGAGACGGGGCAGAGCGTACGGCTGTGTGCTCAGGAGACGGGGCAGAGCGTACGGCTGTGTGCTCAGGAGACGGGGCAGAGCGTACGGCTGTGTGCTCAGGAGACGGGGCAGAGCGTACGGCTGTGTGCTCAGGAGACGGGGCAGAGCGTACGGCTGTGTGCTCAGGAGACGGGGCAGAGCGTACGGCTGTGTGCTCAGGAGACGGGGCAGAGCGTACGGCTGTGTGCTCAGGAGACGGGGCAGAGCGTACGGCTGTGTGCTCAGGAGACGGGGCAGAGCGTACGGCTGTGTGCTCAGGAGACGGGGCAGAGCGTACGGCTGTGTGCTCAGGAGACGGGGCAGAGCGTACGGCTGTGTGCTCAGGAGACGGGGCAGAGCGTACGGCTGTGTGCGCAGGAGGCGGGGCAGAGCGTACGGCTGTGTGCGCAGGAGGCGGGGCAGAGCGTACGGCTGTGTGCGCAGGAGGCGGGGCAGAGCGTACGGCTGTGTGCGCAGGAGGCGGGGCAGAGCGTACGGCTGTGTGCGCAGGAGGCGGGGCAGAGCGTACGGCTGTGTGCGCAGGAGGCGGGGCAGAGCGTACGGCTGTGTGCCCAGGAAAAGAGCGGCTGCAGGAGACGGGGCAGAGCATACGGCTGTGCGCGCAGGAGACGAGGCAGAGCGTACGGCTGTGCGCGCAGGAGACGAGGCAGAGCGTACGGCTGTGCGCGCAGGAGACGGGGCAGAGCGTACGGCTGTGCGCGCAGGAGACGGGGCAGAGCGTACGGCTGTGCGCGCAGGAGAAAAGCGGCTGCAGGAGACGGGACAGAGCGTACGGCTGTGCGCGCAGGAGACGGGGCAGAGCGTACGGCTGTGCGCGCAGGAGACGGGGCAGAGCATACGGCTGTGCGCGCAGGAGACGGGGCAGAGCGTACGGCTGTGTGCGCAGGAGAAAAGCGGCTGCAGGAGACGGGACAGAGCGTACGGCTGTGCGCGCAGGAGACGGGGCAGTGCGCGCAGGAGACGGGGCAGAGCGTACGGCTGTGCGCGCAGGAGACGGGGCAGAGCGTACGGCTGTGCGCGCAGGAGACGGGGCAGAGGGTACGGCTGAGTGCGCAGGAGATGGGGCAGAGCGTACGGCTGTGTGTGCAGGAGAGGAGCAGCTGCAGGAGATGGGGCAGAGCGTGCGGCTGTGTGCGCATGAGATGGGGCAGAGCGTGCGGCTGTGTGCGCAGGAGATGGGGCAGAGCGTGCGGCTGTGTGCGCAGGAGATGGGGCAGAGGGTGCGGCTGTGTGCGCAGGAGATGGGGCAGAGGGTGCGGCTGTGTGCGCAGGAGATGGGGCAGAGCGTGCGGCTGTGTGCGCAGGAGATGGGGCAGAGCGTGCGGCTGTGTGCGCAGGAGAGGAGCAGGAGATGGGGCAGAGCGTGCGGCTGTGTGCGCAGGAGATGGGGCAGAGCGTGCGGATGTGTGCGCAGGAGAGGAGCAGCTGCAGGAGATGGGGCAGAGCGTGCGGCTGTGTGCGCACGAGAGGAGCAGCTGCAGGAGATGGGGCAGAGCATGCGGCTGTGTGCGCACGAGAGGAGCAGCTGCAGGAGATGGGGCAGAGCGTGCGGCTGTGTGCGCAGGAGAGGAGCAGCTGCAGGAGACGGGGCAGAGCGTACGGCTGTGTGCGCAGGAGACAGGGCAGAGCGTACGGCTGTGCGCGCAGGAGACGGGGCAGCGCGTACGGCTGTGCGCGCAGGCGACGGGGCAGAGCGTACGGCTGTGTGCGCAGGAGGCGGGGCAAAGCGTACGGCTGTGTGCGCAGGCGGCGGGGCAGAGCGTACGGCTGTGTGCGCAGGAGGCGGGGCAGAGCGTACGGCTGTGTGCGCAGGAGGCGGGGCAGAGCGTACGGCTGTGTGCGCAGGAGGCGGGGCAGAGCGTACGGCTGTGTGCCCAGGAAAAGAGCGGCTGCAGGAGACGGGGCAGAGCATACGGCTGTGCGCGCAGGAGACGAGGCAGAGCGTACGGCTGTGCGCGCAGGAGACAGGGCAGAGCGTACGGCTGTGCGCGCAGGAGACGGGGCAGAGCGTACGGCTGTGCGCGCAGGAGAAAAGCGGCTGCAGGAGACGGGACAGAGCGTACGGCTGTGCGCGCAGGAGACGGGGCAGAGCGTACGGCTGTGCGCGCAGGAGACGGGGCAGAGCGTACGGCTGTGCGCGCAGGAGACGGGGCAGAGCGTACGGCTGTGTGCGCAGGAGAAAAGCGGCTGCAGGAGACGGGACAGAGCGTACGGCTGTGCGCGCAGGAGACGGGGCAGAGCGTACGGCAGTGCGCGCAGGAGACGGGGCAGAGCGTACGGCTGTGCGCGCAGGAGACGGGGCAGAGCGTACGGCTGTGCGCGCAGGAGACGGGGCAGAGGGTACGGCTGAGTGCGCAGGAGATGGGGCAGAGCGTACGGCTGTGTGTGCAGGAGAGGAGCAGCTGCAGGAGATGGGGCAGAGCGTACGGCTGTGTGCGCAGGAGAGGAGCAGCTGCAGGAGATGGGGCAGAGCGTGCGGCTGTGTGCGCATGAGATGGGGCAGAGCGTGCGGCTGTGTGCGCAGGAGATGGGGCAGAGCGTGCGGCTGTGTGCGCAGGAGATGGGGCAGAGGGTGCGGCTGTGTGCGCAGGAGATGGGGCAGAGGGTGCGGCTGTGTGCGCAGGAGATGGGGTAGAGCGTGCGGCTGTGTGCGCAGGAGAGGAGCAGGAGATGGGGCAGAGCGTGCGGCTGTGTGCGCACGAGAGGAGCAGCTGCAGGAGATGGGGCAGAGCGTGCGGCTGTGTGCGCACGAGAGGAGCAGCTGCAGGAGATGGGGCAGAGCGTGCGGCTGTGTGCGCAGGAGAGGAGCAGCTGCAGGAGACGGGGCAGAGCGTACGGCTGTGTGCGCAGGAGACAGGGCAGAGCGTACGGCTGTGCGCGCAGGAGACGGGGCAGCGCGTACGGCTGTGCGCGCAGGCGACGGGGCAGAGCGTACGGCTGTGCGCGCAGGCGACGGGGCAGAGCGTACGGCTGTGCGCGCAGGCGACGGGGCAGAGCGTACGGCTGTGCGCGCAGGCGACGGGGCAGAGCGTACGGCTGTGCGCGCAGGCGACGGGGCAGAGCGTACGGCTGTGCGCGCAGGCGACGGGGCAGAGCGTACGGCTGTGCGCGCAGGAGACGGGGCAGAGCGTACGGCTGTGCGCGCAGGAGACGGGGCAGAGCGTACGGCTGTGTGCGCAGGAGAAGAGCGGCTGCAGGAGACGGGGCAGAGCGTACGGCTGTGTGCGCAGGAGACGGGGCAGAGCGTACGGCTGTGTGCGCAGGAGACGGGGCAGAGCGTACGGCTGTGTGCGCAGGAGACGGGGCAGAGCGTACGGCTGTGTGCGCAGGAGACGGGGCAGAGCGTACGGCTGTGTGCGCAGGAGACGGGGCAGAGCGTGCGGCTGTGTGCGCAGGAGACGGGGCAGAGCGTATGGCTGTGCGCAGGAGAGGAGCAGGAGATGGGGCAGAGCGTGCGGCTGTGTGCGCAGGAGATGGGGCAGAGCGTGCGGCTGTGTGCGCAGGAGAGGAGCAGCTGCAGGAGATGGGGCAGAGCGTACGGCTGTGTGCGCAGGAGAGGAGCAGCTGCAGGAGATGGGGCAGAGCGTACGGCTGTGCGCGCAGGAGACAGGGCAGAGTGTACGGCTGAGTGCGCAGGAGATGGGGCAGAGCGTACGGCTGTGTGTGCAGGAGAGTAGCAACTGCAGGAGATGGGGCAGAGCGTACGGCTGTGTGCGCAGGAGAGGAGCAGCTGCAGGAGATGGGGCAGAGCGTACGGCTGTGTGCGCATGAGATGGGGCAGAGCGTGCGGCTGTGTGCGCAGGAGAGGAGCAGGAGATGGGGCAGAGCGTGCGGCTGTGTGCGCAGGAGAGGAGCAGGAGATGGGGCAGAGCGTGCGGCTGTGTGCGCAGGCGACGGGGCAGAGCGTACGGCTGTGTGCGCAGGCGACGGGGCAGAGCGTACGGCTGTGTGCGCAGGCGACGGGGCAGAGCGTACGGCTGTGTGCGCAGGAGACGGGGAAGAGCGTGCGGCTGTGTGCGCATGAGACGGGGAAGAGCGTGCGGCTGTGTGCGCATGAGACGGGGCAGAGCGTGCGGCTGTGTGCGCATGAGACGGGGCAGAGCCTGCGGCTGTGTGCGCAGGAGAGGAGCTGCTGCAGGAGATGGGGGCAGAGCGTACGGCTGTGTGCTCAGGAGACGGGGCAGAGCGTACGGCTGTGTGCGCAGGAGACGGGGCAGAGCGTACGGCTGTGTGCGCAGGAGACGGGGCAGAGCGTACGGCTGTGTGCGCAGGAGACGGGGCAGAGCGTACGGCTGTGTGCGCAGGAGACGGGGCAGAGCGTACGGCTGTGTGCGCAGGAGACGGGGCAGAGCGTACGGCTGTGTGCGCAGGAGAAGAGCGGCTGCAGGAGACGAGGCAGAGCGTACGGCTGTGCTCGCAGGAGACGGGGCAGAGCGCACGGCTGTGTGAGCAGGAGAAGAGCGGCTGCAGGAGATGGGGCAGAGCGTACGGCTGTGTGCGCAGGAGAAGGGGCAGAGCGTACCGCTGTGTGCGCAGGAGACGGGGCAGAGCGTACGGCTGTGTGCGCAGGAGACGGGGCAGAGCGTACGGCTGTGTGCGCAGGAGACGGGGCAGAGCGTACGGCTGTGTGCGCAGGAGACGGGGCAGAGCGTGCGGCTGTGTGCGCAGGAGACGGGGCAGAGCGTGCGGCTGTGTGCGCAGGAGACGGGGCAGAGCGTGCGGCTGTGTGCGCAGGAGACGGGGCAGAGCGTGCGGCTGTGTGCGCATGAGACGGGGCAGAGCGTGCGGCTGTGTGCGCATGAGACGGGGCAGAGCGTGCGGCTGTGTGCGCATGAGACGGGGCAGAGCGTGCGGCTGTGTGCGCATGAGACGGGGCAGAGCGTGCGGCTGTGTGCGCATGAGACGGGGCAGAGCGTGCGGCTGTGTGCGCATGAGGCGGGGCAGAGCGTGCGGCTGTGTGCGCATGAGACGGGGCAGAGCGTGCGGCTGTGTGCGCATGAGACGGGGCAGAGCGTGCGGCTGTGTGCGCATGAGACGGGGCAGAGCGTGCGGCTGTGTGCGCATGAGACGGGGCAGAGCGTGCGGCTGTTTGCGCATGAGATGGGGCAGAGCGTACGGCTGTGTGCGCAGGAGAGAAGCAGCTGCAGGACATGGGGGCAGAGCGTACGGCTGTGCGCTCAGGAGACGGGGCAGAGCGTACGGCTGTGCGCTCAGGAGACGGGGCAGAGCGTACGGCTGTGCGCTCAGGAGACGGGGCAGAGCGTACGGCTGTGCGCTCAGGAGACGGGGCAGAGCGTGCGGCTGTGCGCGCAGGAGGCGGGGCAGAGCGTGCGGCTGTGCGCGCTGTTTGCGCCGGAGACGGGGCAGAGCGTACGGCTGTGTGCACAGCAGATGAGGTAGAGCGTATGGCTGTGTGCACAGGAGAAGAGCGGCTGCAGGAGATGGGGCAGAGCGTACAGCTGTGTGCGCAGGCGACGGGGCAGAGCTTACGGCTGTGTGCGCAGGCGACGGGGCAGAGCGTACGGCTGTGTGCGCAGGCGACGGGGCAGAGCGTACGGCTGTGTGCGCAGGCGACGGGGCAGAGCGTACGGCTGTGTGCAGGCGACGGGGCAGAGCGTACGGCTGTGTGCGCAGGCGACGGGGCAGAGCGTACGGCTGTGTGCGCAGGCGACGGGGCAGAGCGTACGGCTGTGCGCAGGCGACGGGGCAGAGCGTACGGCTGTGCGCGCAGGCGACGGGGCAGAGCGTACGGCTGTGCGCGCAGGAGGCGGGGCAGAGCGTACGGCTGTGTGCGCAGGCGACGGGGCAGAGCGTACGGCTGTGTGCGCAGGCGACGGGGCAGAGCGTACGGCTGTGCGCGCAGGCGACGGGGCAGAGCGTGCGGCTGTGCGCGCAGGAGGCGGGGCAGAGCGTGCGGCTGTGCGCGCAGGAGGCGGGGCAGAGCGTGCGGCTGTGCGCGCAGGAGGCGGGGCAGAGCGTGCGGCTGTGCGCGCAGGAGGCGGGGCAGAGCGTGCGGCTGTGCGCGCTGTTTGCGCCGGAGACGGGGCAGAGCGTACGGCTGTGTGCACAGCAGATGAGGTAGAGCGTATGGCTGTGTGCACAGGAGAAGAGCGGCTGCAGGAGATGGGGCAGAGCGTACAGCTGTGTGCGCAGGCGACGGGGCAGAGCTTACGGCTGTGTGCGCAGGCGACGGGGCAGAGCGTACGGCTGTGTGCGCAGGCGACGGGGCAGAGCGTACGGCTGTGTGCGCAGGCGACGGGGCAGAGCGTACGGCTGTGTGCGCAGGCGACGGGGCAGAGCGTACGGCTGTGTGCAGGCGACGGGACAGAGCGTACGGCTGTGTGCGCAGGCGACGGGGCAGAGCGTACGGCTGTGTGCGCAGGCGACGGGGCAGAGCGTACGGCTGTGTGCGCAGGCGACGGGGCAGAGGGTACGGCTGTGCGCGCAGGCGACGGGGCAGAGCGTACGGCTGTGCGCGCAGGCGACGGGGCAGAGCGTGCGGCTGTGCGCGCAGGAGGCGGGGCAGAGCGTGCGGCTGTGCGCGCAGGAGGCGGGGCAGAGCGTGCGGCTGTGCGCGCAGGAGGCGGGGCAGAGCGTGCGGCTGTGCGCGCAGGAGGCGGGGCAGAGCGTGCGGCTGTGCGCGCAGGAGGCGGGGCAGAGCGTGCGGCTGTGCGCGCAGGAGGCGGGGCAGAGCGTGCGGCTGTGCGCGCAGGAGGCGGGGCAGAGCGTGCGGCTGTGCGCGCAGGAGGCGGGGCAGAGCGTGCGGCTGTGCGCGCTGTTTGCGCCGGAGACGGGGCAGAGCGTACGGCTGTGTGCACAGCAGATGAGGTAGAGCGTATGGCTGTGTGCACAGGAGAAGAGCGGCTGCAGGAGATGGGGCAGAGCGTACAGCTGTGTGCGCAGGCGACGGGGCAGAGCTTACGGCTGTGTGCGCAGGCGACGGGGCAGAGCGTACGGCTGTGTGCGCAGGCGACGGGGCAGAGCGTACGGCTGTGTGCGCAGGCGACGGGGCAGAGCGTACGGCTGTGTGCGCAGGCGACGGGGCAGAGCGTACGGCTGTGTGCGCAGGCGACGGGGCAGAGCGTACGGCTGTGTGCGCAGGCGACGGGGCAGAGCGTACGGCTGTGTGCGCAGGCGACGGGGCAGAGCGTACGGCTGTGTGCGCAGGCGACGGGGCAGAGCGTACGGCTGTGTGCGCAGGCGACGGGGCAGAGCGTACGGCTGTGTGCGCAGGCGACGGGGCAGAGCGTACGGCTGTGTGCGCAGGCGACGGGGCAGAGCGTACGGCTGTGCGCGCAGGAGATGGGGCAGAGCGTACGGCTGTGTGCACAGGAGATGGGACAGAGTGTACGGCTGTGTGCACAGGAGATGAGGTAGAGCGTATGGCTGTGTGCACAGGAGAAGAGCGGCTGCAGGAGATGGGGCAGAGCGTACAGCTGTGTGCACAGGCGATGGGGCAGAGCGTACGGCTGTGTGCACAGGAGAAGAGCTGCTGCAGGAGATGAGGTAGAGCGTATGGCTGTGTGCACAGGAGATGGGACAGAGTGTACGGCTGTGTGCACAGAAGAGCGGCTGCAGGAGATGGGGCAGAGCGTACGGCTGTGTGCACAGGAGAAGAGCGGCTGCAGGAGATGGGGCAGAGCGTAGAGCTGTGTGCACAGGAGAAGAGAGGCTGCAGGAGATGGGGCAGAGCGTAGAGCTGTGTGCACAGGAGAAGAGGCTGCAGGAGATGGGGCAGATCGTACGGCTGTGTGCACAGGAGAAGAGCGGCTGCAGGAGATGGGGCAGAGCGTAGAGCTGTGTGCACAGGAGAAGAGAGGCTGCTGGAGATGGGGCAGAGCGTACAGCTGTGTGCACAGGAGAAGAAAGGCTGCAGGAGATGGGGCAGAGCGTACGGCTGTGTGCACAGGAGAAGAGAGGCTGCAGGAGATGGGGCAGAGCGTACGGCTGTGTGCACAGGAGAAGAGCAGCTCCAGGAGATGGGGTAGAGCGTAGAGCTGTGTGCACAGGAGAAGAGCGGCTGCAGGAGATGGGGCAGAGCGTAGAGCTGTGTGCACAGGAGAAGAGAGGCTGCAGGAGATGGGGCAGAGCGTACGGCTGTGTGCGCAGGCGACGGGGCAGAGCGTACGGCTGTGTGCGCAGGCGACGGGGCAGAGCGTACGGCTGTGTGCGCAGGCGACGGGGCAGAGCGTACGGCTGTGTGCGCAGGCGACGGGGCAGAGCGTACGGCTGTGTGCGCAGGCGACGGGGCAGAGCGTACGGCTGTGTGCGCAGGCGACGGGGCAGAGCGTACGGCTGTGTGCGCAGGCGACGGGGCAGAGCGTACGGCTGTGTGCGCAGGCGACGGGGCAGAGCGTACGGCTGTGTGCGCAGCCAACGGGGCAGAGCGTACGGCTGTGTGCGCAGGAGACGGGGCAGAGCGTACGGCTGTGTGCGCAGGAGAAGAGCGGCTGCAGGAGATGGGGCAGAGCGTACGGCTGTGCGCGCAGGAGATGGGACAGTGTACGGCTGTGTGCACAGTAGAAAAGTGGCTGCAGGAGATGGGGCAGAGCGTACGGCTGTGCACAGGAGATGGGACAGTGTACGGCTGTGTGCACAGGAGATGAGGTAGAGCGTATGGCTGTGTGCACAGGAGAAGAGCGGCTGCAGGAGATGGGGCAGAGCGTACAGCTGTGTGCACAGGCGATGGGGCAGAGCGTACGGCTGTGTGCACAGGAGAAGAGCGGCTGCAGGAGATGAGGTAGAGCGTATGGCTGTGTGCACAGGAGAAGAGCGGCTGCAGGAGATGAGGTAGAGCGTATGGGTGTGTGCAAAGGAGATGGGGCAGAGCGTACGGCTGTGTGCACAGGAGAATAGCGGCTGCAGGAGATGGGGCAGAGCGTAGAGCTGTGTGCACAGGAGAAGAGAGGCTGCAGGAGATGGGGCAGAGCGTAGAGCTGTGTGCACAGGAGAAGAGAGGCTGCAGGAGATGGGGCAGAGCGTACAGCTGTGTGCACAGGAGATGGGGAAGAGCGTACGGCTGTGTGCACAGGAGAAGAGCGGATGCAGGAGATGGGGCAGAGCGTAGAGCTGTGTGCACAGGAGAAGAGAGGCTGCAGGAGATGGGGCAGAGCGTAGAGCTGTGTGCACAGGAGAAGAGAGGCTGCAGGAGATGGGGCAGAGCGTACAGCTGTGTGCACAGGAGAAGAGAGGCTGCAGGAGATGGGGCAGAGCGTACAGCTGTGTGCACAGGAGAAGAGAGGCTGCAGGAGATGGGGCAGAGCGTACGGCTGTGTGCACAGGAGAAGAGCAGCTCCAGGAGATGGGGCAGAGCGTAGAGCTGTGTGCACAGGAGAAGAGCGGCTGGAGGAGATGGGGCAGAGCGTAGAGCTGTGTGCACAGGAGAAGAGAGGCTGCAGGAGATGGGGCAGAGCGTACGGCTGTGTGCACAGGAGAAAAGCGGCTGCAGGAGATGGGGTAGAGCTGTGTGCACAGGAGAAGAGCGGCTGCAGGAGATGGGGCAGAGCGTAGAGCTGTGTGCACAGGAGAAGAGAGGCTGCAGGAGATGGGGAAGAGCGTACAGCTGTGTGCACAGGAGAAGAGAGGCTTCAGGAGATGGGGCAGAGCGTACGGCTGTGTGCACAGGATAAGAGCTGCTGCAGGAGATGAGGTAGAGCGTATGGCTGTGTGCACAGGAGAAGAGCGGCTGCAGGAGATGAGGTAGAGCGTATGCGTGTGTGCACAGGAGATGGGACAGAGTGTACGGCTGTGTGCACAGAAGAGCGGCTGCAGGAGATGGGGCAGAGCGTACGGCTGTGTGCACAGGAGAAGAGCGGCTGCAGGAGATGGGGCAGAGCGTAGAGCTGTGTGCACAGGAGAAGAGAGGCTGCAGGAGATGGGGCAGAGCGTAGAGCTGTGTGCACAGGAGAAGAGAGGCTGCAGGAGATGGGGCAGAGCGTACAGCTGTGTGCACAGGAGATGGGGCAGAGCGTACGGCTGTGTGCACAGGAGAAGAGCGGCTGCAGGAGATGGGGCAGAGCGTAGAGCTGTGTGCATAGGAGAAGAGAGGCTGCAGGAGATGGGGCAGAGCGTACAGCTGTGTGCACAGGAGAAGAAAGGCTGCAGGAGATGGGGCAGAGCGTACAGCTGTGTGCACAGGAGAAGAGAGGCTGCAGGAGATGGGGCAGAGCGTACGGCTGTGTGCACAGGAGAAGAGCAGCTCCAGGAGATGGGGCAGAGCGTAGATCTGTGTGCACAGGAGAAGAGCGGCTGCAGGAGATGGGGCAGAGCGTAGAGCTGTGTGCACAGGAGAAGAGAGGCTGCAGGAGATGGGGCAGAGCGTACGGCTGTGTGCGCAGGCGACGGGGCAGAGCGTACGGCTGTGTGCGCAGGCGACGGGGCAGAGCGTACGGCTGTGTGCGCAGGCGACGGGGCAGAGCGTACGGCTGTGTGCGCAGGCGACGGGGCAGAGCGTACGGCTGTGTGCGCAGGAGACGGGGCAGAGCGTACGTCTGTGTGCGCAGGAGACGGGGCAGAGCGTACGGCTGTGCGCGCAGGAGATGGGGCAGAGCGTACGGCTGTGTGCGCAGTAGAAAAGCGGCTGCAGGAGATGGGGCAGAGCGTACGGCTGTGTGCACAGGAGATGGGACAGAGTGTACGGCTGTGTGCACAGGAGATGAGGTAGAGCGTATGGCTGTGTGCACAGGAGAAGAGCGGCTACAGGAGATGGGGCAGAGCGTACAGCTGTGTGCACAGGCGATGGGGCAGAGCGTACGGCTGTGTGCACAGGAGAAGAGCTGCTGCAGGAGATGAGGTAGAGCGTATGGCTGTGTGCACAGGAGATGGGACAGAGTGTACGGCTGTGTGCACAGGAGATGAGGTAGAGCGTATGGCTGTGTGCACAGGAGAAGAGCGGCTACAGGAGATGGGGCAGAGCGTACAGCTGTGTGCACAGGCGATGGGGCAGAGCGTACGGCTGTGTGCACAGGAGAAGAGCTGCTGCAGGAGATGAGGTAGAGCGTAGAGCTGTGTGCACAGGAGAAGAGAGGCTGCAGGAGATGGGGCAGAGCGTACGGCTGTGTGCGCAGGCGACGGGGCAGAGCGTACGGCTGTGTGCGCAGGCGACGGGGCAGAGCGTACGGCTGTGTGCGCAGGCGACGGGGCAGAGCGTACGGCTGTGTGCGCAGGCGACGGGGCAGAGCGTACGGCTGTGTGCGCAGGCGACGGGGCAGAGCGTACGGCTGTGTGCGCAGGCGACGGGGCAGAGCGTACGGCTGTGTGCGCAGGCGACGGGGCAGAGCGTACGGCTGTGTGCGCAGGCGACGGGGCAGAGCGTACGGCTGTGTGCGCAGGAGAAGAGCGGCTGCAGGAGATGGGGCAGAGGGTACGGCTGTGCGCGCAGGAGATGGGACAGTGTACGGCTGTGTGCACAGTAGAAAAGCGGCTGCAGGAGATGGGGCAGAGCGTACGGCTGTGCACAGGAGATGGGACAGAGTGTACGGCTGTGTGCACAGGAGATGAGGTAGAGCGTATGGCTGTGTGCACAGGAGAAGAGCGGCTGCAGGAGATGGGGCAGAGCGTACAGCTGTGTGCACAGGCGATGGGGCAGAGCGTACGGCTGTGTGCACAGGAGAAGAGCGGCTGCAGGAGATGAGGTAGAGCGTATGGCTGTGTGCACAAGAGAAGAGCGGCTGCAGGAGATGAGGTAGAGCGTATGGGTGTGTGCAAAGGAGATGGGACAGGGTGTACGGCTGTGTGCACAGAAGAGCGGCTGCAGGAGATGGGGCAGAGCGTACGGCTGTGTGCACAGGAGAATAGCGGCTGCAGGAGATGGGGCAGAGCGTAGAGCTGTGTGCACAGGAGAAGAGAGGCTGCAGGAGATGGGGCAGAGCGTAGAGCTGTGTGCACAGGAGAAGAGAGGCTGCAGGAGATGGGGCAGAGCGTACAGCTGTGTGCACAGGAGATGGGGAAGAGCGTACGGCTGTGTGCACAGGAGAAGAGCGGATGCAGGAGATGGGGCAGAGCGTAGAGCTGTGTGCACAGGAGAAGAGAGGCTGCAGGAGATGGGGCAGAGCGTACAGCTGTGTGCACAGGAGAAGAGAGGCTGCAGGAGATGGGGCAGAGCGTACAGCTGTGTGCACAGGAGAAGAGAGGCTGCAGGAGATGGGGCAGAGCGTACGGCTGTGTGCACAGGAGAAGAGCAGCTCCAGGAGATGGGGCAGAGCGTAGAGCTGTGTGCACAGGAGAAGAGCGGCTGGAGGAGATGTGGCAGAGCGTAGAGCTGTGTGCACAGGAGAAGAGAGGCTGCAGGAGATGGGGCAGAGCGTACGGCTGTGTGCACAGGAGAAAAGCGGCTGCAGGAGATGGGGTAGAGCTGTGTGCACAGGAGAAGAGCGGCTGCAGGAGATGGGGCAGAGCGTAGAGCTGTGTGCACAGGAGAAGAGAGGCTGCAGGAGATGGGGAAGAGCGTACAGCTGTGTGCACAGGAGAAGAGAGGCTTCAGGAGATGGGGCAGAGCGTACGGCTGTGTGCACAGGATAAGAGCTGCTGCAGGAGATGAGGTAGAGCGTATGGCTGTGTGCACAGGAGAAGAGCGGCTGCAGGAGATGAGGTAGAGCGTATGCGTGTGTGCACAGGATATGGGACAGAGTGTACGGCTGTGTGCACAGAAGAGCGGCTGCAGGAGATGGGGCAGAGCGTACGGCTGTGTGCACAGGAGAAGAGCGGCTGCAGGAGATGGGGCAGAGCGTAGAGCTGTGTGCACAGGAGAAGAGAGGCTGCAGGAGATGGGGCAGAGCGTAGAGCTGTGTGCACAGGAGAAGAGAGGCTGCAGGAGATGGGGCAGAGCGTACAGCTGTGTGCACAGGAGATGGGGCAGAGCGTACGGCTGTGTGCACAGGAGAAGAGAGGCTGCAGGAGATGGGGCAGAGCGTAGAGCTGTGTGCACAGGAGAAGAGAGGCTGCAGGAGATGGGGCAGAGCGTACAGCTGTGTGCACAGGAGATGGGGCAGAGCGTACGGCTGTGTGCACAGGAGAAGAGCGGCTGCAGGAGATGGGGCAGAGCGTAGAGCTGTGTGCACAGGAGAAGAGAGGCTGCAGGAGATGGGGCAGAGCGTACAGCTGTGTGCACAGGAGAAGAAAGGCTGCAGGAGATGGGGCAGAGCGTACAGCTGTGTGCACAGGAGAAGAGAGGCTGCAGGAGATGGGGCAGAGCGTACGGCTGTGTGCACAGGAGAAGAGCAGCTCCAGGAGATGGGGCAGAGCGTAGAGCTGTGTGCACAGGAGAAGAGCGGCTGCAGGAGATGGGGCAGAGCGTAGAGCTGTGTGCACAGGAGAAGAGAGGCTGCAGGAGATGGGGCAGAGCGTACGGCTGTGTGCGCAGGCGACGGGGCAGAGCGTACGGCTGTGTGCGCAGGCGACGGGGCAGAGCGTACGGCTGTGTGCGCAGGCGACGGGGCAGAGCGTACGGCTGTGTGCGCAGGAGACGGGGCAGAGCGTACGGCTGTGTGCGCAGGCGACGGGGCAGAGCGTACGGCTGTGTGCGCAGGCGACGGGGCAGAGCGTACGGCTGTGTGCGCAGGCGACGGGGCAGAGCGTACGGCTGTGTGCGCAGGCGACGGGGCAGAGCGTACGGCTGTGTGCGCAGGCGACGGGGCAGAGCGTACGGCTGTGTGCGCAGGCGACGGGGCAGAGCGTACGGCTGTGTGCGCAGGCGACGGGGCAGAGCGTACGGCTGTGTGTGCAGGAGACGGGGCAGAGCGTACGGCTGTGTGCGCAGGAGAAGAGCGGCTGCAGGAGATGGGGCAGAGCGTACGGCTGTGCGCGCAGGAGATGGGACAGTGTACGGCTGTGTGCACAGTAGAAAAGCGGCTGCAGGAGATGGGGCAGAGCGTACGGCTGTGTGCACAGGAGATGGGACAGAGTGTACGACTGTGTGCACAGGAGATGAGGTAGAGCGTATGGCTGTGTGCACAGGAGAAGAGCGGCTGCAGGAGATGGGGCAGAGTGTACAGCTGTGTGCACAGGCGATGGGGCAGAGCGTACGGCTGTGTGCACAGGAGAAGAGCGGCTGCAGGAGATGAGGTAGAGCGTATGGCTGTGTGCACAGGAGAAGAGCGGCTGCAGGAGATGAGGTAGAGCGTATGGGTGTGTGCACAGGAGATGGGACAGAGTGTACGGCTGTGTGCACAGAAGAGCGGCTGCAGGAGATGGGGCAGAGCGTACGGCTGTGTGCACAGGAGAATAGCGGCTGCAGGAGATGGGGCAGAGCGTAGAGCTGTGTGCACAGGAGAAGAGAGGCTGCAGGAGGTGGGGCAGAGCGTAGAGCTGTGTGCACAGGAGAAGAGAGGCTGCAGGAGATGGGGCAGAGCGTACAGCTGTGTGCACAGGAGATGGGGAAGAGCGTACGGCTGTGTGCACAGGAGAAGAGCGGCTGCAGGAGATGGGGCAGAGCGTAGAGCTGTGTGCACAGGAGAAGAGAGGCTGCAGGAGATGGGGCAGAGCGTACAGCTGTGTGCACAGGAGAAGAGAGGCTGCAGGAGATGGGGCAGAGCGTACAGCTGTGTGCACAGGAGAAGAGAGGCTGCAGGAGATGGGGCAGAGCGTACAGCTGTGTGCACAGGAGAAGAGAGGCTGCAGGAGATGGGGCAGAGCGTACGGCTGTGTGCACAGGAGAAGAGCAGCTCCAGGAGATGGGGCAGAGCGTAGAGCTGTGTGCACAGGAGAAGAGCGGCTGCAGGAGATGGGGCAGAGCGTAGAGCTGTGTGCACAGGAGAAGAGAGGCTGCAGGAGATGGGGCAGAGCGTACGGCTGTGTGCACAGGAGAAAAGCGGCTGCAGGAGATGGGGTAGAGCTGTGTGCACAGGAGAAGAGCGGCTGCAGGAGATGGGGCAGAGCGTAGAGCTGTGTGCACAGGAGAAGAGAGGCTGCAGGAGATGGGGAAGAGCGTACAGCTGTGTTTACAGGAGAAGAGAGGCTGCAGGAAATGGGGCAGAGCGTACGGCTGTGTGCACAGGAGAAGAGCGGCTGCAGGAGATGCGACTGTGTGCGCAACAGAGGATCAGCTGCGAGAGATTGGGCATAATGTAGGGCTGCGTGCACATTGGAGGAGCGGCCGCAGTGCTGCACAGAGGTTGTCCATGCATCCATCCTTATTGGTATGAAAATCAGTGAAGACACAGATTGTGTACCCCAATAATGAGCAAGCCGAGTTGTGCATGTGCAGCTGGGGGACCTCTATTCTGGAGATCTACAGACTGAGGATACGCCACTACCTCCAGTCTGTTGTTTGTTTGCAGCACTGATTGCACATCAACAGGGCTGCAGCCAATGAGATTGTATGAGCTATTTGATTGGCTGCAGCACTGTTGAAGTAAGATCACCGTTGCACATTAATAATGGAGACCAGAGCACGTGGTGGTAAAGCTTTCTAAAAAGGGACAATCCCTTTTAGGCATATCTGGTGATGTTTATGCCGGGCCACCGTTCCATTCACAGAGGGATTGGTGAGGATCTCAGCAGCTGCCATACCACCATCGTTAATCATTTTATCATCTATCTAAGGCCGGGGTCACGCTTGGGAGTGTGATGTGAGAAACTTGCGCATCAATACCCGGCACTGCCGCCGGCACTCAGGACTGGCGTTAGCAGCGGCATAGAAATACATGCAGCCACACATTCCGGTCCCGAGTGCTGGCGGCAGTGCCGGGTATTGATGCGCAAAATTCTCGCATCACACTCGTAAGTGTGACCCCGGCCTAAGATTAACAATTTAGATTATTAAGGTTCGCTCACAATTGTATAAAAAAATCAGTCTCATTCTCATCCAGAACAGGTGGACGAGTGGAATCCGTATGGTTTACCTTTTATGGTGCGAGTGCAGTGCAAGTGTGCAATGATTTTCTTTGCTCACATCCGTATGCAATGCGTTTTTAACATCATCTTCTTTTACATACTATAATACTCTTACTTAAAGCTAGTTGTCAAAAATAATAAAGCAGTCTTTATTTTACTGATTTTTAGTAGTGTTTTACATAAATGAAAAAAAACATGGGGTCCTCCCTACTTTATTAAACCAGCAAAGGTAAAGCAGACAGTTGAGCCCATGTTTATTGGGCCCTTCCCAGCCTAAAAAAAAAAAAACAGCCCTTGGTCGCCCCAAAAGTGACACATTACATGAGATTCTCCCAAGTCTGGCGCTTCGCTTTCACTCTTCCTGATGGCTCTGGTGTGTTGGCAATTGGGGTAATGGTGCTTGGGGTTGATGTAAGCGGTGATTTGTCCATAAACACAGCTGACATCAAGCCTAGGTGTTCATAATGGAGAGGAAACTATCAGACACCCCCCATTACTAACCCAGTAGCAAAAAATAAAAAAATAAAGTTTTTTCAAACAAAAAAAACGTTCAAACTTTTTCCCTGGTTGACCGATTTATTTTAAAACAGAAAACCCAGGCAGGTCCAATATAGTCCAGAAAATCCAAAGTAGTCCACTGAATTCCCCGTAGTCTACAAACGGAAACCTGAAAAAAACATAAAAAGAGAGAAATAAAAAACAATTATAAAAAAAAAAGCTCTGACGTACTCCAGCACTTCGCACAATGTTCCCTAATTCCATCATTCAAAACCTATAGCGTCTCATTCTGAGGCTCCCAAGGCTTTTAGCAACAGCTGCTTCTGGGTCACGCTGATTCCGCAAGATCCGGCGACTGTGAAGAGCAGTAACGCTACTGACGTTAGCGCTCATCAGATGCCGGGTCATGCTGTGCTACGTGAGACCCAGTGACTGTGAAGAGCGGTGACACTTATCGTAGCGTGAGCCAGAAGTGGCTGATGCTAAAAGGCTTTGGAGCATCAGAAATAGGCTCTATAGGCTTTGAACAGCGGAATCTGGGAACATCGTGGGAAGCGCCAGGCTACTTTGGCTCTGCGTGAGACCCTTTTTTTTTTTTTGGCGGGGGGGGGGGATAAATTGATGAATGAGGCAGAGTGTATTGTTTTTACATACATGGGTTTGTTTTTTTAAATAAATTGGTGAATTGGGGAAAAAGTCGGGGAGTTTTTTTGTTTTTTTTTAAATAAACTTTTTGTGTTATGTTTTAGCAATGAGGGTGTCTGATAGACACCTCTCTATTATAAACACCAGTGCTTTATGTCAGCTGTGTTTTTTGGAAAATTCACAGGTGATATCAACCCCAATGCCCATTACTCAGATTGCCAATGCACCAGGGCATTCTGGAAGAGCGATTTGATGCTCCAATTCTGGGGCAGCAGTGAGCTGGTATTTTTAAGATGGGAAGGGATAAATAACCATGGACCTTCCCAGCCTGATAATATCAGCCCACAGCTGTCTGCGTTCCCTTTATTTTTTTATCTTCATTGCCAGGATGGTTCTTTCTGTACCGATTTCTTTCTTGCACTTGTCCGATTTATACGCAAGTGTGAGCGAGCCCTTAAACATACATCAGGGAGTGTGATCCAGATTGCAACACGTGGCCAGCCAGGTCATACCTCCTGCCATGCATGCAATGTAATGCAGGTCTATGGGATGAGTCCGTGAAAATAAGTCTCTGATTAAAGTCTGATCAGAATAATCGGACCGTTTTTCTTGGATGTGGAGAAAACCGTTGTGTGACCCTACCCTACGTTGTGTGCCCACGTAAGCATTTTTTTTTCGCGTTGTTTAAGCGTGTTTACTGGCAAAAAGGCTTAAAAATTGCTCAAAAGAAGCATCCCATTCATTTTAATGCATTTTGCACTTTTTGTGCATATTGATGCGTTTTTTCCGCAAAAAAATACACTTTGCAGTAAAAAACACAGCATGCTCATTAATTTTGCGGAAAAGTCCACGTTTTTAGCTATTTTCTATGAGACTGGGGACGCGTGGAAAAAAAACGCGTGGAAAACGCAAAAAAACGCGCGTTTTCTTGGAAGGAGTCTGGTTTTCATGCAGAAATTTTCTGCATATGTGGGCACATAGCCTTACACTGACCAAAATGGTCTTTCTTGATGTCTGGCAACCTTTTATAAAAAAAATACTCTTTTAGTAAAAGAATACAAAAAAAAAAACAGTACTGTAATATATAAATTAGTGACCCTTGAAAAAACAAACAAACATACATGCAATGCTGTCCATACATTTTGTATAATTTTCTTGGATACAGGTTTAGTTGTACTCTACTTTCATATGCTGGCAGTTTCATATGGAAGTATACAGTAGCCAACAGTGTTGCAATTTTGCACTGTATGGTGAGGTGGCACACAGAATATCTAATATCTCTGCTTTTTTCCCTCATGTTTCCCCATTAATGCAATGAAAAAAGAAGAATAAGGCTCCAATTTCATTTGTTGTACAGTTGATAAAATAATAATAATCTTTATATAGCAAAAACATATTCCGCATCGCTTTACAGTTTGCACACATTATCATCGCTGTCCCCGTTAGGGAATCTAGATTGTGATCCCCATCAGTATGTCTTTGGAGTGTGGGAGGAAACCGGGGAACCCGGAGGAAACTCACGCAAACAAGGGGAGAAAATACAAACTCCTTGCAGATGTTGTCCTTGGTGGGATTTGAACCCAGGACTCCAGCGCTGAGCCACCATGCCGCCCTGTTACTTGGTAACTATGAGGGTATGTTGACATGCAATTTTTTTATTGGAGTTGTAGATCTGCTCCGCTCCAAATGAGGATGGCTTATGAGGAGTCTTTGAGCAGTTATTCAAAAATAGGTTTTGAAAAATGTATTTTGGAAAAAAAAATTGCTTGTCATTCTGATGGGATCCAATCCAAACTAACACTGTCCAATCAAAAGACTACATAAAAGCAAAATATTCCAGAAGTCTTCAAAACTTTTCCAAAACCACTTCAGGAAAAGAAAATCTTCAAGAAAACCTCCCCAACAAACGAGCGCTTCTTGAAGCAGTTTCTACTCAAGCAATTCCACCTCCATGTAAACATAACCCTAAGATAGAGCTGCATGGCTACTTGGTTGGGCTACTATTTTAGAGTTGTGGTTTGACTGAAAACATCAATCAAATCACAGGTCATAAGTAGGGGATGAGCGGACCCATGGAAGTTCAGGTTCTGGTACCCAACCAGAACTTTATTCCAAAGTTCAATTCAGGTACCCGAACTTTAACCAGAACCCAAATCTTATTGGAAACAATGGGAACCCGGACTTTTGAGCTGGAAAATTGTCTTTTCCCGGACTTCCCGCAAAAACTCTGAACATTGCAGCAGAATTTATTATTTATTTATTATACTTATAGCGCCATCATATTCCCCAGCACTTTAAAGACTTTATCATTGCTGCCACCATTGGGGCTCACAATCGATATTCCCTATCAGCAGCTCTAATGTCCGGACATTAAGGTATATTTACACTTTGAAATTTATTCCAGAATAGCACATCGGATAGGTGACAACTTACCTATTGGCAGGGTCTAACCGCTGAAACTGACACCATTCGGTAGAAGAAGGAACTTCTATCCCAGCTGGGGCACTAATATTCCATGGAGTTATCTGAAAAAGACAAAGTCAGCTGCTTGGCAGATTCATAGGAAATAAATGGAGCAATTGTCATGCATGCACACTGTGGCTCCATTCTAACGGGGATAAAAGTGCAGTGTTCTCGCCATCGCACTGCACTAGTTCCCAGCTGTTGGACTGCTACTGATCAATAAGTTTTTACCTATCATCTGTATAGGTGATAACTTGTTTTCAGTAGACAACCACTTTAATTTACAGAATTTGCTACTGACAGTTTAAACCACAGACAATAATGAAGGAAGTTCTCTTCCTTTCCTAGGTTACACATTAGCTCATACTGAAATAACCTTTTAAAAATACCATCCATAGGCAATGGCTAGTATTTCTAGAAACCACATTTGGACAATTGCAGCAAAAATATGTATCAGGTGCGCAAACATGGCCGCTATGTTAACATGCTCATATAATGGAAAAAGGAACAGACGAAACAAATAAACAGAATTAGAATCCTGTGCATTCCTGTGTCAAATTGCAGAAGAGAAATCCCATTAATTAATATGGGGTCTGTCTAGTTGCTGTTTATTTTACAATGGGGAGAAAAGTCCCGCAGGCAGAACATTATCTTCAATTTTAAAATTAAATAACAAATTAAAGTGTCTATAAATCATTGCGGCCCCTGTGCTACGACAGAATACACAAGATGTTAATTCCGCTAATCTGATCCATTTATATGTTCTAAACACAACCTAGATCCCCCCATACACACTGGATTTACGCTGGCTGAACACTCCAATATCGTTGAGTTTGGCTGACAGTGAAACAGCTATAGGGGGCCTGGACAAATGATTGTTGGGGAGTTAAAGATCCAGTTTGTCTAGTTTAGGACTCCCGATTCTTTAATAGATGTCTGGCAGCTGCTCTTTCATAAAGCACAGTGGAACAATCAGCAGAGCAATCACTGTTGTGTACGGTAGAGATGGCCGAGGGAGTTGCTAGCTGGACAGACAGACAGACGAACCATCATTTAGCTGACAACCATGTGGGGGAAGCTTTAGGCTGACGTCACACAGGGTATTTTTTTTCTTGTGTAGGAAGATAAGTCAAGACGGAGTCAGCGGTGTGCAATGCCCTTCAAGGCCGGAACGATTGGGGCTGTCACCACTATTGGCGGGGGGGATTTCCTCTGAAAGAGACCTGTCTGACAGCAGGGGGCGCGTGGTACAAAATGAGACCTAAGCGTGGGAACAGGGCAGACTTGGCGGGAAGGCGATAGGAGACGGTTGACTCCCTCTCCACTGCTTATACTGACAATTACACTTTTCCCAGACCTCCATATGCTGACGTTGAGACTTCTCGTGACGCTATTAAGTTACCGTCTATACCCGCACCGTTGGATATCCCTGTTTTACCCGAGAAACCGGATCAACTATTTAGAGACTACTCCGAAAGACTGCAGGCTGTTGCGGCTTGTACACGTGCTCACAACCCGTGCCCGGCGCCATTTCTATGGCATACACATAAAGGACTGTTTCCCCGCTCCAACGCACCCAAGTCAAGCAGGACTGAATCCATCGGCACTGTCGGGCAGTAGTGTTACTCGTTTCTCCGTAGCAGAGCCAGAGACTTTGTGAATCGTTTGAGACGCCGCCGGGAGTTTTCCAGCCTTCCTCTTGCCAGAACTGCAACCGATAAGTTGTCCCGTTTTCTTTGTATATTCTTTCTCTGATTGTCTTTACCTCCCTGCGTGGAATACTACTTGTTATTGATTGTTTAGTAAATCCTTGTTAACCCCTTCTTTGTCTCCGGTTACTCACTGCATCCCACAAACTATTTGTCCCCTTACATTTGCCATGACAAAAAATGTACTATGAATTTTAGTTCTACTGCAATAAAAAAAAGCACCACGATCTCAACACGTGAATGCTGCTTAACCCCTTCACGACCCATGACGCCTACGTAGGCGTCATGAAAAGTCGCTCCCAAACGACCTATGACGCCTACGTAGGCGTCATGCCATAAATAGCCCCCCTGCGGGTCGGGTGACCGGGGTCACTGAAAGGTCACCCAACCCGCACACAAAGGACCCTTCAGAGTTAACACCTGGGGGTGTGGCTTAGCCCCCACGTGCCTACGATTGCTCTGATTGGCTGTTAAAAGTGAAACTGCCAATCAGAGCGATTGTAATATTTCACCAATGAACAATGAACCAATGAACATTGGTGAAATATTACAATCCAGCCATGGCCGATGCTGAAATAGCATCGGACATGGCTGGACACCGAGACCCGACCCCCCCCCACACCGACTGACGGCACCGATCAGCTGCCGCCACTGTCTGACGGCACCGATCGGCAGCCACCGTCATAATCTGCCCCCCCAGCCCTCCGATCACCCACTCTCACCCTCCTTTGTGCCTCCGACCTCCCGCTATCCGTCCCGGTGTCCCACCGTCCAGCGTCATGGGCGCCGCCATCTTGCAAGATGGCAGGCGCATGCGCAGTGCGCCGAATCGAATTTGCAACGCTGCAGATTCATTCATTTATTTTGATCACTATGATAAACTTTCATAGTGATCAAAATAAAAAAAGTAAATCACCGTCCCCCTTATCACCCCCATAGGTAATGACAAATAATAAAATAAAAAATATATATTTTTTTTATTTTTCCATTAGGGTTAGTGTTGTGAGTTCATTTTCCCCTTCGTCACTGAGGTCTGGTGAACTCCCTATTCTGGTAAAGGAAGGTAATGAGCCTGATTATCAGGCACCTGAGCCTAATGAGGATGACTGGCTGAGTGGAGTCACGGACTGGATATAAGGCTGCCCACGCCCTTCTGCCCTGCGGGTGATTTCTCTGTGGACTTCTAGGACACCAGTCTGATTCCTGCTCCTCTAAAGCTAAGTTTTCTGTTTTGCCTGTTAGCATTTTTGTTTTGTTTTTTTGTTTTCCTTGCTTTTCTGTATTCTGCCATTCCCTGCTGGGGTGAGCTGAATCTCCTTTTGCCTGTAGCTCTGTCTTCAGAATATTCCTGAGTACTGACATAGCTTTTTTGAAGCCTAGCGTCTTCAGGGCCTTTTTCACTGTCAGTCTGTTGGCTCTTATTTTCATAGGGTTTTTCACGGATTGCAGACAGCAGCCTTCCTGTCCTTTTCTATCTAGTTAGCTTGGGCCCCGTCTTTGCTCAGTCCATCTTTCTGTCTGTGTTAGTATTTTCATCTTGCTTCACCGTAATTATATGTTGGGGCTGCTTATTGCTTTGGGGTCTGCTCTGGGGCAGTTTAGATTTCCCCTTTCTTTCTTTAGGCCTATTTAATTCTCCGGCTGTGATCGAGGGGTCTAGGGCATCGTAGGAACCCCCCACGGCTACTGCTAGTTGTGTTGATAGGTTCAGGGGTCTGCAATCCGATAGCTGCCAACTTCTCTGGTTTTCTGGACTTAGCTAGCATTTCTGTTTTTGCCTCCTACGGTGACTCAATCATAACAGGTTAGGTCCAGGGCTAGGGTTAGGTTTAGGGCTAGGGTTAGAATTAGGGTTAGGGTTAGAAATAGGGTTAGGGTTGGACTAAGGGTTAGGGTTGGACTAAGGGTTAGGGTTGGACTAAGGGTTAGGGTTGGAATTGGGATTAGGGTTGGGTTGTGGTTGGGATTACGGTTAGGCTTGTGGTTAGGGTTAGAGTTGGGATTTCGTTAGGGGTGTGTTGGGATTAGGGTTGTGGTTAGGGTTATGATTAGGGTTGGGATTAGGGTTAGGGGTGTGTTGGGGTTAGGGTTGGAGATAGAATGAGGGGTTTCCACTGTTTAGGCACATCACGGGGTCTCCAAACGTGACATGGAGCCACCATTTATTCCAGCCAATTTTGCGTTCAAAAAGTCAAACGGTGCTCCCTCCATTTCGAGCCCCGACGTGTGCGCAAACAGTGGTGTACCCCCACTTATGGGGTATCAGCGCACTCAGGAAAAATTGCACAACAACTTTGGGGGTCTAATTTCTCCTGTTACCCTTGGGAAAATAAAAAAATGGGGGCTAAAATAATTATTTTTGTAGAAAAAAAAGATTTTTTATTTTCACGGTTCTGCGTTATAAACTTCTGTGAAGCACTTGGGGGTTCAACGTGCTCACCACACATCTAGATAAGTTCCTTGGGGGGTCTAGTTTCCAAAATGGGGTCACTTGTGGGGGGTTTCCACTGTTTAGGTACATCAGGGACTCTGCAAACGTAACATGACGCCCACAGACCATTCCATCAAGTCGGCATTTCAAAATGTCACTACTTCCCTTCCGAGCCCCAACGTGTCCCCGAACAGTGGTCCCCCCCATATATGGGGTACCAGCGTACTCAGGACAAACTGGACAACAACTTTTGGGGTCCAGTTTATCCTGTTACCCTTGTGAAAATAAAAAATAGTGGCTAAAAATCATTTTTTGAGGAAAAAAAAATATTTTTTATTTTCACAGCTCTGCGTTATAAACTTCTGTGAAGCACTTGGGGGTTCAAAGTGCTCACCTCACATCTAGATTAGTTCCTTAGGTGATATAGTTTCCAAAATGGGGTCACTTGTGGGGGGTTTGCACTGTTTAGGTACATCAGGGGCTCTGCAAACGTAACATGACGCCCACAGACCATTCCATCAAGTCTTCATTTCAAAGCGTCACTACTTCCCTTCCGAGCCCCAACGTGTGCCCAAACAGTGGTCCCCCCACATATGGGGTACCAGCGTACTCAGGACAAGCTGGACAACAACTTTTGGGGTCCAATTTATCCTGTTACCTTTGTGAAAATAAAAAATAGCAGGCTAAAAATTTATTTTTTGAGGAAAAAAAATATATTTTTATTTTAATGGCTCTGCGTTATAAGCTTCTGTGTAGCACCTGGGGATTCAAAGTGCTCAGTATGCATCTAGATAAGTTCCTTAGGGGGTCTAGTTTCCAAAATGGGGTCATTTGTGGGGGAGCTCCAAAGTTTACGCACACAGGGGCTCTGCAAACATGACATGGTGTCCGCTAACGATTGGAGCTAATTTTCCATTCAAAAAGTCAAATGACGCTCCTTCCCTTCTGAGCCATGCCGTGCGCTCAAACAGTGGTTTCCCCCCACATATGGGGTACCAGTGTAGTCAGGACAAACTGGACAACAACTTTTGGGGTCCAATTTATCCTGTTACCCTTGGGAAAATAAAAAATAGCGGGCTAAAAAATCATTTTTGAGGAAAAAAAAATATTTTTTTATTTTCATGGCTCTGCATTTATAAACTTCTGTGAAGCACTTGGGGATTCAGAGTGCTCACTACACATCTAGATAAGCTCCTTGGGGGTTCTAGTTTCCAAAATGGGGTCACTTGTGGGGGTTTCTACTGTTTAGACACACAGGGGCTCTGCAAACGCAACATGACGCCCGCAGAACATTCCATCAAAGTCTGCATTCCAAAATGGCGCTCCTTCCCTTCTGAGCTCTCCCGTGCGCCCAAACAGTGGTTCCCCCCCACATATGGGGTATCGGTGTACTCAGAACACATTGCACAACAACTTTTGTGGTTCAATTTCTCCTGTTAGCCTTGTGAAAATAAAAAATAGCGGGCTAAAAAATCACTTTTGAGCAAAAAAAAATTTTTTTTATTTTCACTGCTCTGCGTTATAAACTTCTGTGAAGCACTTGGGGGTTCAAAGTGTTCACCACACATCTAGATAAGTTCCTTCGGGGGTCTAGTTTCCAAAATGGGGTCACTTGTGGGGGAGCTTCAATGTTTAGGCACACAGGGGCTCTCCAAATGCGACATGGTGTCCGCTAACGATTGGAGCTAATTTTCCAATCAAAAAGTCACATGGCGCTCCTTCCCTTCCGGGCCCTGTGGTGCGCCCAAACAGTGGTTTATGACCACATATGAGATATTGATGTACTCAGGAGAAATTGCCCAACAAATTTTAGGATCCATTTTATCCTGTTGCCCATGTGAAAATGAAAAAACTGAGGCTAAATAAAATTTTTGTGAAAAAAAAAATACTTTTTTTTTTTTACAGATCAATTTATGAAGCACCTGGGGGTTCAAAGTGCATACTATGCATCTAGATAAGTTCCTTGGAGGGTCTAGTTTCCAAAATGGGGTCACTTGGGGGGACCTCCAATGTTTAGGCACACAGGTACTCTTCAAACGCGACATGGCAACCGCTAAATATTCCAGCACATTTTACATTCAAAAAGTAAAATGGCGCTCCTTGCCTTCTGAGCCCTGCCGTGCGCCCAAACAGTGGTTTATGACCACATATGAGGTATCGGTGTACTCAGGAGAAATTGCCCAACAAATTTTAGGATACATTTTATCCTGTTACCCATGTAAAAATGAAAAAAACTGATGCTAAAAGAAAATTTTGGTTGGAAAAATTAAAATGTCCATTTTTTCATTCCATGTTGCTTTAGTTCCTGTGAAGCACCTGAAGGGTTAATAATCTTCTTGAATGCAGTTTTGAGTAGCTTGAGGGGTGCAGTTTTTAGAATGGTGACACTTTTGGGTATTTTCTGCCATATAGACCCCTCAAAGTGACTTCAAATGTGAGGTGGTCCCTAAAAAAAATGGTTTTGTAAATTTTGTTGTAAAAATGAGAAATTGCTGGTCAACTTTTAACCCTTATAACTTCCTAACGAAAAAAAATGTTGTTTCTAAAATTGTGCTCATGTAAAGTAGACATGTGGGAAATGTTATTTATTAACTATTTTGTGTCACATAACTGGTTTAACAGAATAAAAATTCAAAATTTGAAAATTGCAAAATTTTCAAAATTTTCGCCAAATTTCCATTTTTTTCACAAATAAACGCAAAAATTATCGACCTAAATTTACCACTATCATGAAGCCCAATATGTCACGAAAAAACAATCTCAGAATCGCTAGGATGCGTTGAAGCGTTTCTGAGTTATTACCTCATAAAGGGACATTGGTCAGAATTGCAAAAAAATGACCAGGTCATTAAGGTCAAAATAGGCTGGGTCATGAAGGGGTTAAACATGCTCAATGACATTAGTAATAAGTTGAAACAACGATAGCTTGCACCAGCTCACTCAATATTTGTTATTTTAGTATGGGGATAAGCTGCAACTAGAACCATCATGTCCTATTTATCACAATCAAAAAAAAAATAGGATCCAGTCTGATCAGCACTATGGATCACAAATTATTTTTTATTTTAAAAGGTATACTCAACTTCGGATAGCTTGTAATCGATGTGGGAAGGGTGCAGATGCTGATACCCCTATGATCTTGAGAATCATGGCTCTGAAGTGCATTAACACTCCATTCATTCTTAATGGGATGTACGGAGATAACCGAACACTGTGCTTGGCTGGTCTTAAATACTCCTGAAAGAATAAATAGAGCTGCAGTGCACATGACCGACCTCCACTTCATTTCGAACCCTGGTCCTTGGGATTGGTGGAGGTTCCAAGGATCAGACCCCCAGAAATCGGGAAGTTATCCCAAATCCAATGGATTGGGTTGGTAATAGCTTTCAAACTTGAGAATACCCCTTTAACTATAAAACAGGAAGAATTAAAACATACAAATATGAATTCAAGAACTCTATTGCAGGCAATAAAATAATGTCCATGGCTAACATAAAATTCCTCCAATTAGGACAGATAATCTAAAGACTAATTTATGTGACTTAAAGACATTTTCCAAGAATCAAAACTTACCATAGATCGAGTGGATCGGTGAGAGATGTCTTATCTTTCACCGTCCCACCATTAGGCTGGCTACTGATGAGAAAAGTGGAGATCCCATGACTACTTCATTCAATCAGATGACATGGGAGCCGGGTCTGGTGATGGTGGAGATCTTAGTGGGATAGGCGATACGTTTCAATTCTGGAAGATCTTAGTACTTTATATAATTTCAGGCTCTTTGTGGAGGAAACCACGATTTGCCTCATAAACCCCCTTGCTCGAATAGGTCGAATATGTAGTGTAAAACATGCATATAATAGTGGAATAAGTATCTGACAGACGTCACTGATGACATTTATCCACTTATCTCCTTAGAACGTGTAATCTGGTGATTGTCAGGGAACATTCGAGTTTCCATCATATTCATTATACTGTTATCAGGATCTGCTGACAATTATCTAATATTGCTAGGCAGTTTTAGATGCAGAGTATAATGGTGGATACTAAAATTAGAATCACACAGCAACGTGGCATGTACTGAAAAATAAAATCACGTCCGTGAGCGTCACAAAGTGTGATGAACCGGGCTTGATGCTCTCTAGTGCTCTCACAGTTGCAATGGGGCAAAAAAGTATTTAGTCAGTCAGCAATAGTGCAAGTTCCACCACTTAAAAAGATGAGAGGCGTCTGTAATTTACATCATAGGTAGACCTCAACTATGGGAGACAAACTGAGAAAAAAAAATCCAGAAAATCACATTGTCTGGTTTTTTTTCATTTTATTTGCATATTATGGTGGAAAATAAGTATTTGGTCAGAAACAAAATTTCATCTCAATACTTTGTGATATATCCTTTGTTGGCAATGACAGAGGTCAAACGTTTTCTGTAAGTCTTCACAAGGTTGCCACACACTGTTGTTGGTATGTTGGCCCATTCCTCCATGCAGATCTCCTCTAGAGCAGTGATGTTTTTGGCTTTTCGCTTGGCAACACGGACTTTCAACTCCCTCCAAAGGTTTTCTATAGGGTTGAGATCTGGAGACTGGCTAGGCCACTCTAGGACCTTGAAATGCTTCTTACGAAGCCACTCCTTCGTTGCCCTGGCGGTGTGCTTTGGATCATTGTCATGTTGAAAGACCCAGCCACGTTTCATATTCAATGCCCTTGCTGATGGAAGGAGGTTTGCACTCAAAATCTCACGATACATGGCCCCATTCATTCTTTCATGTACCCGGATCAGTCGTCCTGGCCCCTTTGCAGAGAAACAGCCCCAAAGCATGATGTTTCCACCACCATGCTTTACAGTAGGTATGGTGTTTGATGGATGCAACTCGGTATTCTTTTTCCTCCAAACACGACAAGTTGTGTTTCTACCAAACAGTTCCAGTTTGGTTTCATCAGACCATAGGACATTCTCCCAAAACTCCTCTGGATCATCCAAATGCTCTCTAGCAAACTTCAGATGGGCCCGGACATGTACAGGCTTAAGCAGTGGGACACGTCTGGCACTGCAGGATCTGAGTCCAAGGTGGCGTAGTGTGTTACTTATGGTAGGCCTTGTTACATTGGTCCCAGCTCTCTGCAGTTCATTCACTAGGTCCCCCCGCGTGGTACTGGGATTTTTGCTCACCGTTCTTGTGATCATTCTGACCCCACGGGGTGGGATTTTGCATGGAGCACCAGATCGAGGGAGATTATCAGTGGTCTTGTATGTCTTCCATTTTCTAATTATTGCTCCCACAGTTGATTTCTTCACTCCAAGCTGGTTGGCTATTGCAGATTCAGTCTTCCCAGCCTGGTGCAGGGCTACAATTTTGTTTTTGGTGTCCTTTGACAGCTCTTTGGTCTTCACCATAGTGGAGTTTGGAGTCAGACTGATTGAGGATGTGCACAGGTGTCTTTTTATACTGATAACAAGTTTAAACAGGTGCCATTACTACAGGTAATGAGTGGAGGAAAGAGGAGACTCTTAAAGAAGAAGTTACAGGTCTGTGAGAGCCAGAAATCTTGATTGCTTGTTTCTGACCAAATACTTATTTTCCACCATAATATGCAAATAAAATGAAAAAAAAACAGACAATGTGATTTTCTGGATTTTTTTTTCTCAGTTTGTCTCCCATAGTTGAGGTCTACCTATGATGTAAATTACAGACGCCTCTCATCTTTTTAAGTGGTGGAACTTGCACTATTGCTGACTGACTAAATACTTTTTTGCCCCACTGTATAAACACCATCGAGTAACACTAGATACATAATGGTAATATAACGACTGACAAGTG
This sequence comes from Dendrobates tinctorius, assembly GCF_039654945.1. Taxonomy (NCBI): domain Eukaryota; kingdom Metazoa; phylum Chordata; class Amphibia; order Anura; family Dendrobatidae; genus Dendrobates; species Dendrobates tinctorius. The sequence continues at coordinate 4,422,211 of NW_027361853.1, read as the reverse complement.
GCTAACAATCATCCTATAATCATCACAAAATACTTTTACATATGAAATAGCTGCATGGTAAACAGATATGCCCTGTGGCAGGTTCATTTGTCTCTGACTGACAGCTTAATGCTACCTGGCATTACGCCAAAATCCTGTTTCATCACTGTTAGAAAAGAGCTTATAGTTCACTGTACTTTATGGTTTGTTATGGCAGGATATAAGAAAATTAAAGAAAAGGTTGTGGGGAAAGATAGTTTGCCCACATATCCTTGCTGCTATCTGGTCCCTTTTTACTTTTTTTTTCTGGTCGAGATTTCCTGAGATGAGTGACAAATAATGCATAACTTTGAAAAAGAATGACTTTTGCATTTCTCTGAAATGGAGCCGGTGTTCATGTGACAGCAAGTATACTATTTGCATACATGCGGACACGTGCCGACTAGATGTGCACGACCATGCTCAATGCAAGTGCACTGAGCGAGGCTTAACAGTTCTAGTCTTAATGTTGCCTGAAGAATGCAAATTGCATACTTGCAGTCACACGACCTCCCGCTCCCGACGCCGCAGAAGCCCACAGCGCACGTGATATGAAGATTCACTAACCTGCAGTCATACAGAGTGATTACAGACATGTAGCCTTGGGCCAGACAGCCTTTTTAAGATCTCTTACACATAACTACAAGGTGGGCCATTTATATGGATACACCTAAATAAAATGGGAATGGTTGGTGATATCAACTAGCTGTTTGTGGCACATTAGTATATGGGAGGGGGAAAACTTTTCAAGATGTGTGGTGACCATGGCGGCCATTTTGAAGTCTGCCATTTTGGATCCAACTTTATTTTTTTACAATGGGAAGAGGGTCATGTGACACATCAAACTTACTGAGAATTTCACAAGAAAAACAATGGTGTGCTTGATTTTAATGTAACTTTACATTACAGCTCAATAGGACACACCAGCTCACTCCTCCACCTGCAAATAATGTCTCCCATGAACCAGCCAAACGAGCAAGCCAGCAATCCAAAAAAGTGCAGCACATATACCGGTGTAATTTTTTCTGGCTTAATTGTATGGTCTTATACACACGACATACAGATAGAATTCTCCAACGCATTTTGAACTATTCATGTCTTACATAAAAAGTGGCTCCACTTTTACTATTTACATTACAGCTCTGTTTTGTATGAGTGTTCCCAGGAAGAAACATGTACGGTATGCCATAAACTTCATAAGGAAATTGTATTGCACAGAATCCAACAGAGTTTCCACTTATCCCTCTCCCCCTCCAAAAAAAAAAAATACTTTCATAAACTTTTAGGCTATGTTTCCATTTGTGAAAAGCTATGTTTTCCAGGTGTCTATACCACATTTCCCAATAGCAATCTGCTCTGAATATTCAACTTTTGTATTTTTTTGTACATTTTCCTTTTTTATGCAGATATGATGAACTTTTTTCTGCATTTTTTTAACACAGAAATGCTAAGATTCTTCACTTAAAATTCAGCTGGGTTTTTACATCCCTTTTTTCAAGCTCCCCATTGGCAAAAAAAAAATACAACAAAAAATGCAAAATATATCAGTGTCTTCTAAAGAAAATATACAGGGTGGGCCATGTATATGGATACACCTAAATAAAATGGGAATGGTTGGTGATATCAACTTCCTTTTTGTGGCACATTTGTTTTTGGGAGGGGGGAAACTTTTCAAGAGTGGGAGAAGAGGGTTGCATTGACAATCCAACACAACGGGCATTACTTTGAACACGTTTTGTAAGTGGTCATAAACTTGTAAGTAAATAATTCTCAATAAGTTTGATGTGTCACATGACCATCTTCCCATTGGAAAAAAATCTTGAATAGTTCCCTCCCCCCCTCCCATATACTAATGTGCCACAAACAGGATGTTGCTATCACCAACCATTGCCATTTTATTTAGGTGTATCCATATAAATGGCCCACCCTGTATAATAAGGTTAAGTGACCAGGTTTTGCTCTTATTTTATTCCTTCTGCTCCTGTGAGCAATCAGTTGTTTTTTTTTAGCCTCCTTTGTGATTCTATACAATTCTGCAGCTCAGAAATAAACTAGTGTGACTTTATGACATTTGGGTAACAATTGGAGATGTATTGTATATACTGTACTTGTATAGAACAGTTATCGTGTGAATATTCGGGCACTTACTGTATCCTTATGGCGCAATATTGCTTTCTATACTGTCTGGTTTATTACCTCTCACTTCAAATTCCATTTTTTTGTTATCTTGTCTGTGGCTAGAGGCGGTGTACAAGCATAACTTGAGCATTAGCTATTCCAACTATTATGTAGGAGATGTCATGAACATGTCACAATACTAGCTGGTACATGCATTGCATGTCTTGCAGTAGACTGTTAAGTGCCAGGACTGCATTAAGTAAACATATACACTGTGTGCAGGATTATTAGGCAACCAAGTATTTTGACCATATCATCATTTTTATGCAGCATTTTTTATTGGGAAATGGAGTACAAAATCCTATGATGACAGAAAAAGAAAGTTTACATAGCTAATTATATTATTTTAACTTGTATTACATTTCTAATGATGGCTTAACTTTATTTTACTCACTTATATAGCGCAATTAATTTCCAGAATGGTTTACAGTCATCAGCATCACAGTCTCCATTGTCTCTACAGTGCTAACCGCTGAGCCACCGTGCTGCCCATATTCCATTCATATACATGCAATTACAATTAGAGGTGATCATAGATAGTTGTTTAAGCCAAATATCCCATTATCACTAAAATGATTTAAAATGTTTCTAGATATGCTGTGAATTGTGAATGTAGTATATAAGGAGCTGAAATCTCTGCATAAAATCTCATTCAGATGTGCGTATTATATGGACAGCTCAGTGCCCGATGTTGGTGGATAGGGCTGTCCAGATGAGTTTTCTATACAGGCACCATGTACTTTATTTCTTCTCTATTTCAGATAAGACTCGCCATTTCACTGGCGACAAAGACGCGGCTCGTACTTAGTCTGGTCTTTTCTGTACTAACATACGGCAGTGAAACCTGGACGATAAAGAAATAATAAGCAGAATCGACGCCTTCGAAAATGTCTTGCTGGGTAATGGAGAAGTAAGGCGCACAACAGCGGGAAGAGGGAGGGGGAAGCCCAAACAATAGGGAAGGGGGAGTGGAGTAGGTTTCGCATCTATCGCCGAGCAGGAACCTAATCCCTGCCTGATCCTAGCAATAGGCCCTGGATAGGGAGGGGACGGGGTTCGCGCTAGTCAGCCCGCACTACAACTAAAGACAGAGAGGGTGGACTTCCAACAAGACAGAGGGAAATTGAGCTAAGACCAGCACCCTGCTAAAGATACTGAATGTATTTAAACCCTCAGCAAAGGTGTGCTAATTAGCAGCAGGAGATGGAGGTAACTGCTGTGTCCTAGAGCGAGAAGAATATCATTCCATAACCGAGATGCAAAAATCAAGATATGGAACGAACGAACCAGTCTAGGGACATTCACCTCTGATGCTGAAAACCACATCCTCTCCTCTGGACCATAACCCCTCCAGTGCACCAAGTACTGCAGAGAACGACGCTGAAGACAGGAATCAACAATCCTCAAAATCTGGAACTCCAAATTACCATCAACAAAGATTGGGGGCGGCGGCAGGGGAGAGGACTCAAGAGATTCAACATATTTCTTGAGCAGAGATCTATGGATCACATTGTGAATTTTAAGAGCCTGGGGTAACTTAAGACGAAAAGCTGCAGGGTTAATGACGGCAGTTATTTTATAGAGGCCAATAAACTTAGTTCCCAGTTTCCAGGAAGGGATCTTCAACCGACTGCTAGTACTGTACTTCCAACAAGACAGCGGGGAAATTGAGCTTACACCATCACCATGCTCAGGATACTGAATGTATTTAAACCCTCACAAATGTGTACTAATTAGGAGCAGGAGATGGAAGTAACTGTTGGGTCCTAGAGGGAGAAGAATGTCAATGCATAACAGAGATGCAAAAATCAAGAAGGCTTTTGTAAGAGTTAATCGCAATGACCTTCTACGGCCGTGTCTGTCACACCTGACACACCTGTGACAAAAATATGCTGGAGAAGGATGTTATCTATACCATGGATGGCAAGAAGAATGAACAAATCAGTTTTGGAACAAATCAAGCCAACATGTCACTTGAAGGAAGGATCACCAAGCTACGACTTGCCTACTTTGGACACCTCATACAAGGAGAGCAATCATTGGAGAAGGACATCATGGTCGGAAGAAAAAGGATCAAAGCAAAGAGAATGACTAGCAACCCGATGACTTGACGCTATAAACACAGCGGTGGAGAAGACCCTGGTGGACCTACTGTATGTAGGCTTGCCCAAGATCGATCTTTCTACAGATCATTCATCCATCAAGTTGCCATGGTTCTCCCCCCCAACAAATGGATCACATATAGCTCAACAATATTGCATCCAATATTTACAGGCACATACTGATAGGGAATTTAGATTGTGAAACCCATCGGGGACAGTGCCAATAATGTCTGTAAAGCGCTGTGGAATTAATAGCACTATATAAATGAGTAAAATAAATAAACAATGTAATTCTTAACATCGGAAACTGTATTTGGTCCTGTACATTTTTTTTACTGCTGATGTATAAAAATGGATGCCATATGGATGTAAAATGCAGTCATGCAGATGACACACGGATGGATGACAATATGGAGGAAAATCTGACAATTTTTCATACGCTCCTCGAAAACCCAGCTTTAAGTTCAGCTCAAGTTCATGAAGTTAATAGTTGCATGTCCTATAAATTAATAAAATGAGGCACAAAGTTGAAACAATGGCTGGCAATGGTTTTACTGTTAGAAACGGTTGTTCCTATGAGAGCGATGATTCATTAATGTGTAGAGACAACATTGTTCAATGTAATAGCGACTCCACTCTCTTTCTCCTACACTATATTCAATAAGTTCCTATAAAGAGTAGTGCAAAGAGAACGGCAAAAGTGATTCACAACTTATTTATCTTCCTTGTAAGAAAAGAACCCTGTAACATTGGTTCAGTATAAGGATGAACAATGGTCACTGGACCAGCATGGATAGAAAAGAAGCAGATCTCTGGGACAGACACACTATAGAACTAAGGTCCGTGCATCACTGCACTGGGTGATGACTTTCTGGGCAGTATACTTATATGCACATAATGCCGAAACAGGGTATGCGGTGGCATACAGCATCTCTTAGGCTTGGTCCATATTCTGTGCCCACTGAAGGCGCCATACACGGTGCTCAGTCCGGATGGATGATGAAGCGTCCATCCCCTATTTTGTCCCACAAGTATCGTATACCGCATGGCATTCCTTTATTTGCAGAGGCATAGAAAAGTGCAATCTGTATAGAAAAGTGCAGTCTGTATAGAAAAGTGCAGTCTGCGGTGCTTTCCTATACAATTAAGGCTAGATGCAGACTGTGCACCTAGTACCCAGTGTATAGCGGACGTTGGGAGTTTTTCCCGACTTGCAGTGGTGTGAAAAAGTGTGTGCCCCCTTCCTGATTTCCTATTCTTTTGCATGTCTGTCACACCTAAATGTTTGACATCACCAAACAAATGTAAGGGCCCCGTCACACATAGCGACGCACCAGCGATCCCGACGATATGACCTTGTCAGGATCGCTGGTGTGTCGCTATATGATCGCTGGTGAGCTGCCAAACAGGTAGCTTCACCAGCGATCAGCACCAGCGACACGAGGGTAACAAGCGACGCACGTCGCTTAGTTACCCACTGTGTAACTTAGTTGCAGGGAGCTGGTAACCAAGGTACACATCGGGTTTCTAAGCGGCGCGCGGCACTTAGAAACCCGATGTGTACCTTGGTTACCAGCTCCCTGCACCAGTGCGCTGGTAACTAAGGTACACATCAGGTTTCTAAGCGCTGCGCGGCGCTTAGAAACCCTCTGTTTACCTTAGTTACCAGCTCCTGCTCGCTGATCGCTGGTCTCCCGCCTGTCACACGCAGCGATGCATGCTGGCCAGCGGGAGACCAGCGATCAAAAAAATGTCCTGGCCATTCCAGGACGATCAGCGATAACCGGCAGGGGGGCCGGTCGCTGGTAAGTGTCACACACAGCGATCTCGCTGGTGAGATCGCTGTTGCGTCACAAAGCTTGTGATTCAGCAGCGATCTCACTAGCGAGATCGCTACGTGTGACGGGGCCTTAAGTATTAGAGAGAGATAACACAAGTAATCACAAAATGCAGTTTTGAAATGAAGGTCTTTATTATTAAGGGAAAATAAATAAATCCAAACCTACAGGGCCCTGTGTGAAAGCTTTTGAGATAACTGGTAATGAGTCTTCTACAACGCTCTGGAGGAACTTTGGCTCCCTCATCTGTAGTGCCCGCGTCTCTGCCTGCAGTCCCTCTACCCCTGCAGAGATGCCAGTTTACTCACCACCAAGGCCCCTGCCCTGCTCCTTCTGGGTCAGCTGATACCCGAGGGGGGGCTGCTTTGTACGCAGATCTCCCGGGTACTATACTTAGGGCGCGCGCACGCACACGTCCTCTTTCTTAAAGGGGCCATACGCGTTTCTCTAAAATGTCCCTAGCCAATAGCTGGAGGACATTTACTATTTAAAGCACCTCCTCCAACATGGAGGTGCCTGTGCAATGTTGTGAGTTTGTTTCCTAACACGCTTGTGAGTGCTCAGGTCCCAGTACTCGTATCTTAATGGCAGCTGGTCCCACTGCACCCACCAGTTCTCATCTCAACGGCAGCTGGTCCCGCTGTGCCCTTCAGTGCTCATCTCAATGGCAGTCGGTCCAGTTCACATGCCAGTGCTCATCTCAATGGCAGGCGGTACCGCTGCACCTGCCAGTGCTCATCTCAATGGCAGCCGGTCCCGCTGCACCTGCCAAGGCTCATCTCAAAAGCAGTCGGTCCCGCTGCACGCGCCAGTGCTCATCTCAACGACTGCCGGTCCAGTTGCCCTGTCAGTGCTCATCTCAACAGCAGCCAGTCCTGTTGTACCTGGCAGTGCTCTTCTCAGCCAGTCAAGTTGCACCTGCCAGTCATCTTACTCCGCCTGCCTGCATCTGTTGGACTTACCCTTGGGCCGCCCCAGCTACCCGTTCCTAGGGGTCAGCTGCCATCTACTCAAGGTCCATCCTGGAGTAGCACCTGGACCATCTCCCTTGTCTCTCCTCGGATCTCGCTGTTGTTACTGCTGCGTATCCGTGGTCAGATTGGATGAGGCTCCTAGTCACACCCCTCCAGGTCTTCCTTGGGATTTGGCAAAGTGGTTCCACCACCCAGTCTGTTACATCATTTTTGGAGAATTGTTGAAATTCAGTCACATTGGAGGGTTTCCGAGCATGAACTATATTTTTAAGGCATCTTTCACACATCAGTATTTTTGATCAGTATTTCATCAGTATTTGTATGCCAAAACCAGGAATGTCTCCAAAATAAGAAACAGGAATCAGTCTTTCAATTATATTTTTTTCTCGGTAAGTTCCATTCCTGGCTTTGGCATACAGACACTGATGCAAAATACTGACGTGTGAATGAGCCTAAAGGTTATGCCACAGCACCTCAATCAGATTAAGGTCAGGAATTTGACTAGGCCACTCCAAAGTCATTTTGTTATAGCAAACGCTTTAATGCAATTGCTGTTCCTAAGGGTGACCCAAACAGTTATTAGGTTTAGGGATAAATTGACTTTTCAGACAGGGCCCTGTAGATTTGGATTTATTTTTCCCTTAATAATAAAGACCTTCATTTAAAAACTGCATTTTGTGTTTTCTTTGTCTAATGTTTAAATTTGTTGGGTGATCTGATACATTTAAGTGTGACAAACATTCAAAAGAATAGGAAATCAGAAAGGAAGCAAACACTTTTTCACACAACTGTAAATTATAAAATCGACATATGTGAGCATTCACCAGAAGAAGGCCAAAAGTGTGTGCTTTCCTATACAGAGGGCCACTGCAAAGAAACTTATACAATGGGGTATATGTTTCTTATCGATGGACTCTTTTGAGGATGGATGCTATGGCATCCATCCTGACTGTGCCTACTGTCGGACTTATACCTCCGAAGCATATGTGCCGATAGTAACCACAAATGCAGCGCGGACTGTGCTTTAACAAACAATATGCATTATCTTACGGCCAGACAGAGGTCGATAGAACACACTTTTGGCCTTCTTGTGAATGCTTGCCTATGTGATGTTACAGTATATGTCTGGAAAAGCTCCTAACGTATAGTAAGTGCACAGACAGCATGTACCTAACCTCAGCCCTATAGCGGCAGTGTTGTTTCTGGCAACAGCTGTCAGCCATCTAAGGCACAGTGTGACAAGCTGGAGTGTTTGTGGTGGGGAAAACAGCCCGATAGATAAAAAAAAGTCTTTGTATACTTCTGCTATTGTTTTGCGGTTCAATTGTTATTCATAAAGTGCAAAATAATCCTTTAGATTTAAGGCCCCTTTACATTTAGCGATGCACCAGCGATCCCGACAACGATACGACCCGGTCAGGATCGCTGGTGCATCGCTAAATGGTCGCTAGTGAGCTGTCACACAGGCAGATCTCACAGCGACGTAGCGACACAGCAGCGGTCGTTACTTACCTTTCAAATGCGGCGATCCTGACGTCCTCCCACCCGCGTCCACGCGTCGCTCGTCGGCGCCAGCAGGAAGCGCCCGACGAGAAATGGAACTGGACGATCTCGCGCGATCAGCGACAGATAGCGGGGGAGCCGGTCGGAGGTAAGTATCACACATAGCGATATCGCTGCTGCGTCACAAAATCGGTAACGCTTTAGCGATATCGCTATGTGTAAAGGCCCCTTAAGTCTAGGGCCACATGGCGACACTTCTCATTTCATTCAGTGTCACATTGCGTCACCACATCTCATAATTTTATATAGGGTAAGATTGTAACCTGTCACATACTATGGTTTTATTTTGCATCAAAATCAGAGCTCTAAAATAGTCGGGCAACAGTAAGTCACAGAAAAGTAGCACAAATGACGTGCGACTTCGGATATTTGCTCTTGCACGGCAAATGTCACCATGTAGTTCTAGCCTTAGGGTATGCTCACAGCACAATCTGCGGAGGAAATCTGAGGCTGACCCTCAGGATCCTGCTGCACGTTTGTAGCTTGAACTCCAGCAGGTTTGCACATGGATTAGCCCCATTCAGTTTACAGACAGAATCTGATCATTAATAGGGAGGGCAGAAAAGCTTCTGTCTCTGAAACATACAACTACAGCTGCTGTAATTCTCAGAAAAGACCAAACGGATTTCTACAATCGAGGTGTGCTTGAGATCATCTGCTGTATATGCATGTCATTAGTTTAAAGTATAAAATGCTCATGACAGATAAAAGACTTATCAGGCAATTCCCACTTGTTTCATCTGCCAAGTGTCGGGTATTGGCAAGTATTGTGTACCTGTCCTAAAAATAAGAATAGGACAGTAGACGTCTGCGAGACTTGCCAAATGGCCGTTGACCTCCTGATGTGGAAGTGAGATTCGCCAGATAATCCCACCACTTGAACAGATAGAAAGTTCACACTAGGCATTTTTTCAGCTTTTTTTTATTCTGCAGCAAAACCTGATCCCTTGGCAGAAAAAAAGCAGGTTTTTCTTGCGTTTCTTGCTGTATTTTGGCACGGCAGAAAAAAAGCAGGTTTTTCTTGCGTTTCTTGCTGTATTTTGGCATGCTGGATTTGTCTTTTGTCGGGCTCACAGTTTCCCTTGTAAGGCTGTGTGCACACGCTGCGGAAAAGGTGCGGATTCATCCGCGCGGATTTTGTACAATCCGCAGGTGAAACCGCAGGTCAAAAGACCTGCGGTTTTACCTGCGGATTGCTCTGCGGTTTTGCCCTGCGGTTTTTCATCTCCTCAATGGAGGAGATGGCAAACCGCAGGAGAATCCGCAGAAAGAATTGACATGTCAATTCTTTCTGCGGATTGAAAACCGCAGATAATCCGCGCGGAAAATTCCGCACCGTCTGCACTGCGGTTTTTGATTCCCATAGGGAATCATTGTACTGTACACCGCAGCAGAAACTGCTGCGGGTCCGCAGCGGCCAAAACCGCTGCGGAACAGCAGCAAAATCCGCAGCGTGTGCACACAGCCTAACTCTGTTAAAAATTCAAACTTTATTACAAAAATACCAAGCACTTAATAACCAAAAATATCCTTGCATCATACCAAACAGAAATGAACACCACTTGGAGGTGCCTTCCCCTGCACTGGCTAATCTCTCCATACCTATCAGCGGAGGTTGGAGCCCTAGAACCTGCGCAATTGGCCCCCCCACTCAACGACGGCTCACCTTGCTACCCCTATAGGGCCCTATAGTGGCAGGGATGTGATAAAGAGATGAAATAAAGTAGGTAGGCGAGAAAGAAAAAGAGGTAAAAATTCTGTTTCTTGGCTTGAATTGTAGATGGTCAATGTTCTTCTTTCTTCTTCAGATGGCTTATATTATAGCTAAATAGCCCATCTCTTCAAGGAGATATATAATAAACTCTGGTCCCCTGACTAACCTAATTAACTCCTGCAGAAATAATTCCTTTTTGTTATACGGAGCTTAAAGGGAACCTGTCACCCTTTTTTTCAGCTTGCAGCTGCCGGCATAGTCATCGGGGGCTTATCTACAGCATTCTGTAGTGCTGTAGATAAGCCTCCGATGTAACCTGAAAGATAAGAAAAACACGTTATATTATACTCACCGGGGTGGGCGGTCCGGTCCGGTGGGCGTTGCGGTCCGACGCCTCCCTTCTTCATGCGATGACATCCTCTTCTCCCATCCTGTAATGGCTGCGGTGCAAGCACACTGCTCTGCCCTGTTGAGGGCAGAGCAGAGTCCTGCAGTGCGCAGGCGTCGGGAGAGGTCTGGCGCCTGCGCACTGCAGGATTCTGCTCTGCCCTCAACAGGGCAGAGCAGTGCGCCGGAGCCATTACAGGACGGGAGAAGAGGACGTCATCGCATGAAGAAGGGAGGCGTCGGACCGGACCGCAATGCCCACCGGACCGGGCCACCCACCCCGGTGAGTATAATATAACGTGTTTTTCTTATTTTTCAGGTTACATCGGAGGCTTATCTACAGCACTACAGAATGCTGTAGATAAGCCCCCGATGTGTATGCCGGCAGCTGCAACCCAAAAAAAAGGGTGACAGATTCCCTTTAATAGATACTGTACTAAAGAACATATATGTAATATGCCAAGAGATAAATTTTCAATATATCCATACCCGAAATTATTTCAGCCCTAAAAATAGCATTTTTTATGTTATGTGGCGTTTAATAGATACTAAAGAACATATATGTAATATGTCAAGAGATCAATTCTCAATATATCCATACCCAAAATTATTTCAGCCAAAAATAAACGGACCAAAAAAAGAAAAGCATATCACAAACCAGCAAGTCCATATGCAATTATGGACCTGAAATCCAAAAACCACAGTGCATAAATTACATAAAACACTGCAAGCCACACAGTATATACAAATTGCTGCACCCAATCGCACAGCTTCTATCACAGTTAGATAACTTTATAGTGTGCAGATTGCAATGGCCAATACATACATCAATAAAAATATCTGATAAAGATGGCACCCATTCAGATAACTTGTATGACAAATGGCCAAAATACCCCTATGTTACATGACTGAAAACAGCCCAGATCTGGCCAATAAGACTCCAATTAGAAAACCTGCTCGACGCGTTTCCCCTCTTTCAGAGGTTCATCAGGAGCGAGATGGAGCGGAGTACTTAGCTTAAGGTAGTGTCACACTTAGCGATGTACCAGCGATCCCGACCAGCGATATGACGCGGTCAGGATCGCTGGTACATCGCTAAGTGGTCGCTAGTGAGCTGCCACACAGGCAGATCTCACTAGCGACATTGCTGGGGATGGGGGTCGCTACTTACCTGTCACACCAGGCAATCCTGCATCCTCCCACCCGCGTCTACGCGTCGCTCGTCGTCACAGCAGGAAGCGCCACAGGAAGCTGACGACGAGAAACAGTCCAGCCTGTTCTCGCGCGATCAGCGATAACCAGCGGGGGGAGCGGGTTGTAGGTAAGTATCAGACATAGCGATATCGCTATAACGTCACAAGTTATAGCGATATTGCTAGCAATATCGCTTAATGTGACAGTACCTTTATATGATGTATGAGATGCCTATTTGATAGTCAGGTACAGTTCCCCATTGGTATGATGCTTGGAGTCAGTGACGTTAGAACCGCCCTTTATAGAAAATGAACAGCTGACACAGCGTGCGTGTCAGCTGATTGCGTGCCATGGCAGGATATGTCCAGGTTCCCCATGAATGTCATCATAGAGAGCAAAGTGCGCAGGTCCGGACGCAAGTTATTTTGCGGCCGTGCCCAATCGCCAGAGCGCACATGCCCGATATTGTCACAGGTTCTACGCCAGGAGTGCGCAGGACCGGATATGGCCCTGCGTGCAAATCATGTACTGCGCATGCCCGGCATCCCCGTGCGCTCCAGGACTTCTCAATGGTGAAATCAGACGCTCCACATCACGTCATACCAAATGCCCCGCGTGCGAACCATGTCGACTGCGCATGCCCAGCATCCCAGGACTTCTTAATAGTGGAATTAGACGCTCCACATAATGTCATATAAAATGCCCCTATATTCTGCAATGCGCAGGTCCGAATATAGCAGACCGCGCATGCTCAATGTATTTATGCATATAATGATAGTATATTAATAGAACATTGATAGAATAACGGTGCAGAAAGCGCATACTAGATGTATGTATGCATATAATGATGGTACACTGAGGGAGAATGCATCGATCCTGATATAATTTCATATACACGCAAATTAATATACATCACACACATACCGGACATTAAGTATTACAGATCTCCTTTACCATAGAAACCCGCATCCTTGATAGTATTTTCATAAAAAATAGTTGATATATGCCAAAGCACTCATTCAAATCTGTTCCCATATTATAAAGTGTCCATAGTCTATCACAGCATGCAGCCATGGAAACAAAAATAATCAAAATAGATCACCAAATTAATATAACTATAATGATAATTTTAATTATCTAAATAAATATATCACATTTCGATGGCATAGTAGATGCATTCATTCATCAATCTATGTTCATATAGCACAATGGATGTAGATAGACACTTCTGGAACCCAATTAAACCTATTGAGCAGTAAATCACTGGTTGTACTCCTTCACAAATTATTCTCGCTAAATATTTGGGGAGATGAAAAGATACAATGCTCTAGATAGAGACAAATATAACCATGCAAGGCCCATTTGGGCCGATAACCATGGGGCAGGAAAGAGTAGCCTCAGGTCCACCAAAAAGGGAGATCATAGAGCACCAAAAAGAAAGGGGAAAGGGAAAAAGGGGGAAAGGGAAAAAGGGGGTAATGTCAGACAAATATATACATTATAGAAAACTTTATAGAAAACAATTAAATTGCATTTGTTCGTTCAAACCCTTTGGAGATACCGTATCCAATCTATATATCCATTTTAGTTCCTTTTGTAGGATCTTTTGATTCCAGTCACCTCGACGTACTGATGGTGCAATAACCTCGATGACACAAAAAGAGAAGGAATTCAGATCTCCCTGATGTACCTCCCTAATATGCCTGGAGATTGGGGTGTCTCTGGCATGGCGAATATCGCCCAGGTGATCACCAATCCATCTCCTCAATTCCCTTTTAGTTTAGCCAACATAATTTAATGGACAGGAACATTTAAAAAGGTAAACAACCCCACTAGTTTTACAGTTGGCAAAATGTCGACTGATAAAATTTACCCGTCGAGGTGCTGGAAAAATCTTTCCCAACTTTAATGAATCCACAAAAAGAACAACCTCCACATTTGAAGGTGCCCATTGCTCTCTTATCCAACCACGTGTTCTTTTTGGGTGGTGGGGTGTAGAAGCTGTGTACCAATTGATCACCAACCGATCTACCTCTCCTATAGGTGATAGCAGGAGTGTCTGGTAGAAAATCACAGATTTCGCTATCGGCCTTCAAAATATCCCAATGTTTTTTGATTATATTTCATACTTCATGAGAACACCCATCATAATTTACAATAATACGCATATTTTTATCGGTTACTTTCTCTTTAGAATATAAAAGACTACTCCTGGTACAAGCTTCGGCCTCCTGAAATGCATTAACAAGAACTTTCTCTGGATAACCCCTATCAAGAAACCTGTTTTTCAGCTCCTTTGCTTGTTTATAAAATCCAGATGACTTGGAGCAGTTCCTCTTGATCCTAAAGTATTGTCCCTTAGGGATGCCTTTACGTATGCTCAGGGGGTGATTACTCCCCCAATCAGGAAAATTATTAGTCGAGGATGGCTTCCTTAATATTTTAGTTTCCAAAGAGCCATCCGTCCCCTTCTGAATATTAATGTCCAGGAAGTTTATAGATTTCAGATTCACCTCAGAGGTGAACTTGAGGCCTATATCATTGACATTCAGTTCTTGAACAAAATTTGTTAAGAGGAGGCATTCCCTGACCGGAAAATCAAAATATCATCAATGTAGCGCCCCCAGAAAATGATCTGGGGGCACCACCATGCTGTCCTGTCATCACCAAAGATGACCGTGTCTTCCCACCAGCCCAGGAGAAGCAGGTAGGCGCACAAGGGATGCCCATCGCAGTGCCCCTGAGCTGGTGGTAGTACACACCATCAAGCATTTTCCTACAAAAGGAACTAAAATGGATATATAGATTGGATACGGAATCTCCAAAGGGTTTGAACGAACAAATGCAATTTAATTGTTTTCAATAAAGTTTTCTATAATGTACATATTTGTCTGACATTACCCCCTTTTTCCCTTTCCCCTTTCTTTTTGGTGCTCTATGATCTCCCTTTTTGGTGGACCTGAGGCTACTCTTTCCTGCCCCATGGTTATCGGCCCAAATGGGCCTTGCATGGTTATATTTGTCTCTATCTAGAGCATTGTATCTTTTCATCTCCCCAAATATTTAGCGAGAATATTTTGTGAAGGAGTACAACCAGTGATTTACTGCTCAATAGGTTTAATTGGGTTCCAGAAATGTCTATCTACATCCATTGTGCCATATGAACATAGATTGATGAATGAATGCATCTACTATGCCATCGAAATGTGATATATTTATTTAGATAATTAAAATTATCATTATAGTTATATTAATTTGGTGATCTATTTTGATTATTTTTGTTTCCATGGCTGCATGCTGTGATAGACTATGGACACTTTATAATATGGGAACAGATTTGAATGAGTGCTTTGGCATATATCAACTATTTTTTATGAAAATACTATCAAGGATGCGGGTTTCTACGGTAAAGAAGATCTGTAATACTTAATGTTCGGTATGTGTGATGTATATTAATTTGCGTATATATGAAATTATATCAGGATTGATGCATTCTCCCTCAGTGCACCATCATTATATGCATACATACATCTAGTATGTGCTTTCTGCACCGTTATTCTATCAATGTTCTATTAATATACTAACAATATATGCATAAATACATTGAGCATGCGCGGTCTGCTATATTCGGACCTGCGCATTGCAGAATATAGGGGCATTTTATATGACGTTATGTGGAGCGTCTAATTCCACTATTAAGAAGTCCTGGGATGCTGGGCATGCGCAGTGCACATGGTTCGCACGCGGGGCATTTGGTATGACGTGATGTGGAGCGTCTGATTCCACCATTGAGAAGTCCTGGAGCGCACGGGGATGCCGGGCATGCGCAGTACATGATTCGCACGCAGGGCCATATCCGGTCCTGCGCACTCCTGGCGTAGAACCTGTGACAACATCGGGCATCTGCGCTCTGGCGATTGGGCACGACCACATAATAACTTATGTCCGGACCTGCGCACTTTGCTTTGTATGACGACATTCATGGGGAACCCGGACATATCCTGCCATGGCACGCAATCAGCTGACACGCACGCTGTGTCAGCTGTTCATTTCCTTTAAAGGGCGGTTCTAGTGTGGCGCCCCTGAGGCTCAGTCGCCACAGAGGTACTGCACCTTCTCCTAAGGTGTGGTGCCCCACCATCCAGGTAAGTTGCAGGCTCCTGACCACGCTCCAACACTCGCACCCCACACAATAGAGTAGTTCAGCAAAACCACATTGCGGCTCCTTGCTTAGAGAGAGGCAGAGCACCTTTGGTGGTTCCCTGCTTGGAACACTAGACGTGCTGGGAGGTGGGTGGAGTTTGGAATACAATAAAAGAGCGGGACGGTTCCAGGATTGAGGTTCAGTTAAGTTGAGAGGTTGAATAGGAGAGAGGAAGCCACTCGGAGAGGAGTGGGGATCCCTGGAAGAGGGATGGAGGAAGGAGTGCTGCAGCTGCCTCAGTGACCTGAGCCAGCTGGCACGGGAAAGGAAAGAAGGAGTAGGACATTGAACCGAAGCCTGAGCTTCCATAGAAGGGAAAAGGACAAGTACGGAACGTAGGAGTAAAAGGGAACAGAGAGGATGTGGGTTAGAGGAAGAACCCTGCCTAGAAGTTCTAAGCGCAAGGCCGGGGCCCGGTCCCCGAGGTTGTATGGACACTAATGGTTCTGCAGCAGACACCGGTGGAGTAGTGGGCTGTAAATGCACTACTCCCATCTAAGACTTGAGGGCACAACAGCAACACGGATAGAGAGCCGGGACTTAGGAGTGGAGAGTCCCCTAAGCAGGCTACAGCTGTCTGCCGTGCAAGTAGAGTTCTTGGGAACATCTGTCAGGAGGAACTCCAGTGTAACTCAGTTACTAGGAGATCTTCACACTTAAAGGCGCTATAGAGGAGACGTTCAGAAAAGGCACATAAGTTGGCGGAGTGTGGAGGGGAGCATTCCATCTTGCCTGGAGGTTGACTGAGTCCCTGACCTGGAGGACACGGCACAGAAGCGGGCACTACAGACTGTGAGTAAAGCTTTGGAACTACATGCCCTGGTGTCCTCCATTCCTTCCTGTGTCCGTCCACCTGGCACTGCTGCATCCCCTGCGCCAAACACTACACCATCTAAGTGTCTCCACATCTACACGTCACAAACTACTCATTTAACTACATTCCACCATTCAACATCTTCCTATTACTTGGGCGCCCAGGGCCACGGTCTGGGTCACCGCCGCTGTGACACGTCCCACTGATATCGGCCCAGTACAGAGTACCCCATGGCCCTGGGAGGGCGACTCACTAGCGTCACTGACTCCAAGCATCATACCAATGGGGGACTGTACCTGACTATAAAATAGGCATCTCATACATCATATAAGCTAAGTACTCCGCTCCATCTTGCTCCTGATGAACCTCTGAAAGAGGGGAAACGCGTCGAGCTGGTTTTCTAATTGGAGTCTTATTGGCCAGATCTGGGCTGTTTTCAATCATGTAACATAGGGGTATTTTGGCCATTTGTCATACAAGTTATCTGAATGGGTGCCATCTTTACCAGATATGTTTATTGATGTATGTATTGGCCATTGCAATCTTCACACTATAAAGTTATCTAACTGTCGTGATAGAAGCAGCGCGATTGGGTGCAGCAATTTGTATATACTGTGTGGCTTGCAGTGTGTTATGTAATTTATGCACTGGGGTTTTTGGATTTCAGGTACATAATTGCATATGGACTTGCTGGTTTGTGATATGCTTTTCTTTTTTTGGTCCGTTTATTTTTGGCTGAAATAATTTTGGGTATGGATATATTGAAAATTGATCTCTTGACATATCACATACCGTATATGTTCTTTAGTATCTATTAAGCTCCGTATAACAAAAAGGAATTATTTCAGCAGGAGTTAATTAGGTTAGTCAGGGGACCAGAGTTTATTATATATCTCCTTGAAGAAAAGGGCTATTTAGCTATAATATAAGCCATCTGAAGAAGAAAGAAGAACATTGACCATCTACAATTCAAGCCAAGAAACAGAATTCATACCTCTTTTTCTTTCTCACCTACCTATTCCATCTCTTTATCACATCCCTGCCACTATAGGGCCCTATAGGGGTATCAGGGTGAGCCGTCGTTGTGTGGGGGGGCCAATTGCGCAGGTCCTAGGGCTCCAACCTCCGCTGATAGGTATGGAGAGATTAGCCAGTGGAGGGGAAGGCACCTCCCAGTGGTGTTCATTTCTGTTTGGTATGATGCAAGGATATTTTTGGTTATTAAGTGTTTGGTATTTTTGTAATAAAGTTTGAATTTTTAACAGAGTTACAAGAGAAACTGTGAGCCCTATATGAATTAGTCTTTTGTTAATTATATTTTTTGAGACTGTGATTTCATTTGTCGCTTGTGCTCGATTATAAATTTTAGTGCAAAGAAAAAAATCCTACTCTACAGAATCAGGTTTTGGCACACAAAATACAGCAAAACACGATGTGTGTTTTTATTGTTTTTTTCACCACCTAATTCTTGTCAATGTGTAAAAAATGCTGAAAAAAAACATGAAAGAAGTGACATGCTCCATTGTGCAAAAATACATGCAAAGAACAAAATACTAATGACAAAAAAACAAGCTGTGTGCATGAGACATAGCTGGTACTGTAAAATGCAGCTGAAAATTTGCATAAAAAAAACACTTAAAAAAATGCCGAGCGTGAGCTTACCCTTATTCGCACTGTGCCATCTTGGGAGTAAAGAAATACATTTCTTCATTCATGCACCCACTGTCTGCAAGATTTTGCATTGAGTTATAGCCCCTCCAATGCTAGTGTCAACAACACCTTGAAGTCACATTGGTGTCATCGATTTGTTTTTTTTTGTTTTTTTTCAATATAGTATCAGACTAAATTCTGGGGTTGAGTGCACTAAATACTTGAGCCATTTTCTATTTTAAGAATTAAAAAAAATCAGTTAATAAAACTTGTAACACGACAAGTTCCTAAATACATCCAATGCATTCTAACTATAAGAAAAGCTTATTTCCATCAGTAATGACAGAACAATTATGGCAGAAGTAAAATATTCTGAATTCTGGGATGCAGAATTGTTTGGAATATGAGTGACAGGAAGGAAGCCTGAGCTCACATATAATAACGATCACCAGTAAAAGTTGTCTTGAGCCAGCGTTACGGAAAGGGAAGTTAGGAATACATTTTGCTTCAAAAAGAGCAGAGCGAATTTGCAAAAGGAAAAGTGTATTTTTTCTATTTAACTACTTTGGGTGCAGATACTATTTATTTAAAAATATAATATAGTGAAGCATTCTGACTAGGTTTACAAGAGTCGCCTGAGGTTTTGGAATTAACCGATCCCATGAGAAGTATGCAATGAGAGGTTTCTTCAAGCTTAATAGGTGGTACAATAAAACTGATGAAGAAGGTGCCAGCAATTCTTGTTGTTAATGCCTCCAGCTTTTAATCCAATGAATGGATGGGGGGTGTTTCTAAAATGCAGGCCTTATTTAGAGCTGGTTACTTTAGGAAGGTCATTGTAACCAGAAAAGTACTCTAAAAGCTTTTAATAGTGTAAATAATCTTGCAATTAAGCACTACTTTTTTGTAATTATCTATATAGATATATCAAAGCCTAACAGAGACAAGTTGACTTTAGAAGGACTTTTAGGATAGTTTTATTTTTCCATTGTTAGAAACCAAGAGATTTTTAGTGAAATCTACTACAAGAAACTTTCCTTCTTTGGGGAGTTTATGGAGAAGCTTTAGCTTTCCTGAAGCAGATTTGAAAAGTTCTACAAGAGTTTATGCAAAGTGGTTTTTTTTTTCCAGGAAGTGTTTTTTTGCAGCCTTTTGATATGGACAGTGACTAGGTATTAGCATTTTCCATCAGGAGCTGCTGTAAAAAAGTGACATCCACTTTCTTTTCTCCTAACAGGTGGTTTTTGAAAGCCTAAGGTCACATGCACACATTGAGTGTTTGATAAGTTTTTTACATCAGTATTTGTAAGCGAAAACCAGCAGTGGGTGATAAACACAGAAGTGGTGACATGTTTCCATTATACTCTGATTGTTCCTCTACTGGTTTTAGCTTATAAATACATACTGTATGTAAAATACTCAACAAATATTCTTTTTAAGGAAGATTTAGAGTATGTGCACACAACATCTTTTAGACACTGGCGTATCTGCACTATTTGTGAACCAGAAGATGATTCAGGAAAATGCCAGCTGTGTTTCCTCGGAAGCGTCTTTTGTGTCATCTTCTCAGACATTTTTGAGGCTGGGCATTATTTTTTTTTCTATATCATACTTAACATAGTGGTGTCTTCCAAGCAGAAGCTGGAAAAATAGATGGACAAGCTGCATCCTGGTTTTTGACGTCTGAAGCGGTTAAATAGACTTTTCATTCTCTTTGACGTGTTTTTATAGCTTTATGTGGGTTTGAGGCAGAATCCGCCTGACAAAGACATTATATGCACATACGCTTGGACAGTTTCTGCTACAAAAAAAAATGTTTCTGAAGGACCTGAAGATCTGTTTGTCAGATAAGAAGACACAAGTATTTTACTTGTAACATGTTAGCTGGAGATATGTTACAAATTCTACACTAGGTTTACTGAGCCTCAAAGAATTTTTACAGAGGTTTTCTTGGACTATTAAACATGACCGTACGACTAGAACCTGATGTACAGACTAAGTGGACATTTGACCGCTACAGCTAATCACTGGCCACAGTGGTGATGCTTTGTTCACCTCTATGGCCACCAATTGGCTGCAGCAGTTTAAAGGCCTTCCCTGCTAGAAGAGGAGGCACTAAGATCAACCAGGGCGCTCAAAGGTATTTTTTGGCCA
Organism: Dendrobates tinctorius; assembly: GCF_039654945.1. Taxonomy (NCBI): domain Eukaryota; kingdom Metazoa; phylum Chordata; class Amphibia; order Anura; family Dendrobatidae; genus Dendrobates; species Dendrobates tinctorius. Next base: position 4,401,421 of record NW_027361853.1, on the reverse strand, counting down.
TTTTGGGGTGTTTGTTATAAAAACGGAATACTGCAAAACCCCTCTAAGGCTGGGGTCACACTTGCGAGTGTGGTGTGAGAAACTTGCGCGAGTCTGTCGCATCAATACCCGAGACTGCCGCCGGCACTCGGGACCAGAGTGTGCAGCAGCATAGAAATACATATAGCCGCACAGTCCTGTCCAGAGTGCCGGCGGCAGTTCCGGGTATTGATGCGCGAGTTTCTCGCATCACACTCGTGTGACCCTGGCCTACATTTGCCTAAAATTAAAAAAATACACATTTCATAACATTAATTAGGTATTGGATATATTGTATACATAAATACTGAATGGAGACTTAAACGCATTACCCAGTGAAAACAAGATAGGTGATACTCATCGGCAATGGTTGGACCCTGGGATCCACAGAACGGGGAATTTCTAAACCCGTTCGGGCACTTTTATACCTATTACCAAATTAAGCGACAGGTTAGATGCCAGACTATTGCTCGATTTATTATCTATGGGCTGCCTGAAAAAGTTGAGTGTAGCATGAGCCATCCCATAGGGAATATATGGAGCAGCAGTCGAGCACTGTCACTCCATTCTACCGATTGGTGCAGGACTTCGTGGTCAGACCTCCTTCAATCAACAAGTTAGTATTTATCGTCAGGATAGGTGATAACTTCCTTTGACTGGACAACCCTTTCATAACCCTTTTACATGGCAGGAATCAGACATGGATCGCACCTTTTAGGGTATGTGCAAACAATGTCTTTTTCACACTGGCATACCTGTAGAGTTTCTCAGTCACAAGATACAACAGGAAAATGCTGCTTTTTGCAGTGGCTTTTTCTTTCCATTATGTATATAATAGCAAGCCGCCTGAAAATTGGTCATGTCTCTTCTTTTAACTGTTTTGCAGTTTTCAAATCCTGAAGCTGTAAAAAAAAAATGTAAAAAACATATACACAGCAAATCATTTTGGCATTGTAGTGCACATTTTTTAACAACTTTAAAGTGTTTTTCAGGCGGGTTACGGAGCGGATCAATCTGAAAAGACATGGTTTCCATATATCGTAAACTGCAGAAATCTGCCTGAAAAACCACCACAAAAAAATGAACATAATGCTAATACAGCACTGTAAAAGCGATATTGCTGTGCACATGTTTATTCTTTTATTACTTATTTTAATGCCTTAAGGTTTCCAGAATCGTGGCGCACTTAAAAGAAATAACATGTTCATTCTTCGGACGGCTTCTGCTAATTTGGATGCTGCCCACTCTTTATAATTGAGAATATAAGAATAACACATCGGCGGCAGAGCCACCTCAAAAAACGACGGCAAAACTTGTAGCAAAGCCGCTTCAGGAACAAGACTGCTGAAGCCGTTTCACCTAGAGAATTTTTGGCGGCTCAATGTGCAGACAGTATATCCTTTTTTTAGCCTGTGCCTTTGAGTTATGAGGTTGTAGTGAAATTTGACTAACTGTTTAGATAAGTGATTGTAACTTTATTAATATTGTAAGAGCTTGCAGTGTTTTGCCAACTACAGTAGTTTGAAGGATATGAGGACACGGTGGCAGACAAAGGAAAGCTACATTCCAAGCCTATGAAATGCACACATAATCCTAGTCATTTTTTTTCTGCTGCTGTTCCTTGGTGAATATTTGGTTTAGTGGTTCCAAATTTAGCTATTACATTTCATCTCTCTGTATAGCTACACATTTTAGAGCAGTGTTCTCTTACATCACACTAAACCTAAAGTACAGACATAAAGTGCAATTTATAAAGAAACTCTGATATCAATTACGTAATTGTATGTAATGGATTCTCAAGAATTGTAAGGTAAAGACTAAAGACATTATTGTGGGGGCATTTTTCTGGACTGCTAATCAGTTATCAAGTGCACTTTTGAGGCTTTCATATACTTCAGATTAATGCTGGCTAAACAAGACAGTTTTGAAGGGACTGCCTCACCATCCAACATGCATGGGGCCCTTTTGATGTTCTTCTGACGGATGATTTTAAAAGAAAGAAGAATCAGGTATGTTTAATTTAAATGAACAATCCTTTTTTTTTGTAGCATTGTATGAGCAACCACCAGATTTGGCTTGCTTCCGTTTCCACAATGAATACACGTTTGCTTGACTGCATACAACAGGGGTGGAATATCTGTTGTCACCCAGCTATTAAAAGAGTATGGGCGATAACTTGCTGATCGGTGGGGGTCCGACCACTGGGACCTCCACCGATCCCTAGAACAAGGCTCTGCAGATCTCCATGTGTGGATCCGTGGCCAGACATGTATACAGCTTCTCCATCCATTCTCTACAAGACTGACAGTGACAGCCAAGCACAATGCTTGGCCATAACTACACTCAAATGGCGTTCTCGGGATCAAATATGGTCCTAGCTGTCACGCTGTGACTTTAATAAGTGATTACTGGTAAAGGGGCCCTAACTATCCCTGCTCCCAAAGGTTCCTTTGATGGGGTGGAGGTGATGGGCCACGTGCATTACTGTTGTCCTGTTATACTCTAAGGCTTGTTTCACATTTCAGTTTTTTGGCATCCGCCAAAGTGTGAAAAAACGGATCCGTTTCAGTTTTGCCACAAACGGATGCTACTGGATCCATTTTTTGGATGGACCCGCTTTAGCCACTAATGCAAGTCTATGGGGAAAAAAACGGATCCGCCAAAAAAAAATGTCGGATCCGTTTTTTTTTGCAAAACGGTGGATTTTGACGGAGGTCAAAAAACAGAAGTGTGATCCACCTCTTCTGTACCCTCCCCCAGAAGACCTGGGATAGAAATGCTAGTGTATAAACACAAGATCTCAAGGGCAGTCACATTGTAGAAGGATCATCTTTATTCTCATTTGTACAAGGAAAGACTAGAAGCAATGGGAGGAAACAGAATGAGAGAATACACAGATTAGATCATAGAAAAAAACTTTTTGACAGTGATGGTGATCAATGAGTGGAACAGGCTGCCACGAGAGGTGGTGATTTCTCCTTCAATGGAAGTCTTCAAACAGAGGCTGGATAGACATCTGTCTGGGATGATTTAGTGAATCCTGCATTGAGCAGGGTGTTGGACCAGATGACCCAGGAGGTCCCTTCCAACTCTACCATTCTATGATTCTAAAGGCCCAGTGACACACAGCGAGATTGCTGATTTTGTGATGCAACAGCAATCTCGCCAGTGATCTAGCTGTGTGTGACACGCGTCAGTGACCGCCCCCCCGCCGGGTATCGCTGATCGTGCTGGAATGTCCTGGGCCATTTTTTGATCGATGGTCTCCCGCTGGCCAGCACACATCGCATGTGGCAGCGGGAGACCAACAATCAGCGAGCTCCCAGCGCTGTAAGCAGATGCTGGGAGCTGGTATCTAAGGTAAATACCGGGTAACTAAGCGCGCGCGTCGCTTAGTTACCCGCTGTGTACCTTGGATACCTGCGTGCTCGCGCTGGGAGCTGGTATCCAAGGTACACAGCGGGTAACTAAGTGATGCGCGCGCTTAGTTACCTGATATTTACAATGGATACCAGCTCCCAGAGCGAGCATGCAGGTATCCCAGGTACACAACGGGTAACTAAGCGATGCGCGCGCTTAGTTACCCGATATTTACCTTGGATACCAGCGTCCTCGCTGGTCCTGATTGCTGGCGAAATCTGCCTGTTTGACAGCTCACCAGCGATCCTGACAAGGTCGTATCGTTGACGGGTTCTCTGGTGCATCGTTTAGTGTCACGGGACCCAAACAAGAGATAACAAAATGCAACTAACATACAAAACACCAAAGGTAGAGAGGTAAATAGGGATGGGTAGGAATGTACCAAATGGGAATAGGACAATGAGGAAAGCATATACACAAAAACAGCATACAACAATCTCCAGCAGCAAAAATGATCTCCAATTCAGCACAGCAACTCCAGGAAACCAGAAAGTAAAGTTTCACTGGCGAGGAAAAGAAAATCTGGCCAGATTTTATAGAGAGAGGAAATGACTAGGTCAGGAGTAGCTGTGAAATGGAGCTGCATGTTTCTAGCCAGCAAAGAAAGGGTCGTTAACCTCTTCAGCACCAAAGGAACCAAATCCATTTAATATGGGTCATGCAACACGCAGGTTAAATGGAAGATGATTTTCTAACCCCAGATCTCCCAGGAGGATGTGACACACGTGTTCCAACTAACATCGATCGGGAAGTTATCACCTATCAAACTACTAAATGTAACAATAACCCTTTGATCAAAAAAGTATTATGCAATACAAAAAGACATCAATGAAAAGTACAGATCATTCCGCACAACAAAAGCAATCATGAAGCTATATCTATGGAAAAATAAAAAATGAGGGTATGTGCGTTAGGGACACAAATACAACAGATTTTCTGTTTGGAATTTCAGAAGGGAAAATCCACTGTGTTTTACAGTACCAGCATTGTGCGTGAGATTTTAAGACAATTTATGAACCTGCTGCGAAAAAATATCTGCAGTGTAAATTGACTGCATTGCGTATGTCAGTGTGTATTGTGCAACAATATCCTCAGTGTTTTTCTCGCTGTAGGTGGTCCATGTGCCCAGGCCCTTAGAATGCAACGTCACAAACAAATGCAATTTTTTGTGTTTATTGTGCAAAAATGAACAAAATATGAAAAACTATATCAATTTGTGATTGCACGTAATCATATTGACTACAATGTAAATAAAAATCAATACATTTTCAATATCTGTGCCCAAAATTCTTGCCGTTAAAAATATAACTGTCACTTTTAGGTGCCTACAAGGCCCAGTGTTAGGGTATGTGCACACGGTGTAGATTCTGCTGCGGATCCGCAGCGTTTCTGCAACTACGGGTCCGCAGCAGATTTAGGTGCTTTGTACAGTACCATTGTTTTCAATGGTAAACTGGAAAACGCAGTGCACATGCTGTGGATTTTTCCTCGCGGTTTTGCTGTGGTTTACAATCCGCAGCATGTCAATTCTTTAGTGCAGAAACGCTGCAGTTTCACACCTCATCCATTAGGAGGTGTAAAACCGCAGATAAATCCGCAGGGACTATCTGCGGTTTTTACTACAAAATCCGCAGAGCCAAAAAACTCTGTGTGCACATAGCCTTATCTTCACTCGGCATGCCAGACCATCTGTCTTACGGATCATACTCACTTGCGAGAGTTTCTCGCATGAAAACCTGGCACTGCCGCCGGCACTGGGACTGGAACGTGCAGCTGCACAGAAATACATGTAGCCGCACGCTCCGGTCTGAGTGCTGGCGGTAGTGCCAGGTTTTCATGCGAGAGACTTGCACAAGAATTGTGTGAGTCTCTCGCAAGTGAGTATGAGCCCTTAGAAGCATTGGAGAGGACACTCCCATCCATGATGGGAAGTATCGTGGGGTCCAAACAGCAGGCTATTTGGAGCACAGTCTGCTAGTTGCAGACCACTGACCTAAATGCATTATTGAACTAAAATAAAAAAAAATACAGGGTGCTGTATAGGTCAGAAGACTCTTACACCATAATTTTCATAAAAGAGTCAGGTAATGCGCTCATTTAGGTGAGTTGTGCAAATACCAGTTACAACTATACTGCAGGGCATATAAAAACCCTAATTCCCCAAAAATTGGAGCTCTTTAGAATTGTGATGGTAATTAATGAACTTCTTATAGCTGCCTACAGTCAGTCGTAACAGAGAGTGTAATGGTAGCGATGCAGATTAACAACATAGTAACATAGATAACAAGACTGAAAAAAAGACATTAGTCCATGCAGTTAAGCCTATATTCCGTCAGAATAAATCCCCAGATCTACGTCCTTCTAAAGAACCTAATAACTGTAAGATACAATATTATTACGCTCAAGGAAGACATCCAGGCCTCTCTTGAACCCCTTGACTGAGTCCGCCATCACCACCTCCTCAGGCAGGGAATTCCAGATTCTCACTGCCCTAACAGTAAAGAATCCTCTTCTATGTTGGTGGAAAAACCTTTTCTCCTCCAGACGCAGAGAAAGCCCCCTTGTGACCGTCACCTTCCTTGTTATAAACAGATCCTCGGAGAGATATTTGTATTGTCCCCTTACATACAGGGTGGGCCATTTATATGGATAATAATATTAACATTTATTTCTATAGCGCTGACATATTCCACAGCACTTTACATTTCAGAGGGGACTTGTACAGACGATAGACATTACAGCATAACAATAATCACATAGATCATAACAGATACCAAGAGGAATGAGGGCCCTGCTCGCAAGCTTACAATCGATGAGGAAAAAGATAGACACGAAAGGTGGGTGGTAACAGTTGCCCTGATTGTATGGACCAGCCATAATGTTAAGTGTGTAACAGTACACACCTGGGTGGGCCATGTATATGGATACACCTAAATAAAACGGGAATGGTTGGTGATATCAACTTCCTGTTTTTGGCACATTAGTATATGGGAGGGCGAAAACTTTTCAAGACGGGTGGTGACCATGACGGCCATTTTGGATCCAACCTTATATATGGCCCACCCTGGTGTATCCATATAAATGGCCCACCCTATACTTATACATGGTTATTAGATCGCCCCTCAGTCATCTTTTTTCTAGACTAAATAATCCTAATTTTACTAATCTCTCTGGGTATTGTAGTTCCCCCATCCCCTTTATTGATTTTGTTGCCCTCCTTTGTACTCGCTCTTGTTCCATTATATCCTTCCTTGAGCACCGGTGCCCAAGACTGTACACAGTACTCCATGTGCGGTCTAACCAGAGATTTGTACAGAGGCAGTATAATTCTCTCATCATGTGTATCCAGACCTCTTTTAATGCACTCCATGATCCTGTTTGCCTTGGCAGCCGCTGCCTGGCACTGGCTGCTCCAGGTAAGTTTATCATTAACTAGGATCCCCAAGTCCTTCTCCATGTCAGATTTACCCAGTGGTTTCCCATTCAGTGTGTAATGGTGATATTGATTCCTTCTTCCCCTGTGTATAACTTCGCATTTATCATTGTTATACCGCATCGGCCCAAGTTTCCAACTTATCCAGATCCATCTGTAGCAGAATACTATCTTCTCTTGTATTGACTGCTTTACATAGTTTTGCATCATCTGCAAATATCGATATTTCACAGTGTAAACCTTCTACCAGATTGTTAATAAATATGTTGAAGAGAATAGGTCCCAACATCGACTCCTGCGGTACTCCACTGGTCACAGCGACCCAGTTAGAGAATATACTATTTATAACCACCCTCTGCTTTCTATCACTAAGCCAGTTACTTACCCATTTACACACATTTTCCCCCAGACCCAGCATTCTCATTTTGTGTACCAACCTCTTGTGTGGCACGGTATCAAACGCTTTGGAAAAATTAAGATATACCACATGCAATGACTCACCTTGGTCCAGTCTATAGCTTACCTCTTCATAAAAACTGATTAGATTGGTTTGACAGTAGCGATTCCTCATAAACCCATGCTGATATGGAATTAAACAGGTATTCTCATTGAGATAATCCAGAATAACATCCCTCAGAAACCCTTCAAGTATTTTATCAACAATAGAGGTTAGACTTACTGGCCTATAATTTCCAGGTTCACTTTTAGAGCCCTTTTTGAATATTGGTACCATATTTGCTATGCGCCAGTCCTGTGAAACAGACCCCGTCTCTATAGAGTCCCTAAATATAAGAAATAATGGCTTGTCTATTACATTACTCTAACAAGAGTTAGAGCTAATTTTCAGAAGCACTGAATGTTTATTAATATTAAAGCAATAAATCGTTTGAAAAATAAAAGGCAATGCATTTCTACATTGGAATGATATTTTCCGTAGGCTAAGTATGTAAAATTCCATAGGACCAGGTATAAATGGAGAAAAAGGAGGAAATAAGAGTAACAATCGGATCACAAGGTTAATATAGTTTATGTACAGAAAAACAATTATAAAATTGCAACAATTAAAATCAATTAAAAACATTAACAACCTATCAGTAAGAAGATACACAACTGATATTTATAAAGATAAATATTTTATGTAATCACAAACATACAATTATAAAATAAATGAAAAAGGGAAAACAAACATCACAAAAGAGCAAATACATAATAGGAGGTTGTGTAAAGTAGCAGAGAAAAATAGAGAAGAGATTATTAATAAATAATATTAATACATCTGAACTATGTGATATTGTACAAAGCAAACATGTACAAAGATGCTAGCGTAGCTAGAGAATAATAACAATGCAATGTACATCACAGAAAACCAAATCCTATCGTTGTTAGATGTAAATGCTGCAGTATCTATGCATCACAGAAGGTCTGTGTTCCATAAAGCGACGTGCCAAAAATTAGAAAATGGGTATTAAAGTGCTAAAATGGCATAAATATATATGATACAACGCAGGTTTCAAAAGTTATATCACACAGGTCATCATGGATATAGAACCTGCAGTGTCCCTATATAACAACCATGGAAAGACTAAAATACAGACCCTCATAGCATGTATGCTGTAATTTGAAAACATTCTCCAGTATGTAATAATAACCCAAAAGATATTAGTAAAAAAAATGTGCCAAAAGAATATTGTTTTAAAAAAAACTGAAAAACAAAATCATGGAGGGGGGGACAGAAAGCAAAATTGCAGCGCACGAAGATGTCCACAATGAACATGATTAGCAACTCCTATTGCTACTACCTGGGCAGTGCATTTTCATGCAGTAAACAGGGTGAAAGCAGAGAACAGTAACTTAATTCAAATAAGGCAAACGCAGAAGGTATTGGGGCTCATGCAGCCGTCCGTGCAAATCAGTCTGATCTTGAACTGCAACGCATGAACTAGCCACGGCTCTCCTGACCAGAGTGTAACAGCTTCATAGAAGTATATGAAGCAGTGACCCTCACTTTGGCAGAGCTGCGGCCATTCCATGCATTGGGGTCTGGGCTTGGACCGATTTGCATGGACGTCTGCATGAGCCCTTAGTAAAATGTATAAGTTTACAAATAATATAGTAATGTGATAAAAGTAAACTAAAACCGGTTGTGGTAAAAACATTGGCATTTGTTTGGATCTTTTATTGTCAGCTCTATACCATAATAATTGTTTTATGGATACAATAAAACAATTATTATGGTATAGAGCTGACAATAAAAGACAATTCATGTTCTGAAGAGCCTCGTTATACAAAATAAAATTTTGCTCCTTTATTAACATGATGCTGCAGGAGTGACAATAAGAGACCATTCATGTCTTAGAGGGTCTTTTCATGCAAAGTCAGATCAGATCGCTGTCTCCATGACTTCATTCACACCATTGGGGTGTAAGCAGGCTATTCTGTACATCCAATAAGCTTCTCACTATTTGAGTTTTTGTAACCTGTTTGGCCAGATTACTGGGGTTTTGCTCAATGCGTAAAGCCCCCGTCACACATAACAATGTCGCAGCGATCACACTAACGATCCGACGTGGATGGGATTGCTGGGACATCGTTAGGCTGATCACTGGTGAGCTGTCACATAGACAGCCCCAGCGATCAGGACCAGCGACGCTGGATGGTGGTTTCTAATGTTAACGTCGGGAATCCAGGAGCCGCGGCTCCTGGATACCCGCTGTTTACCTTGGAAACCAGCGTGTACGCCGGTTTCCAAGGTAAACAGCGGGTATCCAGGAGCCGCGGCACCTGGATACCTGACGTTTACATTAGAAACCAGCGTCGCTGATCGCTGGTCTCTCGCTGCCACACGCAGCGATGCGTGATGGGCAGCGGGAGACCAGCGATCGAAAAACGGCCCAGGCCACTCGAGCACAATCAGCGTTAACCGGCAGGGGAGCTGGTCGCTGATCCCCGTCACACACAGCGATCTCGCTGGAGAGATCGCTGATGTGTCGCGAGATCGCTGTGTGTGTGACGGGGCCCTAAAACTGAAAGGTTGCTGAAGTCACAGCCATGTGAAATGAGATAATGCCTAGATACAATGGGCTCGATTCATCAAGACTGGTGTCGCTCACATAGGTCTTGATGAGATGTGCTGGAGTCAGATGCTCCTGGTTCATGAAAAGGAGCATGGGACAAGTGGTGTCCACCTCCATTTGCGCCTTGCCACAAATCCTACGGTAGTCCTTGCTGAAGTAAGATTTGTGTTGTAGCGACTGCTGCTAATTGTCATGAATTTGCTCTTCCCACTTTGCTAGAGCTGGGCGAAAATGTGTCAGAACACCAAAAATTGCAAAAATTTAGCTCAACTTCAAGTTGTGCTAAAATTTTACGTCTTTTCAAAGCTTTTTACTTCAGAATACTAGCGTAAAAGCTTTGAAGAAATGGATAAAACTCAGATTAAACTGTGAAGTACAAAGTTTGCCTTTTGCATGTCATCCGTTTTACATGGATCCTCGTAGACTTTAATGGCCGAGTCTGATCAACAAAAACGAATAAGAATAGAACGTGCTCTGAGTCTCACGGACAATATACTAAGGGACTCTGTTAGACATATTGAGTACACAATATACTAAGGGACTGTGTTAGACATAATAAGCGATAATAATGTCTTCCTCCACTTTCCCCTGTCCCTAAGGCCATTATAAGTCCCCCCTTCCTCCCATCCCAATCCCCCACACCCCTCATATTGTCCTCCTCCCCTTGCACCCCATCATTGCCCTCTCCCCAACCCCATCATTTCACTCTTCACCACCTCTATCATTTTCTTCTCCTCCACCACCATCTTTGCTTTCTCCCCCACCACTCCCATCATTGCTCATTCCACCACCTCCATCACTTCCTCCTCCTCCACCACCCCCATTTATTGCCCTTTCCACCACCACCATCATTGCATTCTCCTCCACCACCCCATCATTTCTTTTTCCCCCACCACCCCATCATTGCCCTCTCCATCATCCCCAGCATTGCCTTCTCCCCATCACTCCCATCATTGCCTTCTCCTTCACCCCATCACTGCCTTCTCCCCATCACTCCCATCATTGCCTGCTCCATCACCCCATCACTCCCATCATTGCCTTCTCCATCACCCCATCATTGCCTTCTCCATCACCCCATCACTGCCTTCCCTCCATCACTCCCATCATTGCCTTCTCCCCATCACTCCCATCATTGCCTTTTCCCCATCACTCCCATCATTGCCTGCTCCATCACCCTCAGCATTGCCTGCTTCATCACCCCATCATTGCCTGCTCCATCACCCCATCATTGCCTTCTCCCCATCACTCCCATCATTGCCTGCTTCATCACCCCATCATTGCCTTCTCCCCATCACTCACATCATTGCTTTCTCCATCACCCCATCACTGCCTTCTGCAATCACTCCCATCATTGCCTGCTCCATCACTCCCATCATTGCCTGCTACATCACCCCATTACTCCCATCATTGCCTGCTCCATCACACCATCATTGCCTGCTCCATCACCCCATCATTTCCATCATTGCCTTCTCCCCATCACTCCCTTCTCCCCATCATTGCCTTCTCCATCACCCCATCACGGTCTTCTCTCCATCACTCCCATCATTGCCTTCTCCCCATCACTCCCATGATCCCATCAATGCCTTCTCTCCATCACCCCCCTTGTGGCCTTCTCCCATTACCCCCTTGTGGCCTTCTCCCATTACCCCAGGCATCATGGCCTTCTCTCCCCATCACGGTCTTCTCCTCATGTCCCCATCTCCTCCAGGGCCAGGCTCCACCTACACACACAGACATACACACACACAGACACATACATACATACACACACACCACCTCTCTCCTTTCACCTGTCCGCAGCATCGCCCGCGCTTCCTCGCTGACACAGCAGCGGCCACTGAATGATGACGTCATTCGGCGGCGCTCCTCTCTGTGTCAGAGACAGGAACAGGAAGCGTGGGCGGCGGGCAGGAAGCAGGATGGATCCTTGCAGCTCCGCTCCTGCTATTTTCTCTTGCAGGCAGTAGAGCTGCTTGGATTGCTCCCTGCCCGCCACTACACGAGGGCAATCTGGCCAAGGGCCCCCGGAGCCTCGGGCCCGGAGAAAGCGGCCAGATTGCCCTCATCATTAGCCGCCTTGAAGGGCGCTCCGGGCCCCGGTGCAGTCGCACCTGTTGAACCGGCGGTATGTCCACCCATGGCCTCATTGCTTTCAATAAGAAAAACAGCTCATCGATGTAACAACGAAGGAGAAGGATGTTTTTATTGAAAGGATTATTGAAGTAGATATAGTGTTATTTAAAATAGTCCAAGTAGAGGTTGCACATGATGAGGCAAAAGGACTACCTATCGCATAGCCATCAGTTGTTTGCCTGTAAAGTTATTAATTAAATTCAGATATGTTAATGCGGAGGATGAATTCAAAGATCTGAAGCAAAAAAATCACATTGCACATTGGGTTTTTAAAAATTGAAAATGATTAACTAGAAAACATTTTTGGTGTAGTGTATGGAAAAGCTGTATTGAGTCTCAGATGGAAGAGATCAGGTGCGGACATACCACTGACACAACCTGCACAGAGACCCAAGAGGTAAGGTGGCCATTTCTACCTCCAAAGCAGGTGGAATTGTGTATTATAATGAGCCATTGGTCCATTTTTTCAAAGGGCCCATATACTGTTTTGCCACACGTGCCTTTTTCTGTCAGTGTTCGCCAGTGGAAGGGATAACGCCCATTTCTGTTAATGAAAGTCCACTTTGTGGGATAATGTTATAGATCCAATTGCCAAAATAACCTGCCATCCCGGTGGTCAAGTAATGCCCTGGTGTATCTTAGGAAGAGGATTATAAAAAAGCCAGGGTGGAAAAGAAGGCAAAGCCATTCTTTTTTGCTTAACCCCTTAGTGACAGATCCAATTTGGTACTTAATGACCAAGCCAATTTTTCAATTCTGACCACTGTCACTTTAGGAGGTTATAGCTCTGGAACGCTTCAACGTATCCCACTGATTCTGAGAATGTTTTTTCGTGACATACTGTACTTCATCTTAGTGGTAAAATTTCTTCGATATAACTTGCATTTATTTCTGGAAAAAAAAGGAAATTTGGCAAAAATTTTTAAAATTTTGCAATTTTCAAACTTAGTTTTTCTACACTTAAATCAGAGAGTGGTGTCACACAAAATAGTTAATAAATAACATTTCCTATGTCTACTTTACGTCAGGACAATTTTGGAAACATAATTGTTTTTGTCAGGACGTTATCAGGGTTAAAAGTTGATCAGCGATTTCTCATTTTTCAAACAAAATTTACAAAACCGATTTTTTTAGGGACCACCTCACATTTGAAGTGAGTTTGGGGGGGGATCAATATAACAGAAAATACCCAAAAGTGACAATTCTAAAAACGGCACCCCTCAAGGTGCGCAAAACCACATGCAAGAAGTTTATTGACCCTTCAGGTGCTTCAGGAGAACTAAAGCAATGTGGAAGCAAAAAATGAACGTTTTACTTTTTTTTTCACAAAAAAATTACTTCAGATCCAAATGTTTTTATTTTCCCAAAGGTAACAGGAGAAATTGGACCCCAAAAGTTGTGCAATTTGTCCTGAGCACGCGGATAACCCATATATGCGGGTAAACCACTGTTTGTGGGCGCAGGAGACTTTTTCCAATGGAAACTTGGCTGGAATTGAGATCAGATGCCATGTTGCGTTTGCAGAGCCTCTGATGTGCCCAAACAGTGGAAACCCCCCACAAGTGACACTATTATGGAAACTAGACCCCCCAAGAAACATTTCTAGATGTGTGGTTAGAACTCAATAAAAATAACAAAACATGTCCAATATTTGGGGCATATTCATTAGCATAAATTACGGTAAAATGTCCATTTTAATTGTTCTTATTGATATTATGTGGTTTTTGACAAGATTTTTGCAGTGAAAATGGGCAAAAAAACCCTAACCCCCCCAAAAAAAAGAACCCCTATAACTAAAATCAAATAGTGAACATAAAAAACACATCAAAATAATGGAAAAAAGTGCTAAAATCTACGCGTTTCAAAAAAATTTTTTAGGTGTGGATTTTTCAGCCACAAAAAAATACACGTTGGAAAAAAAAAAAAAACAAAAAAAAAAAACGCTCTGTGTGGACATACCCAAAAGGCATATCAGCTCCAAAACACTTGGAAAAAAACCTATACCTGTTATTTTCTATAGGAAATGCACTTTACATACAAGGTTTTTTGAGTTTTATTTTCTTGACAAGGTTTTGAATAAAACTAGTGAAAAAAGGGAAGTGCCTATCACTTCTATAAAGCGATTCCTGGTGCACTATGCTCCAAACTAAACACTGTCCAGTCAGAAGGCTGTAAAGGAGGAAAAAACTCCTCAGAAATTTATTTAAAAAAAAAATGCAGAAAAGGAGCGATACCATTAACAGTCTATGTGTATAGGGGTCCAGCGAGGGGAGAGAGAACGTGACATGTTGGATGTTTCTGCCCGCGGTCAGTTTGTGGTGGAGATTATTGGCCCCTGTGCACACACGAGGCTGAATATAAAAAAAACACAGAAAATACAAAATTGCCGAATAAGAAACCAACTTTAGCCTCGTTGTGCACACTAACACTCGTTGTGTTACATAACAGTGGCAGCCAGCTCCACACTTATGTATAACGTGCAGTTTGCTCCCAAGGCCGGCCCGGTGTGTGGGTGTGAGGTAATGCATGGAGCAGAGCTGCCGCACACGTGACCGCGCTGCTTCCCGGGTTTTTTTTCACAGTCCTTGCAGTGCACGCAGAGGGCGGGGCGGAGGCTGCGGGAGCTTCCCTGCCATGTAAGGTAACGTGCAGCAGCCCAGCGCAGCATCTCCTTATATGGACATGCTCTAGTCAGGCCGCCGGCGGATTGGCTGCGGAGCTGTGACGTCATGCTGCTGGAAGGCGCTGATCGTGTCAGTGCTCCGCAGGTAGTGTCTGAGATCGGAGCCGTCGGGAAGCCGCGTCCTGGGATACCGCAGCGCATAGCGCCAGTGTGTACTGAGACAGGATTCCGGAGGCGTGGATGCATTCTCTACCAGCTCTGTTCCCTGGCCTGAGACAGAAATCACACAATCAGCTTTCCAATGTAGCTCTACCACCATCCATGCGCTGCCCGTCAGTGCTGCTGCTGGCGGCCTGTAGTCCCTGGCTTCGGCACATGGCACACAGCACTGACAGTACAGTTTTCATGTTACTAAAGGGCCTGTCACACGAAGCGATATCGCTATAACGTCACTGGTTTTTGTGACGTTATAGCGATATCGCTATGTCTGATACTTACCTACGACCGCTCCCCCGCTGGTTATCGCTGATCGTGCGAGAACGTTCAGGACTGTTTCTCGTCGTCAGCTTCCTGCGGCGCTTCCTGCTGTGAGGACGAGCGACGCGTGGACGCGGGCGGGAGGACGTCTTCATCGCCTCGTCTGACAGGTAAGTAGCGACCCCCGACCCCTGCGATGTCGCTGGTGAGATCTGCCTGTGTGGCAGCTCACTAGCGACCACCTAGCGATGTACCAGCGATCCTGACCGCGTCATATCGCTGGTACATCGCTAAGTGTGACAGTACCTTTATGGATGTAACCTGATAAAGATCTTTCTTAGGTCACAAATGTATAATTCTTGCTGATACAATGGATTCAATGGTCAAGAAGAATGCAAACACAAATAAAGTTGTTACCCATGAAGGTAACAACCAGCATCGGCATATCACATGCACTGTGAGGATTCTCCGGGCACGTGACTTTGTACACAGTGACATGTAAGGCCTGTTTCACACTTCAGTTTTTTTGTGTCAGTGAAAATCCGCCAAAATGGCGGAAAGCGGATCCGTTGTTAACTGATGTTAACGGATGCCAACGGACCGTTTTTTTTTTTTTGACGGATCCGCCGAATGAAAAATTTTAAAGGAACCGCTGCCCGGGAAGGAGAGAGAGAGAGAATGAGAATTTTTTCGTCCGCCAGAAATGATTTCAGGGTTAAATTTCCGGCTGACTTCATTCCTCCGGGCATGCGCACTATAAAAATGCGGATCCTTCACCACAAAAAACGTTACATAGTCCGTCCAGGCATCTCGGCGGACGCAAAAAAATTAACGGATCTGCAAAAAAACGGATCCAACGAATGGCCATCCGTCAAGATCCGCCACTAATGCAAATCAATGGGGAAAAAAACGGATCCGCCAAAAAAAAAAATGGCGGATCCGTTTTTTTGCAAAAACGGCGGATTTTGACTGATGGTCAAAAACGGAAGTGTGAAACAGGCATAAGGCAAAGTGCGCACGTTGCAGAAAATTTCTGCTCAAAAACCTCAATCCCTTCCCAGAAACCGCACCTATTTTTCCGCAGTGTTTTTTGTGCGGTTTTGATGTGTTTTTTTCCGCAGCGGTTTCAAAGCGCATGGAAGCCAAAACCGTGGAAAAATCCACAAAATTAATGAGCATGCTGCGCTTTTTTACTGCGATGCGTTTTTTTCGCGGTACAAAACGCATCAATGTGCACAAAAAGTGCAAAATGCATAGAAATGACTGGGAAGCTTATTTTAGCGGTTTCATAGTGAAAACCGAGGTAAAAACCGCTAAAAAAACACTGTGTGTGAACACAGCCTTAAGGTTTGCATACCCCTGGTCAAAATTACTGTTATTATGAACAATTAAGCAAGTTGAAGACGAAATTATCTCTAAAAAGCCCTAAAGTTACAGATGGCACATTTCCTTTATATTTTAGGCAAAAAAAATAATTATATTTTCATCTTTTATATTTTAAAAATAACAAAAAGGAAAATGGGCTGCTGCAAATGTTTAGGTGCCCTGCATGGTTAGTACCTAGTAGCACCCCCTTTTGCAAACATCTCAGCTGGTAAACGCTTTTTGTAGCCAGACAAGAATCTTTCTATTCTTGCTTGAGGGATTGTCATCCATTCTTCCTTTGAAAGTCTTCCAGTTCTGTGAGATTCCTGAGTTGTCTTGCATCCTTTGCTATTTTAAGGTCCAGCCACAGATTTTCAATGACGATCAGATCAGGGACTGAGGGCCATTATAAAACCTTCAGTTTCTTCCTTCTACCTGTGAAATGTTCCCAGTGTCATTGGCTGCAACAGAACCGCGAAGCATGATTAATCCACCCCCATGCTTAATAGTTGGCGAGGTGTTCTTTTACTTTCGGTGCCCTTTTCCCTCCACACATATCTTTGATCATTGTGACCAAAGAGTTCTATTTTAACTTCATCAGTTCACAGGACTTGTTTTCAAAATGCAGCAGGCTTGTTTATATTTTTTTTGCATACTACTGATGCAGAATTTTATGGTGAGGATTTCTTCTGATGACTTTCAGGAAGGCCATATTTGTGCAGGTGTCTCTGAACAGTAGGAGAAATGTACCACAACTCCAATCTGCTAAATCTTGCTGAAGGTCTTTTGCAGTCAAGCAGGGGTTCTGATTTGCCTCTCTAGCAACCCTAAAAGCAGCTCTCACTGAAATTTTGCTTGGTCTTCCATACCTTTAACTTAACCTCGACAGTTCCTGTTAACTGTAAGTTCTCAATTACATTTCAAACTGAGGAAAGGGCAACTTGAAACCCCTTTGCTATCTTCTTATATGCTTCTCCTGTTTCCTGAGCCTTCACCATTTTCAGAGTGCTAGGCAGCTGCTTAGAAGAACCCATGGCTGCTAATTTTTGGCACAAGGTAAGAGGAGGCTGGGTTTTCATAAAGTTGGGAAAGTCTTAGTTACTCACCGGTTAACTGTATTTTTCGGAGTCCATGATAGCACCACCTGAGAGAGGGGATCCACCCTTCAGGAACAGGAAACCTACAGATACAAAAGGGCGGCACCTCTCCCACGCATCAGTTGGATTACAGAGCACAAGAGGACCTCCGAGGTTAATGGCATGATTTATGTACACTATTATTACTTAACTATTTATCACCAGTGGATATATACAAGAGAAAAAAAGTGCACACCCAAACTTAAAGGCCAGGGCGGGAATCTACGGGTGCTGTCATGGACTTCGAAAAATACCGTTAACCGGTGAGTAACTAAGACTTTATTCGGTCGTCCATGACAGCACCACCTGAGAGAATTACAGAGAGTAATAACTACTTTAGGGAGGGACTACAGCCTGCAGAACCCCGACACCAAAGGAGAGGTCTGAGCAAGTACCCAGGTCTAGCCTATAATGACTATAGAAGGTGCTCGGAGAGGACCAAGTAGCTGCCTTACCTATCTCGTCAATGGAGACTTCTGATCTTTCGGCCCACGAGGTCGCTATGGCTCTGGTGGAATGCGCCCTCAGCTTCCCAGGTGCCGATCTGCCTTTTGAGGTGTATGCTAGGGAAATAGCCTCTCTAATCCACCTGGCTAGTGTGTTCTTTGATGCTCGAAGACCTTTCCTAGTGCCTTGATGGGAGACAAATAGGGCATTATCCTTCTTCCAGGGATCAGTAACTGCCAGATATTCTATGAGGGATCTCCTAACATCTAGGGTGTGTAGTTTCTTTTCCTTCTCAGCTGGATTAGGAAGGATGGAAGGACTATTTCCTGTGTCCTATGAAAACTAGAAACTACCTTAGGTAAGTATGCTGGATCAGGCCTAAGTATTACGCTATCGTCTTTGAACTGTATATAAGGAGGAAGCCTAGATAATGCCTGGATGTCGCTTACTCTACAAGCTGACGTCAGAGCTACCAGGAAGGCTACTTTGAGGGACAGATTTTTTTATGGAAGCTGATGAGATAGGTTCAAATGGAGCTTCCGTCATAGCCGTGAGAACTAGGTTTAAGTCCCACGGCATGAACCTATCCTTCACTACTGGTCTGAATCTACCTGCCGCCTTAATGAACCTACTGACCCAGTAATTACCCGCGATGTCGCAGCTAGAAAGGGCCCCCAAGGCTGATACTTGTACTTTAAGGGTACTGGTGGAAAGCCCCATGTCTAGACCTTTCTGTAGGAATTCCAAGATTTGAACTATAGGTGCTGATTCCCCAGCGACTACTCCTGAGTTCTGAAGGAATCTTTTCCAGACTCTAACGTAAATTTTGGTTGTAATGATTTTCCTACTTTTAAGCAGGGTGTTAATCAGGTCTGGGGAGAAACGTTTATCTCTCAGCAGTGACCGTTCAAAATCCACGCCGTCAGATGTAGGCCAGCCACCTGAGGATGGTAAACTGGGCCCTGGGATAGGAGATCTGGGATGTCCGGAAGTACCCACGGGTCGGACACAGACATGGTCCTGAGGCATGAGAACCATGCCCTCCTGGGCCAAAATGGAGTGATCACTATAATCCTTGCCCTGTCCTTTCTGATTTTCCTCACCAGGGGTAGTAGAGATAGGGGAGGGAAGGCGTAGGCTAGCCCAAAGTCCCACTTTATCAGAAAAGCGTCTACCGCCAGAGGGTCCTCTCTGGTATTTAGAGAGCAGAATTGTCTCACTTTCCTGTTTTCCTTGGTGGCAAAGAGATCTACCTCTGGTTGCCCCCACTTTTGTACAATCAGGTCGAAGATGGAGGTTTTTAGGGGCCATTCCCCTTGTTTTAGCAGATTGCGGCTTAAGAAATCCGCCGTGGTGTTTTCTTTTTTTTTTATATGTAGAGCTGTTAAAGATAGAAAATGCTGCTCTGCTACTTGGAACAAACGCTCTGCTACATTCATCAGGGGTCTGGAAAGAGTCCCGCCTTGGTGATTGATATGAGCCACGGTGACCTGATTGTCGGAGAACACTTGCACGTGATGACCCTGTAGATACACAAGGAGCTTTTTAGCTGCCTGCTCCACTGCTGTCAATTCTTTCAGGTTAAACGACATTTCTACCTGATGATGCTCCCATAGGCCCTGGACTAAAATCTCACCCATATGAGCCCCCCAACCGGAAGGGCTTGCGTCTGTGGTGACTATGTGGGTTATGTTATACTCCCAGGGCACCCCCTGGATAAGTTATTCTTCTCTAACCACCACTCTAGGGATTCTCTCATGTTCCGGGATAAAGTTAGCTGGCCCTCCAGGTAACCCCCAAGGACTCTGATGTAATAAAACCTCGCCCTGTAGTTTCCTTGTATGAAACTGGGCCCACCGGACCGCGGGGATACAGGACGAGAGCCCAGAAGGGACATGGCTATTCTGAGGGACATGGTGGGGTTATTGGAAGCGTTCAGGACCTGATAGTGTAGGCAAACTAACTTCTCAGGAGGCAGACAGCATTCCTGCTTCTCAGAATCTAAGATTAGGCCTAAGAATTGCTGGACTCTCATTGGCTGCAATCGAGATTTTTTGATGATAAGTAGCCATCCTAACCGCTCTAGGGCAGACATTGCCCTTTGTAACTGCTCCAAACAATGTTTCGCCGTTTTGCCTATAATAAGGAAGTCATCCAGGTAGGGGACCACTAGAATGTCTGATTCACGCAGATGGGCCATAACCTCCGATACAACTTTAGTAATTACCCGTGGAGCGACTGCAACCCCAAAGGGGAGGGCTACATATTGGAAATGTTGAACTGACCCATCTAACTGAACCGCCATTCTGAGGAAACGCTGATGGGCTGCATGAATGGGTATATGGTAGTAGGCGTCTTTTAAATCTAACACCACCATAAAGCAATTTTCAAACAGCAATTTTATTGTGGAATTGATTTGTTTCCATTTTGAACGGACGTATGACCAGAAACTCGTTAAGGGCTTTAAGATTTATTATAGTCCTGAAGGAGCTGTCTGGCTTACGGACTAGGAACAGAGGGGGTAGAAACCTCTTCCCCTTTCTGCCTCCGGCACCTCTGTCAGGACCTTCTTGCGGCATAGATCATGAACCTCGGCCTCCAGGGCAGCTTGTTCTGATGGGGAAGATCTAAGTAGGGTAACCTTAAATCTGTTTTGGGGGACACAGGAAAATTCTAGCCGTAGTCCTGATGCTATCCAGCCCAAGATCCAGTTGCTACTATAAATCAGCGACCAGGCCGGGTAGAAAGCAGCTAGTCTCCCTCCTACCGGAGCAACTAGTCATTGGGGTGGCTTTTTAGCCTCACGCGCTGGCCCTTCCTGGCGCCCCCCTCCTCCAAAAATAAATCCTGTACCTTTCCTTTTTTCATCCCATCTGCCTTGATCCCTGGACGACCTCCATCGGAAATATCCCTTCCTGGTAAAGGGACGTCTATAAGAAGGATTCGGCAGACTGGGGAATTTCTTTTTATAATCCCCGGCTGTTTCTAAAAGTTCGTCCAGCACGGGACCGAATAGATATTCCCCCTCACACGGAATGGAACAGAGTCGGGACCTGGCCTGGATATCTCCCGGCCAACATTTCAACCAGAGAGCCCTTCGAGCTGCATTCGATAATCCTGCGGTCCTGGCCGCCATCCTTGCCAAATCCGCCGAAGCATCAGCTAAAAAAGCAGCGGCGTTTTGAATGATCGGCAGGGTCTTCTGGATGGATGCTCTCGAGGCTCTGTCTTTCACCTGAGAATCCAGTTGACCCAGCCAGACCATCATGGATTTGGCTGTGCACGTGGAGACTACTGCTGGTCTTAGAGCGCCAGCTGACATCTCCCATGTTCCTTTTAGAAATGAATCTGCTTTTTTATCCAACGGATCTTTCAAAGAGGCCATGTAGTCAAATGGTATGGAGGATCTTTTGGAGGCTTTGGCTACTGCTGCGTCAAACTTAGGGGCCTTGTCCCATCTGCTTACGACTGGGTCATCAAAGGGGTACCGCCGTTTAAAGTCCGGTGGTAAGGTGCCCCTCTTTTCAGGCCTTTTCCATTCTCTGTCTATCAGGCTCTGGACCTTGTGTTTCAGAGGGAAGGCCCTGCGTTTCCTTGGATCTAGACCACCGAACATCATATCCTGTGCAGAGTTCTGGTTTTGTGTCCGCTACCCCCATGGTGGATCTTACTGCTTTGACTAGCCTATCCATTTGGTCTAATGGGAAGCAGAAACGGCTAGAGTCTTCCTCCGAAGATGAAGAGGAGGCAGGGGACTCTGAGGAGTCATCGTCCTTCCTAGGGGCGACCGAGGACTCTGAACCCGAAAGACTAGCTTCTCTTCTCCTAGAAGACTCCCCTTGTGATAGGGCTTTCATTTCTGTCCTGATTATTTCTCTCAGGCTTGTGGTGAAGTCAGGCGTCTCTTCCGCTACCTGTATAAGCGGGGGAGAGTGTAAGAGCCTGTCAATCTAGCCATGGACTATCGTTCCCTTTTAAACCCTACCGTCTGTCGCACGCACAGCTGACAACTTTTTAGGGTGGGCATCTGGCAAGGGGCAACTACAGAGGGCACACTCCCTTTGCTTCTGTTTACCCGAACTTTTCTTCCCCTGCGAGAAAAAAAACCATAAGGGAATATTGCATCAGGGCACTTTCACGGAGATCTCTTACCCATGCAGTCAAAGCAGGTACCGGATCACGGAGGGAGGCAGCGGGATCCTTCAGTCTGGAGGAATTTCTGCGGCTCTGCCCGCTCGTTCGTCCTTGCTTCTTCTGCTGACCACTTGTATGAGGCTTTACTGAGGTCTGCCTCTGCGGGTGCTCCTGCACCTCATCCTGTTGGTCTATGGGGGCTTCCGTTGTATCCATTGCTACAATGGGCCTTCAGAAGCACCGCAGCAGCGTCCCAGCCTGCCTTATATTGCCTCCGGATATCCGGCCAGCAGGGTTCTGGCCAAGAGCACCTACCACTTTGGACCCTCCTGTGACCTCCTCGCCCCGTGCTCCGGCCCCCCTCCCCCCGGCCGCTGCACGCAACCTAGGACAGCCGCACTCTTGCGGCGCATACAAAAAAGCCGGCCGGCACCCAACTTTCTGTTTTGGCATTCCCGGCCCCGCCCCCTCCGCGTCACTTCCGCCGTTCAAACTGAGACCGCGGGACGCGCGATAGGGAGCTGGCACGGCGCCCCAGGCACGGTATGCCTCCAGCCCTCCGTGCGCCGACATGTACCGCTGACTGGGCGCTAACGCAGGACCGGGCCGAAGATGAAGACCGGACCCCGTGGGGGGGGGCGCACCAGGAAGGGTCCCGGGAATACATACCTCTGGTGCCAGCACTCTGGAGATGGCTGTCCTCCGGACCCCTTGCTCCACCTGCTCCGCACACTGCCGTGGTGACCTGCCCGGCCCCACCGTAGTCTTCCAGGGACCCCGCACTGACCGAGGTAGGAGACCCCCCGCTACTTGGGTTGGTCAGCCGACCTGGGAATTTCCTTGACGATCCATGACGGACAATCTGTAGGAAGTCCTGTCCTCTAGGAACAGGAAACCAACTGATGCGTGGGAGAGGTGCCGCCCTTTTGTATCTGTAGCTTTCCTGTTCCTGAAGGGCGGATTCCCTCTCTCAGGTGGTGCTGTCATGGACGGCCGAATATATTTGCACCACCTGTCCTTTCATAACGACGATAGCAAACAAGCCATAACATTAACAGGCTAATTAAAGTCTGAAACCTTAGTCATAGTTCTCTGAGCACACAAATCTCCAAGGGTGTCCAAACTTTCGCATTTTCCTTTTTGTAATTTTTAAAAAATATAAAAAATGTTTATTATAAATATTTGCCTACAAAAGAAAGGAAATGTGTCATCCTTAACTTTAGCCCTTTTAGAGATTATTTCATCTTTAACTTGCTTAACTGTTCACAGTAACAGTAATTTTGGCCAGGGGTGTGTCGATACTTTTACATGCCCCTGAACATGCGGTCATGTAACGACGACTAGACATGTGCGTCCTCTTTCAATGCAAGTGTATTGAGCGAGGTCGGACAAGTCTAGTTGAAGTGTGTCCGGAAGTATGCAAATCACATTGCGGTCACATGGCCGCCTGTTACCGGCACCAGAGAATCCTTACAGAGCACAGTGTGAGAACTCACAAGTCTGCAGTCACAGAGTGACTGCAGATTTGTAGTCTAAGGCCAAGCAACCCCTTTAAATTATCATCTATTGCAACCGCATCTTTTTCCACCATCCGACTTGGTCAATGAGCAGCTGTTTTATTGATGTATTTGTAATCATCAATAAAATCCATCATGCACAGATTTATCATAGTTCCTCAACTACAACAGATAGTTTACACAACTTTGGGAGCAGCTCTTGTCTGCCGTTGTCTCCTTACCTCAGGACGAGTAGAACATCTGATCAGCAGATGTGAGGAGTAAAAGGAAATATGTAGGACTCCATCGGTACAGTAAAGTACTTGAAGGATTTCAGGAAGAAATTCCACACAAGTGTCATTAACTTTTCTCTCCAGGGGGGTTTTTGAGAAATAAAAATAGTAACCGACAAGAGGCTGCAAAGCTAAAACTAGGCGGTGCTGCTGATAATGGGAGACATTAAGCTGTCACTTACCCAGATTATATAAACTATCACATCTAACATGTGATGAGAACGGACCTGGAGCAGCTGCCAATATACTTCAGAATGGCTACAGTGTAATTTTATACTTCTGATCCACAATCTTTTTGTCACATGACTGTAGTTTGGTGTCCTGGGTCCAGGGGCTTCTTCCGTTTATAATGCTAGGGGTGCCCGTGCCCTAGCTATCCCTGTTCCCGGATTACTTCTAATGGTTAAGATGCTGGGGCCATGCACCTAAAGGCCCCGTCACACATAAAGATGCACCAGCGATCCCGACAATGATACGACCTTGTCAGGATCGCTGGTGCATCGCTACATGATCGCTGGTGAGCTGCCAAACAGGCAGCTTCACCAGCGATCAGCACCAGCGAGGACGCTGGTGTCTAAGGCAAATATCGGGTTGCTAAGCGGCGCGCGTCACTTAGTTACCCGATGTGTACCTTAGAAACCTGCATGCTCGTGCCGGGAGCTGCCAGCACGCAGGTTTCTAAGGTACACATTGGGTAACTAAATGACGCGCGCCGCTTAGTAACCCGATATTTACCTTAGAGACCAGCTCCTGCTTAGAGCGCTGGGAGCCTCGCTGATCGTTTGCAGCATCGTTGGCTCCTGCTGTCACATGCAGTGATGCGCGCTGGCCAGTGGGAGAGCACCAATGGAAAAATGGCCGAGGCCAATGCTGCACGATCAGCGATACCCGGGGGGGGGGGGGGGCCGGTCGCAGATCCCCGTAACACACAGCGGTCTCGCTGGTGAGATCGCTGTGGCGTCACAAAATCAGTGTGATGGGGCCTTTACTGAGCTCTGAGCTCCTAAATCAGCTCTTATCTGTCCCCTCCCCCACCCAGGCAAGTGGGGAGTAGTTGTATATAAGAACACACAAATCAGACTAACAAGGGAAGACGTACAGGGATAAATGAAAATACCAATCGTACAAATATGTACTCTCAAACAACAGAGTGGAATTAAAAGGAAGGAACAACCAAATAGAGGATGAGGCTATGCACCCAGCCAAATCACCAAGCAACAGTCTCCAGAACAACACTCTATACCAGGGTACCCCAACTCCAGTCCTCAAGGCCCACCAACAGGTCATGTTTTCAGGATTTCCTTAGTATTGCCCAGGTGATAATTGCATCACCTGTACAATACAAGGGAAATCCTGAAAACATGAAGTGTTGATGGGCCTTGAGGACTGGAGATGGGGAACCCTGCTCTATACGCCACCTCAAACAACCAACACCTCCAACTCCAGAACCAGGCAGTATGAAACTAAGGCCGGGGTCACACTTGTGAGAAACTCTCACGAGTCTCACATCTCAATACCCGGCACTGCCGCCGGCACTTAGGACCGGAGTGTGCAGCTGCATGTATTTCTATGCAGCTGAACGCTCCAGTCCTGAGTGCAGGCGGCTGTGATGGGTATTGAGACGCGAGACTCGTGTGAGTTTCTCGCAAGTGTGACCCCGGCCTAACACTGGAAATCCCTGATTGCCAGAGGCAAGTAAATATATCAGAGGGGAGTGGCCAACACTGAACAGTTGACATCATCAAAGTAGGTAAACTCCAAAGACTCTACGCTGAACAGTTTTAACCCCTGCACTGCTAACAGAATCCTGCACAGTTTAATATGATTGTGAAGTGCTTCTAATTAGTGCAGGAGTATGTGGAATCAGACACGGCAGTCTTCTGGCCCCTCTGTCATGGTAAATCCGTGACACTTTTCTTCCACACATGACACATTTTTTAAATTTCATCTTTTCATTAAAGATATTAACAAAGTACTTGACACATTATCATTTCTACTATTGATTTAAGATAAAAAAATAAATAGCTGGTTACATTTAAGTGCAAGTGGGTGTTACAAGAGAGTTTTCCCTGGGGGAGTGTAATTTGTCCCCTGTATATGATGTTGACCAATCCATCAATTATAAGCAGGCAGCAATAATATAAATAAGAACATGCCCCACCTTGACTAAGAATAGGCTTATCCTTTGTGATGCAATGACAGCCTGCTCTGCTCTCACTGCAGAGCTGGTATAAGTTGCTGTGATTACAAACGACATAAGTGTGACTGTAGACACCTTTGAGCACTCATTTCGTGCGTGGGGGGGGTCAGTACAGCTGAATTTATCTGTGTCACATTATAAACCCCTCTCTCTGCTCTCCTCCTCTCATAGCACCATCACCTGTGCTTTATAGCCCCTCACCCTTCAGGGGACTGCTAGGAGATGAGAGCTCAATGGTGTCAGTAATCACAGCAACTTGTACTGGCTCTACAGTGAGAACAGAGCAGTCTCATCACATCCCACACAGGAGTATCCTGATCTAAGCTATAATGGGGGCATGTTCTTTTTATTGAGTGTTGCTGCCCAATTATGATTACCATCAAACAAGGGTAAGAAGTACACGCACTCAGTGATAACAGTCTCAGTAGGTGCCAAATACTTTGACTGCTAATAGCTCAGCAATGGAGAGGTGAAATTAAAGAAAAAAAAGTGTTCTATTCTGTTCTGGAGCAACTATTACATTGTGTGTCCAGTTATAACATGAAAAATTCAGTGAAAGGTACTCTGAGTTCTGAGCTGTACTGGCTGTATTATGAAACAGACATCCGCTCCAAAATGTTATAATTGATCTCTGAGGTTTAATTGCTTGATTACCAATATCAATGGAGACCTCAATATCTAGATTTCAACACCCCCAGACTGACACATAGTCTGGGTGTGATGGTAGATTGTCATGGCAGCCTGGGGCCATATGTGCCATCTCAACAGAGATCAATACACTATAATACATTCAAGTCGCCTAGTGGGAGGAGGAAAAAAAATAATTAAAAATATTTTGGATTAAGAAATACAAAATGATTAAACTATCCCCTTTTTACCATTTGTTAAAATTTGAAAAAAAAAAAAAAAAAAGTGGTATAGCTGCTTTTTTTTAATTTACTATGTAAACTATAACAATATTATATTATTTATCCTGCACAAAAATTGCAAAGTTAGTCCTGTAAAAAAATGAAATTAAATATGATTAAGACATAAATAAACTACAATAGTACTAATAAAATCTATATGGATACATCTAAATAAAATGGGATGGTTGGTGATATCAACTTCCTGTTTATGGCACATTAGTATATAGGAGGGGGGAAATTTTTCAAAATGGGTGGTGACCATGGCGGCCATTTTAGAGTCGGCCATTTTGGATCCAACTTTATTTTTTTCAATGGGAAGAGGGTCATGTGACACATCAAACTTATTGAGAATTTCACAAGAATTTCACAAGAAAAACAATGGTGTGCTTGGTTTTAACGTAACTATTCTTTTGTGAGTTATTTACAAGTTTATGACCACTTATAAAATGTGTTCAAAGTGCTGCCCATTGTCTTGGATTGTCAATGCAACCCTAATCTCCCGCTCTTGACACACTGATAGTAACAATAAGTTCACATGACCCTCTTCCCATTGGAAAAAATAAAGATGGATCCAAAATGGCCGACATCAAAATGGCCGCCATGTTCACCACCCATCTTGAAAAGTTTCCCCCCTACCATTTACTAATATGCCACAAACAGGAAGTTGATATCACCAACCATTCCCATTTTATTTAGGTGTATCCATATAAATGGCCCACCCTGTATAACTCATCCCGCAAAAAATAAGCCCTCACATGGCCATATTGACAGAAAGTAAAAAATAAGTTATGGCTTTGGGAAGAAGGGGAGTGAAAAATGAAAGTGCAAAACTGAAAAAAGCTCCGGCAAAGACAGGACAAAAGGGAAAAAGTTACCTTATTTAATCATGGCCTTAGTTGAGTTGGGGATACAAGTAAATAGTCTTGGAAAACCGGAACAAAGTGGGGAGAAGCAGGATTCTATATATTTTTTTTTTTTTTTTTTTACTTCTTTTGTGGAAAAAAAAATTGAACAGCTCAACAATCACAGGAAAAGTACTGAAAGTCATTTTGTCACAGGAAATATAACTTTCAAAGCAGCTGCATTGTGTAACCCCAAAGTGATTCACAGACAGAAAATCAGCCAGCAGAAAGCTCATATAGTAGTCCTATGAAGGAGAGAGGAGTTGCAACACTTGCAGTAGTATTTCTATTACAGCATTTCTGCTGTGCAGGGGAACGCCAGCAGCAATTGTGTCCACAGCCAGGTAAGACTGCTGAGCAATGAGGGTTTATAGTTAGGACAGATTCTCCTTACAGAGAACCTGACACCTGCATAACCTTTCTAGGACTCCATCAACAAATGCTTATTCTTGTGCATACATATAGCATGTCCCAGTACAGCTATTTTTGAGGGTGGAGTTAATGGACTTTTCAGTAAAATTCACTTAACAGAGTTCTTGCACAAAGTTTTGCTGCCCTATAAACGCCTATAGTTATACTTTCCTACTAAAGAAGCAATGGTCATGGGCTACCCCAGAATCTGTACATAAAAAAAAAAGGAAAAAAAAGTTTGCTAAAGGCCTTAGCACAGAATAGTGAAAAATGTCATCTAATCTCATCCACATTTTGGTACCATGTTCCAAATTCCAGCATTATTAAGGTTCATTGCATTTACAATTAAGGTTTGCAATTAGCAGATCCCATGCACCTTTCAGATCTTCAGAGTTGAGAGG
This sequence comes from Dendrobates tinctorius, assembly GCF_039654945.1. NCBI lineage: Eukaryota > Metazoa > Chordata > Amphibia > Anura > Dendrobatidae > Dendrobates > Dendrobates tinctorius. The sequence continues at coordinate 4,372,550 of NW_027361853.1, read as the reverse complement.
TGTTAAATCTCTAGCTTTTGAGAAAACAAACCAAAAAAAAACAAAAAAGGTTGCATTACATTACCTGAGAGGTTAAAGTTTTGTTTTTTTTTCTGGCCTAAAGGTAGTCATTCTGTATCTATACCATTAATCTTGGGATTTCCCAACCCAAGAGAGAAGATAAGGAAGAACCTATCAGTATATAGTAAAGCAAATTCGTAATCAGAAAATGATTAATTGTTAAAATATGTTTTTTTGTGTTTAGATTTATTTTTTCTATATCATAATCTGTACTAAAAATGAAAAGTTGAAATCTTGAAATTTTCACAAAATTTTTTTTTTAGACCAACTTGTTTTGGGAAAGAACACCTGTACATTAAGCCATTAAGATAGTATAATCTTTCTGAAATGGTTACCGTACATAGAAAAATATACCTGGCTGCACTCGTGCAGCTAAGATTTGATTCATGCTGCCTGCAGGCTGGACAGCATAAATCGTGACAAGTTCCCTTTAAAAGGGAATGTGTCAGAAGAATCTAACCTCCTAAGCATTCTACAGCTCTGTAAAAAATAGAGACCACTTTCAAATGTTCAGTTTGTCTGATTTTTCTCTTTATAGGTATAGTTTTGAGTACAATGTAAATTGTTCTTTTAGTCTACAAACTTTTGACATGTCTCCAAATTTCCAAGCAATAAATGTAGTTTTTTTTTTCTGAAAAGGCGAAATGGTCAAAATATAAAAAACAAACAAACAAAAAACCCCAGTGCTTTCAGACCTCAAATAATGCATTTAGAAAACAAGTTTATAATCATTTAGAAACAACAATACTAATGTTTTAACTCAGGAAGAGTTCAGAAATCAATATTTTGTGGAATAACCATGATTTTTAAAAACATCTTTAATGCGTCATGGCATGCTTGCCACCAGTCTTTTACACTGCTTCTGGCACAAATATATAAGCAGTTCTTCTTTGTTTGATGGCTTGTGATTATCCATCATCCTCTTAATTACATTCCAGATGTTTTCAGTGAGGTTCAGGTCTGCAGAAAGGGCTGCCCATGACAGGGTTTTGATATGGTGGTCTCTTAATTTTTGCCAGAGCTGTATAAGGGCACACGAGGTCATAGGAAGCTGAATAAAATGATACCTTTCTGCGATCTGATGTCTTATTCCTGAGAAATCCACATTTTTCCTTAATATGTAAATGAGCGATTAAGATCTATGGGCCAGACACAGATCTCCCTGAGAATCTGCCTGAAGAGATTATTTTAGATGAAACAGGACATTATCAGCAGTTTGGTAACGTCTCTTTTCTTTTAGGATGTGTGTGCACACGCTGCGGATTCTGCTGCGGATCCGCAGCGGTTTTGGCCCTGCGGATCCGCAGCAGTTTTTGCTGCGGTGTACAGTACCTTTATATTCTATAGAAAATAAAAACCGCAGTGCACACGGTTCGGATTTGCTGCTGTTTCAAAACCGCAGCATGTCACTTCTTTGTGAGAAATCCGCAGCGGTTTTACACCTGCTCCATTGTAGAGGTGTCAAACCGCAGGGGAAAACCGCAGGCTAATCTGCAGATTTGACCTGCGGATTTTACAAAATCCGCTCGGAAAAATCTGCAGCAGAATTCGCAGCATGTGCACACACCCTTAAAGTACGCTCTGGAGGCAGATTCTCTGGGAGATCTATGTCTGGCCCATAGATCTTAACAGTTAATTTACATATAAGAAAAACGTGGATTTCTGGGGAATAATATTAATCGGATTGCAGATATGAAGGTATTAATTTATTCAGCTTTCAGTGATCCACATACCCATACCGACACCTTAGGAGGGTTGATCCAACTGAGATTCCCTTATAAGGCATCATTTTCCATCCATTTTAAGGCTAGTTTCACACTAGCGTTTATTCGACGCAGCGCACGGCGTGAGCTGCGCACTTTTGAAGGTGCGCCCGTGCGTGCCGAACGCAGCATGTTGCCAAAATCCTACTAGTGCACGGCCAGCGCACGATCTGCACACCCTATGCTAAAGATAGGGTGCGCAGATCGCAAGCGTCCATGTGCGATAGTAGGCGGCGATGACCGAAAGGGGTGGGCAGGGGGCGGGGCTTAGCGGCCCCGTGCGCTGCGTCGAATAAACGCTAGTGTGAAACTAGCCTGACGGATACATTGCTACATGACAATGTAAAAAAATGGATGGAAAACAGATAAGACAGGGGAGAAAAACATCCAACAATAGCAACTGAAAAAAGCTCATGAAATCTCTCATGCCACGATTAAGAAGAATACACCGTTTTGGAACATTTGATTCACAGACACAAATAAAGGAAGTTCATTCCCAGCTCTAAAAACCAAAGCCGCAAACATACAAAAGACAACGAGGACCAATTATAAAACGCAGACTAAAAATAGGGCTTTTGCGTTAGAGAGTTCAGCATTAAAGAAAACTTTTCACCATGTATCTCTCTTCATGATCTACTGTAATGGAGTGAATAGATCTAAGGGTTATCCCATGACCGCTGACAGATCTGGAAAACGGGGGTCACAAAGTCCAATGTGAACAGAGCACTAGATCGTGTGTGATCACTGCTCAATTCCCTTCCATGGGTCTATGGAAACACTGGTCTATAACATTGGTTGTTAATGGATGCAGTTTTGCTGGTAAAGCTGCTGCCTACTTGTGAGGTAGAGCGGCCGCTAACAATTAATTTGAAGTTTCAGCTGTTCGCGGTCATTGTTGTGTAATTTTTGCTGGCGCACACCTGGGATGATGATGATGATGATGATGATGAAGATGAAAGGACTAAAAACACCGACTGATGGTAGCGTTGTGTTGGCATAAAACCTTGCTGTCGTAAGATGATGGCCAATATAAATTTTCATATCACTAGTGTGACATTAGTTTCGTTCCTCATTGTTCATTGTTAGTGGGTAAACATCCAGCAGCGCCAAACTAAATGGATGTAGCATCACCCTATTGCTAAACAAAACCACCCCAACAAGAAGTGACTGAAAAGAAGGATTTTCTTTAATTTCTTGGGTCAGTCCTAAGATTTTCCAGTCACAGATATAGATCGATCCAAAACAGATCAAGTGTTTGCTTTGGCAATAAACAGAAAAGAAACCTGTTACCTTGGGATTTAGCCGCAGCATTGGGTCACTTCCACTCCACTAAAAGATTATTATTTTTTTTTTACATCCAGCAGTGCAGGTACCTACTGTTGGCAGATATTTCATACCTACCCTTAACATAAAAAGGGAGAGAAAAAATTATAAAAATAGCTGAAAGAAAACACTGCTGCCTTTAGTGCAAACTCAACCGGGCTATGGCTCACAAACTGACAGACATAGCTCCAGATTTTTTTTTTTTTTTTTTTTATGAATTGTACACACTTTAGGAAATCTCCGCAACAACATGAGGAGACGAAAAGAGAAAACTAAAGTTTCATTTTCTTTTCAGAGGAAGAATTTTCATGTTCCTCTGGCCAGTGTCTTTTCAGTCCGCTTGGAGGCTGTAAACCTCCCTTGTCTGTGTGACATGTTGCATTTTCTTTGGTACCCCTAGAAGAGCCCACGTCTGTTAAGCACACACATCTATGCAGTGATGCCATCTCTGGCAGGGAGATAGTACTGTCTATATTGGGGTGCATACGGCAACAAGGGGCTACCTGCTCCACATAACTTTGCCCGCCATTGTTAGAGTCTATGGATGAATGAAGATGCAAATGACCATTGGTCTGGTGATTACAGGTCACATCTGCATCCTCAGATTTTATTTCTCCCTCCTGGCCCTTTATGCTGCTGTCTGTGCTGCTACAAGGGGATTGCTGGCTTACTGTGACCGGACGAGGTTCGGTGCCCGTTTGCACCGTGCAGCCATCGTGCACATCACAAGAGTCCTCAGAGCTGGACGTAAACTCTTTATGAATGGAAGTTCCATTCAGTTTTTTTGACTCGGATGGATATTCCGTAGACCCTGCTTCTTGAGAAGAATTTTCTATATCTTCCACACAAAGCTTCTTTTCCTTGTGATGCTTCTGTTGGTGGATAAGGCTATCTAAAAAGGAGTCTTTACTATCAGAAGTATGGTCGTTTTCTACAGACGGTGGCAATGTATTACTACTTCTGCTGGTTCCTGGCCTTGTGTCATCATTGTCTCCATCCATAGTGGAAGATTCACCATCTTTACCTTTAGAGTAAGATATGTAAGAATATTGAAGCCATTTGTAAGCTTTGTAGATTTTTCTCTCAACAGAGTCTATATTAGGACAGAGTGAAGATTTCCGGTCCACTCGGGTAGGACTTCTTCTGTCTGGTGAAGACTCAGCAGATGTAGACAGTTCATCCACTGTAATCTGGGGGTAATCATACGCATCCTCGCCAATTATTGCTGAGGTACTTTCAGAGTTCAATTTTGCCTTTTCCTCCTTTTGCATTTTCTGCTTCTGCCTTAATGCATTGCGCTGTCGCATTGAACTCCTACGGTCATTTAGTGTGTCATCCTCATCGCTGCTGCTGCTGCTACTACTACTGCTGCTGGTGTTGCTGCTGCTGGATCGGTCCTCCTCAGGGCTTGGGGAGCAAGGGCGAGGGAGTGTGCTATCCTCTGCTTCTGTTTCCCCTGCATTGTCCTCAGAGTCCGAGTTGTTGGCAATGGCTGCTAGATATTTGTCCTGGTATTTTGTAAGTGCTAATAGTCGTAATTTTTGGGATGTAGTCCTAGATCTTCTAGAGGGAGAGTCATTTGATCTCTGTGATTCCCCAGCTGTGGCCGTCTCATCAGACTCTCCGGGGATCTGTGCGGGAGAAGGAGGTAGGGAAGCGGATGACTCAGAGTCACTATATGCCGAGCGTTCGCTGACGCCAGGGTGGAGCTGCAGAATTGTGCTGTCACTATCAGAGTCTGAGCTCCAACCCTCTATCTCACGCCTGACTAGCGAGTCAAAAAACGCCATCATTCGTGGGTCTTCCTGGATCGACTGGTTGGCATAATCATGGGACAATCCACTTCCACTATTGAGCACAAGTCCAATATATTCTTCATGTGTGTACAAACTGCGGGAATCATCCTCTCTCTCTCCATAAAGATCCCCAGAACAGTTTGGTTGCTTGTACGGGCTCCATAACTAGAAGACAAAAGACAGAAAAGAATTATCATTCATAAAAAATAATGTTCATAAAACACAACCAACAATCATCAAGTGAGAAGGAAAACTAGCGGCAGTATCCATGGATGGGATTTATTCAACTGGCTGCCTGTAAAGGGGATATTTGTAGGCTTACAATATAGACACTGGCTACAAATCAATATGGCCACCTCTGTTTTAGACTAACCAACCATGTTCATTTATTACAAGACCTTTATTTTTTTTCTTATATGAGATTTTTTTTGTTAAAGTTTTTAAGTTGATAACAAACCACAATAAAACCAAAGAATAATCCTCTCTTCTCAATCCAAACTTATTTTCTCCATGGGTAGATAAGAGGTCACAATTACTAGACCTTTATTTTATTATTTTTTATACAGGTGTCCTCTTTGAACAACTGAGGCTGGTTAAGGCAAAGGAGATATAAACATTAGTGATGAACAAACGTGCTGGGATAAGGTGTTATCAGAGCAAGCTCAGGTGCGCTTGAAAAATATATTTGAGTCCCCGCTGCTGCATGTCTCACGGCTGTTAGGGGATTGCCTGCTCTACTGATCATGGAACATTTTCTTTTTCTTCTGTGCCCCTCCTTTATGAAGTTATGCCCTCCAGTAGTAATGTTGCAAATTTTCCCCTTCAACCAATTGGGTGTTTACCACAGAACATCATTTTGGGTTAAATGTTACTGTGGACATAAATTAATGTAAGGAGACGCGTATATGTAGCTATGCTCGGTGGAGTTTCTTATATGGATTCACACAATAATACAAGCAGCTTTATTTAGCACCTCACCTTTATGATCTTCTCTACGCCTGAAGAACAGATCATGTAGCTGTCAGGGTTAAATCGCACTTGATTAACAATTGACCGATGTCCCTTTAGTACCATAAAAGCGCCATTTACAACTCTTCCTGGTCCACCTAGGAGAGAAACGAGCAGGAAACAGTAACACAGACATGATAATTGTCAATCTAACAAAGAGTAAAGAAGCACAGAGATTATATTAAGACGGATTACTATTCTTGCATCTTGCCTTTTCATGAGGAAAGCCAGTTATGTCCTGAGCATGTTACACAGTAATCAGAAGCTTTTGGATTCATGCCAAGTCATTTACAACTCAACTGTGATGCAATAATCTCCTTTGCTCAGGAAGACATTAGCCTATTTGTGACTGCAGGCCTAATGTCTCCTGTATGCTTGGGACGCAATCTGTTCATATGTAGAGAATCACTGCTAGGACAAGCAAAAGTCACAGAGAGAAACACAACTAAGTAACACAACTCTGAAGCTAAGTAACACAACTCAGATGCTAAGTAACAAGGCTGAAGCTAAGTAACACAACTCTGAAGCTAAGTAACACAACTCAGATGCTAGTAACACAACTCAGATGCTAGTAACACAACTCAGATGCTAGTAACACAACTCAGATGCCAAGTAACAACTATTATACTAGGTAACACAAGTATTATACTAAGTAACTACACTATTATACTAGGTAACAACTATTATACTAGGTAAGAAAGTAGGGGAAAGAAACAGGTCTATAAATTGGGAACACACAATCAGATAAGACAAAATGAACAAACTTTATTACTAAATGCTGACACAGATATAGAACAAGCACAGTATCCAAGTTAAAAACAATTAAAATTGCAAGAAAAGCAAACAAGTCATGTCATGAAATAATGATGTACTGACTCTCCCACATCAAAAACCCCTCCACACAGAAAAGCCTATATAAGAATGATAATGTGAACACAGGGCAACCTGCAAGAGTTAGTAATATAGTTACCATACAATGGCATCAATGTTAATGGCAAAAAAGGCCTGCACCTGACACATACGTAGCAATTGACAGCACCATGCAGAGAATGCTATACATATGTAGAGACACAAAAGACCTGATAGTCAAAAAGTGAGTTAATAATGAATATGGTTACCATACCATGGCATCCGTGTTGATGGCAAAAAAGGCCTGCACCTGACACCTAAGTGGCTATTCACAGCACCATGCAAAAAATGCTATACATAGAGACAAAAAAGACCTAGTAGTCATAAAGTGACTGCATGAGATATGTATGGGCCAGCCAAACAAAATTCAGTGTGGCCAAACCAGCACAGGAGAGCTTGAAAATGGTTTCTAGGTGTGTGGCCAAATTTAGTTAAAGTGCCGAGTGCAGCTGTGGGAGGGAAGCAAAAGGCCCCACGTGTATCGCCACTGCCTAAGTGGCTTCCACAGGGTAGACTAAAGCACTTTAATATAGTGATTATGTATATAAGGTGTTCTATCGTGTTGTGAAAAATTGCACTAAACTTTTTCTCAGACTTGTTTCACAAACAGGGGGCAAATTTACTTTAAGAGTCCAGTTATTCTTCTGTGAAATCAGTATGAAGAATGCAAACCATGTCCATTATAGTCACTATATGCTTCATCCCCAGGCAGCCCTATTGCTGTGGGCGCCACATGACGTCTTTGGCCTTAATTGCGGTATTCTACTTCTGCTGACTGCCTGACCATTACTTTAATCATTTCTCTTCCGGTTTTATCAGTGATCAGGACTTCGCTACTGACATCAGCTTGACTGACAGACTGGATTAGATTATAATGTGCCAAATTTATCCTGGTGGCTCGTCCTGGAGGATACATTTGCCGTATCTTTAGACCATACATATCAGACTCTGGCCAGTGGGCCAAATCTGACTCGCAGGGTGGTTTCATTTGTCCCGTGACACCAGAACCACCACCCCTATGTTTGACCATTGTTCTGTATAACGCACTATGTAGTGGAATTATTCTGTATAGAGGACTGTGTGGGGCCCGTTATTCTTTATAGAGGACTATGTGGAGCCCGTTATTCTGTATAGAGGACTATGTGGGGCCCGTTATTCTGTATAGAGGACTATGTGGGGCCCGTTATTCTGTATGGAGGACTATGTGGGGCCCGTTATTCTGTATGGAGGACTATGTGGGGCCCGTTATTCTGTGTGGAGGGCTATGTGGGGCCCATTATTCTGTATGGAGTACTATGTGGTGCCCGATATTCTGTATGGAGGACTATGTGGTGCCATTATTCTGTATGTAGCAATATGTGGTGACATTATTCTGTATGGAGCAATATGTGGTGCCATTATTCTGTATGGAGGACTATGTGGTGCCATTATTCTTTATGGAGGACTATGTGGTGCCATTATTCTGCATGGAGGAATATGTGGGGCCCGTTATTCTGTATGGAGGACTATGTGGGGCCCGTTATTCTGTATGGAGGACTATGTGGTGCCATTATTCTGCATGGAGGACTATGTGGGGCCCGTTAGTCTGTATGGAGGACTACATGGGGCCCGTTATTCTGTATGGAGGACTGTGTGGGGCCCGTTATTCTGTATGGAGGACTATGTGTGCCATTATTCTGTATGGAGCAATATGTGGTGCCATCATTCTGTATGGAGGACTATATGGTGCCATTATTCTGTATGGAGGACTATGTTGGTGCCATTATTCTGTATGGAGGACTATGTGGGGCAAATTGTACTGTATACTGGTTGGCCTGCAACTTTGTCTAAGTTTTTCATTTTGGTCCTCTGTGTGTTTGACATCTCTGCTTTAGACTGTGCAGTGTAACTTTACACCATCTCTTTCCTGGCTTAGTTTAGACCAGTTTTTGGTGCAATTTGGCTCTTTTAAGTCATGGCCCATTTACACAAAAATATCAACCCCATGTCAAAGGAGGTGAGAAATAAGTGTCTAACCCTTAATAAATGTGATGCACACCACTTGCAGCAAAGTTTTGGCACATAGTAAATCTGCTCCAATGTGAGTTTTTTCTTTCACCTCATTTGCTGCTCCTCGGCTTAGGAAAGAAATAAAGCGTCGCTCATGTTTCAATCACGATTGCCCAATGTCTTTTGCTGGATGAAGCCAGGCTTGGAAAGGTTGTAAACCGTCCACAGATAGGTTACCTATTGTGTGAGCTGCTTATAAAAGATCTACTGTATTTTTCAAACTATAAGACACACTTTTCTCCTCCAAAAATCTGTAGGAGAATGGGGTGCGTGTCTCACAGTCCGGATGTACCTGCTGTGGCCTTGGATGGGGGTAGGGGAGTGGCAGAGCAGCAGGTCACAAGAGGCAGGAGCCAGCGGCTGCAGCTAACACCTATGCCCACTGCTAAAGAAAAATGAATATTACCTGCTCTCCACGTCCATTTGAGTGGACAGCGGTGAATATTAATTTCTCCTTAATAGCAGACACACTGCTAGCTGTAGCCACCTGCTTCCTGCAGCTGCTGGGCTCTGAAGGGTCTGCTACTTGAGGGAAGGAATAATCACTGCTCTCCACTCCCATAGGCGTTGGGAGCAGTGAATATTCATTGATCTTTAATAGCGGGCACAGTAGTCGCAGTAGCCAGCTCCCTGCAGCCACAGGGCGATCACGTTTTCCGTTATTAAACAAAGTGAATATTCACTGCTCTACACGCACATGGGAGTGGAGAGCAGTGAATATTAATTCCCTTTAGTAGCGGACACACGTGGTCATCCGGTGGCTGCAAGAAGCCAGCGGCTGATGTTACTGTATTCATTCATTAAAGATGAATGAATGTTCATTGCTCGACACGCCCACAGCATGAGTATTCCAGCAGCTGTCCTCTGATTGTAAGCAGCGCATGACGTCACTACCATGCGCTGCTTGCAACCTGAAGTCAGCTGCTGGCATCAAAACAGAACGTTTCGAGGGACAGCAGGGAAGGTAAGTAGGCTGGTTTATGTTTTTTTTTAAATGCTCTTCTGATGGGGGCCATGAATACCAGGATAAGGATGAGGGGGCCATGCATACCAGGATAGGGATGAGGGGGCCATGCATGCCAGGATAGGGATGAGGGGGCCATGCATGCCAGGATAGGGGATGAGGAGGCCATGCATACCAGGATGGGGATGAGGGCACATACATTCGTCACTATCATGCGCTGCTTGCAACCTGAAGTCAGCTGCTGGCATCAAAACAGAACGTTTCGAGGGAGCGCAGGGAAGGTAAGTAGGATGGTTTATGTTTTTTTTAAACGCTCTACTGATGGGGGCCATTAATACCAGGATAAGGATGAGGGGGCCATGCATACCAGGATAGGGATGAGGGGGCCATGGATTCCAGGATAGGGAAGAGGGGGGCATGCATACCAGGATGGAGATAAAGGGATCATGTATAACTGGATTGGGGACATATATATACCAGCATGGGGCATATTAGTACAGAATTGACCATATTTTTGCTTCAATTTTTTTTCTACTATTTTCCTCCGGTAAAACCTAGGTGCGTCTTATAGTCTTAAAAATAAGGTACAAATGCATTAACACACCTGCTTCTGGGCTGGACGGGATCTTCCACATGTACAGGTTGAAATCATCTGACCCGGAGAGGATGTACTGAAAAAAAAAAAAAAGAAATACTTTACTATATGAATCTCTCCTTATCAGGTTGCTCTAGAAGTTTATAAGGCATAGGATAGAGACATGCTATATGTTAATCCCCACACGACAGGAGCGTTCTGCAGACTAGCAGACATCTGTTCTTCATGACACACAAGATACGCTTCAGCTTCCATTCATAGTCACATTTATTAGGCAGCAAAAATAATTCCCCTTACATCATCTGAACAAGCAGCATAGATCCCAATGGATTTACTCAGGAAACAAGTAAATCCAAGGAGCGCATACTTGTTAGAAATAGACTCAGACTGTACAACTTAATACAAGTTAGACGAAGGCCCCCCATGACATATTATTGCCAAGAGAAACTGCTAAGTTCGGCCAGAATAATCAGCACTCTCATGTATTTGGAGCGGTAGCCAGATAGTCCCCATCCATGTCTGCTGTCACCGGAAATACAGGTGACGGGGGAGTCAGAGTTGATAACTAAGTGCCAGATTATAGCTGCCTAATGTCTGAGACACAGGGACACGTGACCTGTGATTAAGGAATGCAATGATGTACGAGGATCAGTAAACCTAAACCAGGAAAGGAGGCGGTTGCTATTGACAGACCACGTACACTAAAAGACTCCAAATACAAGAATACCTTCTGCAAACAGGCACATAATTGGTAAAATCAAGACAATGGCCCTTCAGCTGATCAGCTAGCAATCTAATGTGCATGGTCCTCAGATGTCTGCTGTCAAGGGAAAAAAGGATCAGACATGTTGGATTTTAACATGCCCAATTCTGTGTTCCCTTAGTTAATAAGAGCAGCCAGAGGTGTGGAAAGAGTATACCTCCCTACAGAAATAAACCTGGGGGATGAAAGCTCATGTGTTTGGGCGTCTGGAGAGATGACCAAACATTTACAACCATTCAATCGTTAATACTAACATTTAGCACAGGCAAGATGGAGATACAAGTATAAAACTAATATTCTTACAGGGATTGTGCACTACTCGGACAACCCCTTCTGAATCTCCATGATATACAGTCCCTTGCGAAAGTATTCGACTCCCTGGAACTTTTCAACATTTTCCCACATATCCTGCTTCAAACATAAAGATACCAAATGTAAATTTTTGGTGAAGAATCAACAACAAGTGGGACACAATTATGAAGTTGAACAAAATTTATTGGCTATTTTAAATTTTTGTGGAAATTCAAAAACTGAAAAGTGGGGCGTGCAATATTATTCAGCCTCTTTACTTTCAGTGCAGCAAACTCACTCCAGAAGTTCATTGTGGATCTCTGAATGATCCAAAGTTGTCCTAAATGACTAGTGATGATAAATATAATCCACCTGTGTGTAATCAAGTCTCCGTATAAATGCACCTGCTCTGTGATAGTCTCAGGGTTCTGTTTGAAGCGCAGAGAGCCTCATGAAGACCAAGGAACACAACAGGCAGGTCCGTGATACTGTTGTAGAGAAGTTTAAAGCCGGATTTGGATACAAAATGATTTCCAACACGTTAAACATCCCAAGGAGCACTGTGCAAGAGATCATATTGAAATGGAAGGAGTATTGTTATGATGAGTCACCGAAGGAGGAAAAATCAAAATACCAGCTAAGTCCAGAAAAACCAGAGAGGTTGGCAGCTATCGGATTGCAGACCCCTGAACCTATCCACAACAACTAGCAGTAGCCGTGGGGGGTTCCTACGGTGCCCTAGACCCCTCGATCACAGCCGGAGAACTATATAGCCTAAAGACAGAAAGGGGAAAAACTAAACTGCCCCAGAGCAGACCCCAAAGCAATAGGCAGCCCCCAACATATAATGACGGTGAAGTAAGATGAAAACACTAACACAGATAGAAAGATAGGTTGAGCAAATGATGGGGCCCAAGCTAACTACATAGGACAGGATAGGAAAGCTGCTGTCTGCCATCCGCAAAAACCCTATCAAAATGAGCCAACCGACTGATAGGAAAAACAGGCCCTGAAGTCGCTAGGCTTCAAAAGACTATATCAGCACTCAGGTATATTCTGAAGACAGAGCAAAATATCAACAGATCAGAGGCAAAAATGGAATTCAGCTCACCCCCGACCGGGGATGGCAGAACTCCCAAAAAACAAGGCAAAACAAAAACAAAACTGAAGAGTACAAAGCAGAGCAGAAAAACTTAGCTTTGAGATGCAGGAATCAGACTGGTCTCCAAGAATCCAGCAGGAAAATCACAAGCCAGGAAGAAGGGCGTCGGCAGCCTTATATCCAGTCCTCAATTGCAGCCACCCAGTCATCATCTAGCTGCCCAGGTGTTTGGTAATCAGTCTCACTACCTTCCTTCACTAGAGGAGGGAGTTCATCAGACCTCAATGGTGAAGGGAAAAATGAACTCACAACAGTACCTCCCCCTTGAGGAGGGGTCACCAAACCCTCATCCATGCCACCAGGGCGATCCGGGTGAGCCCGATGAAAGGCACGCACCAATCTTTCGGCATGAATATCAGAGGCAGAGACCCAGGAATTATCCTCCTGACCATAACCCTTCCACTTAACCAAATACTGGAGTCTCCGTCTAGCCAGACGGGAATCCAGTATCTTCTCTACCTCATATTCCATGTTACCTTCAACCAATATAGGGTCAGGAGGTGCCACCACAGGAACTACGGGTTCAACAAACCTCTTCAACAAGGACTTATGAAACACATTATGAATTTTAAATGTGACAGGAAGAGCCAACCGAAAAGAGACCGGATTAATAATCTCCAAAATCTTGTAAGACCCAATAAATCTAGGCTTAAACTTAGGAGAAGCCACCTTCATAGCGATATTTTTTGATGACAACCAAACCATATCACCCACTTTAAACTGGGGACCAATGGTCCTACGCCGGTTGGAAAACCGCTGGGCCTTTTCCTGGGAGAGAGACAACTTATCCACTACCTGGTCCCAGATCTGGTGCATTCTCTCCACCACAGTGTCAACACCTGGGCAGGCAGAAGGCTCCACCTGCCCTGAAGAAAATCGAGGGTGAAAACCAAAGTTACAAAAAAAAGGGTGACATCAAAGTGGCAGAACTAGCTCTATTATTTAAAGCAAATTCGGCCAAGGGCAAAAATGAAACCCAATCATCCTGATCGGCAGAAATAAAACATCTCAAATACGACTCCAAAGTCTGGTTTGTTCTCTCCGTCTGCCCATTGGTCTGAGGGTGAAACGCAGAGGAGAAGGGCAACTGAATTCCCAGCTTGGAACAGAAAGTCCTCCAAAATCTAGACACAAACTGAACTCATCTGTCAGATACAATGTTCTCAGGAATCCCGTGCAAGCGAACCACCTGTTGCACAAACAAGGGCACCAACTCAGAGGAAGATGGCAACTTAGGGAATGGTACAAGATGGACCATCTTAGAGAATCTATCACAAATCACCCAAATAACAGTCATTCTCTGAGAGACAGGCATATCAGAGATAAAATCCAATGAAATATGGGTCCATGGCCTCCTGGGCACCGGCAAAGGCATCAACAAGCCACTAGAGCGAGAACAAGGTTTAGACCGGGAGCAAGTCCCACAGGACTGCACAAAATTCCTGACAATGGATGACCAGCCAATGCAGAGCAATGAACTTCAGACATCACTCTCTTCCTCCACTGGTCAGGAACATACAACTTTCCACTGGGCCAACGCTCAGGTTTGTCCTCCTGAAACTCTTCCAGAGCACGTCTCAAATCGGGCGAGATGGCAGAAAGAACTACCCCCTCGCCTAAGATGGTAGCAGGCTTAGTCACAACAGGAGAATCAGCAAGGAAACTCCTAGAGAGGGCGTCTGCCTTGACATTCTTAGTGCCCGGAAGAAAAGAGACCACAAAATCAAAACGTGTGAAAAACAAGGCCCACCTAGCCTGTGTAGGATTCAAGCGCTTGGCCGACTCCAGGTAAATCAAATTCTTGTGGTCAGTAAGGACCATGACTTGGTGTTTGGCTCCCTCCAACCAATGTCTCCACTCCTCAAATGCCCATTTCATGGCCAACAGTTCCCGATTCCCCACATCATAGTTACGTTCGGATGGGGAGAACTTTCGGGAAAAGAAAGCACAAGGATTCATTTTAGATGTCACAGGATCTTTTTGGGACAACACAGCTCCTGCACCAATCTCAGAAGCGTCCACCTCCACCTGAAACGGGAGTGAGACATCAGGTTGCCGCAAAACCGGAGCAGAAGTGAATCTTCGCTTCAGCTCCTGAAAGGAAGAAACAGCCTCCGGAGACAAATTCAGCACATCAGCACCCTTCCTAGTCAAATCCGTCAATGGCTTGGCAATACCAGAAAAATTAGCTATAAATTTCCGATAAAAATTAGCAAAACCCAAAAACTTCTGGAGGGCCTTCAAAGAAGTGGGCTGAACCCAATCATAAATGGCCTGTACCTTGGCCGGGTCCATTTCAATAGTTGACGGAGACAAAATAAATCCCAAAAATGAAATCCTCTGTACCCCAAAAAGGCATTTCGATCCCTTGACATACAGGGAATTCTCCCTCAAAATCCGGAACACAGTCCGAACATGTTCCACATGAGAGTCCCAATTCTTGGAGAAGATCAAAATATCATCCAGATAGATAATCAAAAATTTATCCACAAAGTCTCGCAATATATCGTTCATGAAGCACTGGAAGACAGAAGGGGCATTAGTGAGCCCAAAAGGCATCACCAGGTACTCAAAATGTCCCTCCGGAGTATTAAACGCCGTCTTCCATTCATCCCCATGCTTAATGCGAATAAGATTATAGGCCCCCCTGAGGTCAAGCTTGGTAAACCAGCAAGCACCTTTAACTCTGGAGAATAGATCCGAAATCAGGGGTAAAGGATACTGATATTTAACAGTAATTTTGTTGAGGGAACGATAGTAAATACAAGGCCTTAATGAACCATCCTTTTTAGCCACGAAAAAAAACCCAGCACCTAAGGGTGAAGAGGATGGTCTAATATGACCCTTCTCCAATGCCTCCTTAATATAGGATCGCATAGCCTCGTGCTCGGGTACAGATAAATTGAAAAGCCGACCCTTGGGGAATTTACACCCCGGGTTCAGCTCAATTGCACAGTCATAACTCCTATGAGGAGGCAAAGACGCAGACTCATTCTCACTAAATACATCATAAAAGTCAGCCAAATAGTCAGGAACATCATGTGACTGGGGGGAGGTGGAGAAAACAGGAGCATCACTAAGGGCACACCGACAACCCCAACTCACCACAGACAAAGATTTCCAATCCAGAACTGGATTATGGATTTGCAACCAGGGAAACCCCAGAACAATGGTATCATGCAAATTATGCAACAGCAAAAATCTGCAATTTTCTTGATGGTCTGGGGCGACCCGCATTACCACCTGGGTCCAAAACTGAGGTTTATTCTTCGCCAAAGGAGTAGCATCAATACCCATCAAAGGGATAGGAGTCCGCAGAGGTGTCATAGGAAATCCACAACGTTTAGCAAAATCCAAGTCCATCAGGTTCAGAGCTGCTCCTGAATCCACAAAAGCCTTGGCGGAAAATGTGGACAGGGAGCAGATCAGAGTAATTGCCAGAAGAAACTTAGGTTGAACACCACCCACAGAAAACGTGTGTGCACAACGTTTCTCTCGTTTAGGGCAGACAGAAATATGCGAGGCATCTCCACATAAAAAAACACAGCTTATTACGCCTTGTGAACTCCTGACGTTGCGCCCTAGACAAAACTATCACATTGCATAGGTTCAGACATTTGTTCAACAGGTGGTAACATCTCTCGTGTAGTTTTGCGTTCACGTAAATGCCGATCCACCTGAATGGCTAATGACGTAGAATCGTCAAGACCAGAGGGAACAGGAAAACCCACCATAGTATCTTTTACAGTTTCTGACAAACCCTTCTGAAAGAGGGCTGCCAAGGCACCATCATTCCAGGTAGTAAGGACCGCCCACTTTCACAATTTTTGACAGTACAACTCTGCAGAATCCCGACCCTGGCTTAATGCCAACAGGGTCTTTTCAGCCTGATCAATAGCATTAGGTTCATCATACAACAACCCCAAGGCTTGAAAAAATGCGTTCACATTATTCAGAATAGGATCATCAGGTTTCAAAGAAAACGCCCAATCCTGGGGATCGCCGCGCAGCAAAGAGATGACAATTTTAACCTGATGCGCGGAGTTCCCCGACGAGTTAGGCTTCAAGACAAAAAATAATTTACAATTATTCTTGAAATTCAAGAATTTAGACCGATCCCCCAAAAATACATCAGGAGTAGGAATCTTTGGTTCAGCAGCATGTGAATGAGCAAGATAGGCGGAAATTCCCCGCACTTCAGCAGCGAGCTGCTCCACACGATCAGACAATTGCTTCATCTCCATTGAGAGAAAACATGGATTTTTGTGAGTACTCACCGTAAAATCCTTTTCTCCGAGACGCTCATTGGGGGACACAGAGACTGTGGGTGTGTGCTTCTGCCGTCTGGAGTATACAAAAAAAGAGTTAGCTCCTCCTCCGCCGCATACACCCTCGCCCCCAGACCGGGCGTAACTCAGTTTAGTGCATAAGCAGTAGGAGAACGCGCCTTAAACTCAGGCAAGAAATTATATGTCTGAAAAAGGGGCCACCCTAAACCCTACACAAGGATTTGTATAACTCAAAAATAAGTAAATGCCAACTGGCTAATAGGGTGGGTGCTGTGTCCCCCAATGAGCGTCTCGGAGAAAAGGATTTTACGGTGAGTACTCACAAAAATCCATGTTTCTCCTTCGTCTCATTGGGGGACACAGAGACTGTGGGACGTTCTAAAGCAGTCCTCTGGGTGGGATCTTAGCTCACCCAATCCAAGCTAATTTGCGCCCCTGATTAGAGGTGCGCAACTGCTGCCTGGAGAATCTTTCTTCCCAGGCTTGCATCCGAGGATGCCTGGGTATGTACGTTATAATGTTTGACAAACGTATGCAAGCTGGACCAGGTAGCTGCTTTGCACACCTGTTCCGCTGAAGCTTGGTGTCGTAGTGCCCATGAGGCACCCACTGCTCGAGCCGAGTGTGCCTTGATCCCTGCCGGAACCGGCGTGCCACTGATTTCTTAAGATTCTTGGATTGTCAGGCGAACCCATCTGGCCAAAGTCGCTTTGGACGCAGCGAGCCCCTTCCGCCGCCCTTCTGGGATCACGAATAGAGAGTCTGTCTGGCGGAAAGGTGCTGTCCTTGTCACATACCTCCTAAGAGCTCTTACCAGATCCAGGGTGTGCAATGCCTTTTCTACCCTGTGCACCGGTGCCGGGCAAAACGAGGGTAAGACAATGTCTTCGTTGATATGGAACGCAGACACAACCTTCGGCAAGAAGAGAGGAGCTGGCCTTAAAACTACCTTATCTTTATAAAAGGTTAGGAACGGCGGTTTACAAGATAAGGCCGCCAATTCCGAAACCCGCCTAATAGACGTTATAGCAACCAGAAAAACGACCTTTCTGGACAGGTAAGGTAAGGAGACTTCTTGCAATGGTTCCAAAGGAGCCTCCTGAAGGGCTCTGAGCACCAAGTTCAGGTCCCATGATTCCGTCGGCGCCTTATAGGGGGGTACTAAATGTGCGACCCCCTGCATAAACGTCCTAACCTGCCAGACGGAAGCGACCTTTCATTGGAAAAGCACCGACAGGGCCGAGATTTGCGTTCTGAGCGAACTCGGAGCCAATCCTGCGTCCAGCCCTGCCTGCAGAAAAGCCAGTACGTTGGGGATCGAAAAAACCAGAGGAGCCACTCGGCGATCCCTACACCAACGGAAAAAAACTTCCCAAGTCCGGTGATATACTTTCGCCGAGGAAGGCTTCCGGGCACTCGCCATCGTGGCCGCCACATCGCGCCTGAATCCTGCCTGTGTTAACAGCCAAGATTCAATGGCCACACCGTTAAACACAGGGCCCCTAAGTTCGGATGGCAGATCGGACCCTGGGACAGTAAGTCCGGCCGATCTGGGAGACGCCAAGGTACGTCCACCACTAGTTGAACCAGATCTGCATACCAGGCCCGCCGGGGCCAGTCTGGGGCCACCAGAATTGCTGGAACCTTCTCTCTCCTTATTTTTCTGATGACTCTTGGAAGCAGAGGCAGCGGGGGAAACAAGTACGGGAGACGAAACTGGCTCCACGGAAGCACCAGAGCGTCTGCTGCGATTGCCTGCGGGTCGAGGGATCGAGCGACAAACCTTTGTACTTTGGCGTTCTCTCTGGATGCCATAAGGTCCACGTCTGGTGTCCCCCACCGTTGGCAGATCTGTTGAAAGACCTCGGGATGCAGGGACCATTCCCCTGCCGTGACCCCCTGTCGGCTGAGAAAATCTGCCGCCCAGTTTTCGACTCCCGGAATGTGCACCGCTGAAATTACCACGTGGTTCTTCTCTGCCCAACGCAGTACCAGCCCAACCTCGCGCATGGCTGCCTGGCTGCGCGTGCCCCCTTGATGGTTGACATATGCTACTGCTGTAGCATTGTCTGACTGAATGCGCACAGGCCGGTGTCTCAGCAACCGCTGAAAGTGTTGCAGGGCCAATCGTATTGCCCGTATCTCCAGAATGTTGATCGGGAGATTCACCTCCCGAATGGACCACCGCCCCTGGGCTGTGTGACTCTGGAAAACTGCTCCCCAACCATGCAGGCTTGCATCGGTCGACACCACCAACCACTGTTCCGGGGGAAAAGGTTTCCCCTGGACCAGAGACGAGTCGCGAGTCCACCATCAGAGTGATCGCCGGACCGGCGGAAGCAACTTGCACTGATGATTGAGAGACAGCAGCCCCCGGTCCCATGCTGACAAGAGCGCATGCTGAAGGGGACGGAGATGGAACTGGGCAAAAGGGATTGCCTCCATCGCCGCCACCATTCTGCCCAACACACTCATGCCGTACCTGATGGATCTGGTGCCTGGCTGTAGAAGGTTCCGTACCCCCTGCTTGATCCTTCGCGCCTTGTCCTGAGGGAGGATCACCAGCCCCCGGGAGGTGTCGAAAACCATGCCCAGGAATACGATTCTCTGGACTGGAACCAAGGACGACTTGTTTCGATTGATCAACCAGCCTAGACGGGCCAGGGTATCCAGAGTGATACTGACATTCCTCTGGCACGCTAGAAACGACGGACCCTTTACCAAAAGGTCGTCCAGGTACGGTAGTACCGTTATGCCCCGTGCATGCAGGATGGCCATAACCACCGCCATTATCTTCGTAAAGACTCTGGGGGCAGTGGCCAAACCGAAGGGCAGAGCCACAAATTGAAAATGTCGCCCTCCGATCGCAAAACGCAGGAACCTCTGGTGTGGAGGAAATATCGGAATGTGTAGATATGCATCCTGCACATCGATCGAGGCCAGGAATTCCCCCGGATCCATGGCTGCAATGACCGAGCGGAGGGACTCCATCCGGAACCGCCTGACCCTGATGAATCTGTTCAGGATCTTTAAATCCAGTACCGGCCTCACAATCCCGTCTTTTTTGGGGACCGAAAACAGGTTGGAGTAAAAACCCTGCGTCTCTTCGCCTTGCGGCACTGGGACAATGACCCCTTTGCGCTGAAGCGTCATTATGGCCTGTAACAACCCTTCCGCCTGCGATTCTGTCCCGGAAAGTCGGGAACGGAAGAATCGCTGTGGCGGGAGTCCGACAAACTCTATCTTGTACCCGGACGATATCAATTCCGCCACCCAAGCGTCGCGTGCCACTGCGACCCAAACGTGGCTGAACCCTAGTAGGCGTCCGCCCACTCTGTCGTCCGTAGGTACGAAGCGCCTCGAGTCATTTTGCCGGAGGCTTTTGGGATCTGGCCCCCCTTGCCCTGGGCAAACGGCCTCTACCCAGCGGATTGGCTCTGTAAGAGGTTTGCCTTTCCCTACTCTGGCCATTGTTTGCGGAGGAGGATGCCCTGGCCGAAGTCCCCCCCCAGGGGCTACGAAAAGGCCGAAAACGCCTCTGCGTTTGCCTGAATGCCGGGCAACTTCTCTGCTGCGGGAGGAAACTACTTCTCCCTCCTGTGGCTTCTGAGATAAGCTTATCAAGCTTCTCACTGAACAACCGATTGCCCTGGAAAGGCAATGAGGTTAAGGATTTTTTAGAGATAGAATCCGCTTTCCACAACCTCAGCCATAATGCTCGCCTAATGGCGATCGCATTTGCTGCTGCCACAGCCGAACACTCGGCCGCGTCCAGTGAGGCGCTGATGAGATACTCACTCGCTCCTGATATCTGATTTGCAACTTCCAAGACCTCCGCGGGCAGATCCCTGTCTTGGAGGGCCTTATGCAGAGCGTCTGCCCATGAAACCATGGCCTTAGCCACCCAAGTTGCCGCAAAGGAGGGGGCCAGAGCCGACCCTGCTGCCTCATACACTGAGCGGGCAAGCCCCTCTAGGAGGCGATCAGTTGGGTCCTTGATGGAAGAAACACTGGGTATCGACAATAGCGACCTTGATGCTAAACGTGATACCGGTGGGTCCACTACTGGCGACTCCACCCATCCTTTATGGAGCTCAGGAGGAAACGGATACTTTGCTTGCAGCGCTTTTTGCATTGTAAAACGCTTATCCGGGTGTTCTCTATGTCTTTGGACTAAATCCTCAAACTCCGGATGCGTGGCAAACCTTCTATGTGGTCGCCTGGTTTTCTTGAAGGAGACCTTGTGACCTGAGACCGTGGACACATCGTCCTCGATCTCTAACGTCTGATTGACTGCCTCAATGAGGCTGTCCACCGAGTCTTGGTACCCCAGACTTTCTAGATTCCAGGCCTCCTCCTCCTCACCCTCATCCTGATCGCTCCCTGAGCTCAGCGACGGGGAACGAGATGCCCTAATACTCGCCGCCGAAGCCCCGGAGGGCCCGGCCGACGGGGAACGAGCTCTTTTACCATGAGCTTGTCTGGAACTGGAGCGGCCTCTAATGATCGGAGGGTCCTGAGACGTGGACGAGCTGTCTTCCGCTGGCAGACCACCATCCTTGTCCCTGCCCGGGCCTCGAAGGGATTCAATTGCCCTTGTAAGGGACAACATAGAATCTGATAAAGATATCGCCCATTCCGGGGGGTCCTGACCTCTGGGCTCTGAAACAGTGGGAGGCTCCTGGGCGCGCTCCGACTCGCAGGCTTCACAAAATTTACCCGCCTGCGCCTTTGGCAGTCTGACCCCACAGGAAACGCAAACAGCGTATAGGAAAGAGTGAGCTTTCCCTTTGCCAGACATATTGCCCAAGCTTGAAGGTAGGGCAGAAGGAGGAGGAGGGTAACCCCTTCCCTGAGTACCAGTGCGGCTCTCGAAACGTGGTTGCACTCACCCACAGGCAACGTTCCACTCCTGTCGAACGACCGCGGAAATGCGAGGGGGGAGGGGGATCGGGAGTTTCCGCTCCGGTACTGTGTGCGCCCCCGCTCTCCACCCCCTGGGCTGAGCCGTACCGGAAGTTAGTGGGCGGGTCTTCCGGCTACCACCGGAAGTCGGCGGGCGGAGCCTCGCGCGATACCCACGGACTTCCTCATGCCGCGGGGGCCGCGGCCGCCGGCGGGGCTTCTGGCTGCACTCCGGCGTGCGGCGCTACTCGCCGGGGGCAGCACCGGGTACCTGCGGTGTCAGGAGAGAGGCGGCCTTCCCATTTATCAAAGGTGAGCAGGGCCTTCCACTCACCCATAGGTACGCCGTGGGGGCTCTCTTGGGGTGCTCTCAACTCCATCCCCGACAGGGAGGGGGAGGCTTCTGGAATGGGGACGAAACATCGATCCCTCAGCTCACCTGCGCCTCCAACTCAACCCCTGGACTCACTACCTAGGGGAGGAAGGGGCCTCAATGAATCGCGTTGCAGGAGAGGAACAACGTGGAGGGTCGCTCACACGTGCTCGCCCGATGAGGTTATGGGGAAAACGAATCCTCTTATCAGGATGCGTTGCCGCCTCTTTACAAAATAAAAAAGAAAAATGGTAGTCTGGGGAAAAGTCCCAGATGTGTCCCTCGGTGCGGGAGAGAAACACGTGGAGGGTTACTCACACGTGGTCGCCCGTTGATGATTTGGGGAGATCGGACCCTCTCTATAGGATCCGTCGCCCCTGTCATATCTTCATAGAAAAGAAAGCAAAAAAAAAAAAAAATCTAGTCTGGAGATCCAGACTGCGTGTGCCTCCATTAGACACTAAGCAAAAAACTGAGTTACGCCCGGTCTGGGGGCGAGGGTGTATGCGGCGGAGGAGGAGCTAACTCTTTTTTTGTATACTTAGTGTCAGCCTCCAGACGGCAGAAGCACACACCCACAGTCTCTGTGTCCCCCAATGAGACGAAGGAGAAAATTCCCCCTACGGCCTCAGAGATATAGAGGGAAAAATATGCACACAAAAAAAAAAAAAAAATTCTGACACTTTTTTTTTTTTTTTTTTACAATTCTCTCCTGCTATTGAGTACCCTAGGATCTGCGGTATGGCTGGTGATTCTGTTATGATGAGTCACCGAAGGAGGAAAAAACAAAATACCAGCTAAGTCCAGAAAAACCAGAGAGGTTGGCAGCTATCGGATTGCAGACCCCTGAACCTATCCACAACAACTAGCAGTAGCCGTGGGGGTTCCTACGGTGCCCTAGACCCCTCGATCACAGCCGGAGAACTATATAGCCTAAAGACAGAAAGGGAAAAAACTAAACTGCCCCAGAGCAGACCCCAAAGCAATAGGCAGCCCCCAACATATAATGACGGTGAAGTAAGATAAAAACACTAACACAGATAGAAAGATAGGTTGAGCAAATGATGAGGCCCAAGCTAACTACATAGGACAGGATAGGAAAGCTGCTCTCTGCCATCCGCAAAAACCCTATCAAAATGAGCCAACCGACTGATAGGAAAAACAGGCCCTGAAGTCGCTAGGCTTCAAAAGACTATATCAGCATTCAGGTATATTCTGAAGACAGAGCAAAATATCAACAGATCAGAGACAAAAATGGAATTCAGCTCACCCCCGGCCGGGGATGGCAGAACTCCCAAAAAACAAGGCAAAACAAAAACAAAACTGAAGAGTACAAAGCAGAGCAGAAAAACTTAGCTTTGAGATGCAGGAATCAGACTGGTCTCCAAGAATGCAGCAGGAAAATCACCAGCCAGGAAGAAGGGCATCGGCAGCCTTATATCCAGTCCTCAATTCCAGCCACCCAGTCATCATCTAGCTGCCCAGGTGTTTGGCAATCAGTCTCACTACCTTCCTTCACTAGAGGAGGGAGTTCATCAGACCTCAATGGTGAAGGGAAAAATGAACTCACAACAGAGTAACGTACCACTGCAAATCTACCAAGACCCGGCTGTCCATCTAAACTTTCATCTCAAACAAGGAGAAGAGTGATCAGAGATGCAGCCAAGAGGCCCATGATCACTCTGGATGAACTTCAGAGATCTACAGCTGAGGTGGGACAGTTTGTCCATAGGACATCAGTCGTACACTGCACAAATCTGGCCTTTATGGAAGAGTGGCAAGAAGAAAGTCATTTCTCAAAGATATCCATAAAAAGTGTTGTTTAAAGTTTGCAACAAGCCACCTGGGAGACACACCAAACACGTGGAAGAAGGTGCTCTGGTAAGATGAAACAAAAATTGAACTTTCTGGCAACAATGCCAAACGATATGTTTGGCGTAAAGGCAACAGAGCTCATCACCCTGAACACACCATCCCCACTGTCAAACATGGTGGTGGCAGCATCATGGTTTGGGCCTGCTTTTCTTGAGTAGGGACAGGGAAGATGGTTAAAATTGATGGGAAGATGGATGGAGCCAAATACAGGACCATTCTTGAAGAAAACCTGTTGTAGTCAGCAAAAGATATGAGACTGGGACGGAGATTAGTCTTCCAACAAGACACTGATCCCAAACATAAAGCAAAATCTACAATGGAATGGTTCACAAATAAACGTATCGAGGTGTTAGAATGGCCAAGTCAAAGTCCAGACCAGAATCCAATCGAGAATCTGTGGAAAGAGGTGAAAACTGCTGTTCACAAACGATCTCCATCAAACCTCACTGAGCTCGAGCTGTTTGCCAAGGAAGAATGGGCAAGAATTTCAGTCTCTCAATGTACAAAACTGATAGATATACCCCAAGCGACTTGCAGCTGTAATCGCAGCAAAAGGTGGCGCAACAATATTAAGTTAAAGGGGCCGAATAATATTGCATACCCCACTATTCAGCTTTTGAATTTCCACAAAAAATTTAAAATTACCAATAAATTTCGATCAACTTCACAATTGTGTTCCCCTTGTTGTTGATTATTCACCAAAAATTTACATTTGGTATCTTTATGTTTGAAGCATAATATGTGGGAAAAGGTTGAAAAGTTCCAGGGGGACGAATACTTTCGCAAGGCACTGTAATAACACTTATAGTCACCTCCTGTGCCATTGTCACTGTGTCTGCACTGGAGGGGAGTAGAAGTTACTATTTTACTGTGTGGGGTGGAGGGAGGTAGTGGAGAACCGCATTAATAAGGAATTATGAATCATCTAATGTATGATAACGGTAGGAACACCCTTTTCTTGGCTTACCTTCCACATATACAATATGAAATGCTTTTATCATTTACTCCGAATTTACAGCCCCGACACATGCAACCATATTATGGTATAAGCCCTCATTCTTGGGGAAAGGACAGTAGCCTGTAGCAATCCCAGCACAATGAAGTAGATACAATGTGGTGGTGAATTAACAGATCATGTTGCGACGTTTCTACCTTTCTCTTTTCTTTGTCAAGGAGAATGTGTGTAGATCCCTGGGTTTACGGCTGGCGGCACAGACCCGCCACACACATGGGCGGGCACTGAACACAGATTATCCATGACAAATACTTGTACGATACTCAAAGAAACGTGTTACTGTATTATGATTGCTTGCATGGCGCCAACATATTTCGTAGCAATTTACAGGCATCACTCGCTATCCCCATAGGCGATTGTAGTCTAAATAGAGAAAAATGAAGGGTCCAATTCATTATTGCATTTGCGCCATTTTTGTATCTTTTTGGTGTTTCTTTTATTAATTTGCATTTTTTTAAGTCTATTTTATAGGTGTTTGACTTCTATTTTGTATGTTTGCCATTTGGGTGATGTAACAACTCTTTAAAAAGTCGCAAACTTTAGTCCAAATGTTCTCTGGTATTTTCCAGTCTTATGATACTTTAGCTCAAATTTTGCCCCATTTAGTGACACGTGACTTTTTTCACTGAAAAGTCCCATAACATGTGAGACAAAAAGAAAAAGGGAGCTTTTAAGAAAAAATTTTTTTTTCACAAAATCAAAGAACCACATGCACCATTTTAAAGAATTTGGTGCAAAAAAAAACCCCCAAAAACCAACACCTAATACCACAAGACAAAAGAAAAGTGACTTATAGAACCACTCCTACTAAATTTGGTATTTCTCCCTTCAGTAGTAATCAGGTGTATGTAAATAGAGGAGTAACATACTCACCCGTTTTCCGTTTTCTGCGCCTCTCCAGTCTTTCCGTTGTCATGTGACAGCATTTGTGACTTGCTGGATCACTCGGTGTCTGATGTGTGGAGCAGGAGCTACTCAATCCGAGTCTTATAAACTCCCATTGAGAAAATGTAATAAGTGACTTCCGCTGCAACCCAGGAGACACTGTGATTCGGCAGGTCACATGACACTGGAGCGTATGGAGGATCGCTGAAAACGGCAGAAGATGACGACCTGTGGGTATATTACTACACTCATTACACTTACGAAAGGGCCCATGTGGAAGAACAATATATGGGCCTTTTGCAGTGTAAACATGTGTCAGCAACAGGCGCTGCATGCTGGCTTGTGGGTGGAATTGGGCCCTTATGCATCTGCACAAATGGCATGTCCGCTCTATTTAACCCTTTATATGGTGAACTTTGTTAAGCTTGCTCTGAAAGTCACTCCTATCCCTACTTAGACTCTCGCTGCTTGTTTTTTTATGGCACAGTTTCTAGCATAGGGTCCACATCAGCTATGCACAACCCTGGTACATTCCATGTGCTGCAGAGAAGACTGAAAGTCCTTTACCTCCTGCCATTCACACCCCACAGGCAGGCAGAAGGGTGCTGACAGATGATCTGATATGAGCTCAGAGCATGTGCTGATGTCTGGAAGGAATGTGAACAGAAGCCATGAAAACCAGAGTCCTGCTTTCATTTCATGAGGGCTGAATTTTTGTTCCTGGAAGCAATTACAGGGGGTGGGGGGGAAGCCTTCAGGCACCCGTGAGCAGAAGCTGCCTTACATGGAAGCAAGTTTTAGAAAAGCACCAGGGCTATGACAAAAGCAAGGAGGGTGAGCACTACTGTCTAAATCCTTGGGGCCCGACATTTAAAGACCGCATGAAAAACATGAGTTATTCTCCTTGGACTGTGACACTGCAGCAATCGTTACCGGAGGCTCATTTACAAGCCTGGTCTCTGCACTGAACCTAACCACATTGACAAAGACAATAAATGTATATGATTTAGACCAAAGTTCTCAGAGCCATAATCCGTAAGTATGCAAAGTATGGGACTGTGCGGCCAGAAACATTGATGGAGGGTGTAGTGACCAGAAACTGTTCTCATAGAAGGATCATCTCATGTCTGATGCCAAATTACAGACAGACTGTCAGCTGGCTCTGTTTACACAGAATTTGGCCTTCAGGCAGATGGTGCATTCCTCGTTAGCGCCCATTAAAATTTAGCAAGGACAGTGGGAGTGGATAGTGATGTAAATGCATGAATGAGACTTGTGGTTACCCTGTCTGGGCCTCAGATTAATGAGGAGCGCTGCATGTACAACTACAAAAACATGCACTAGAAGGTTTATTAGCATGTCTTACAAAGGTTACAAAACCTCCTTGCTTGACTACAGAACACACTCAGTGATACAGTGTTACGCTATGTGCCAGCAAGGCTTAAAGAGGCTCTCCAGGATTACAGGTGGTTAGAAAAAAAAAAAGGACACACATGAGTACATGCATAACTGTTCAGTACATAGTGAGCTGTAACCATGTAGCAGCACTGACCTTTGGCTCAGCAGAGCATCCATAGAACAGGCTGTTAAGCTGGAGCCACACATAGCAATCTTGCTAGCGAGATAGCTGCTGAGTCACAACTTTTGTGACGTAACAGCGATCTCACCAGCGAGATCGCTGTGTGTGACAGCGATCAGCGAGCGGCCCCCCTGCCGGTATCGCTGATCGCTAGAAACCTCTGGGCATTTTTTTGGCCGCTGGGCTCCCGCTGGCCAGCACGCATCGCTGCGTGTGACAGGCGGGAGACCAGCGATCAGCTGTAAAAAATAGAATTAAAATAAAAAATATTGTTATTCTCACCTTCCGACGTCCCGTGCAGCCTTCCTCTCTCCACGCTCCGGTCCCAGTGATCCTTTGCACGAATGACCACGAGACTTCGTGCTCCCGCGAGACCGTGACGTCTCGCGGGAGCACGAAGTCTCGTGGTCATTCGTGCAAAGGATCACTGGGACCGGAGCGTGGAGAGAGGAAGGCTGCGCGGGACGTCGGAAGGTGAGAATAACAATATTTTTTATTT
The DNA here is from genome assembly GCF_039654945.1 of Dendrobates tinctorius. Classification (NCBI taxonomy): domain Eukaryota; kingdom Metazoa; phylum Chordata; class Amphibia; order Anura; family Dendrobatidae; genus Dendrobates; species Dendrobates tinctorius. The sequence continues at coordinate 4,344,447 of NW_027361853.1, read as the reverse complement.
TAATTCTATTTTTTACAGGGATGGCAAGCGATGCCGGGCGTTCGGCATCGCTGTGCTGATCGCTGGTGAAGCGGTCTGTGTGACAGCTCACCAGCGATCACATAGCGACTTACCAGCGATCCTGACACCTTGATATCGGTGTCGGTATCGCTGGTAAGTCGCTATGTGTGACTCCAGGTTTAGTGCTGCTGCGTAGTTACAGCTCACAATGTAACGAGCCGGTTGCAATAAAGTTAATTTCCTCCCTACAACCGCACGGCTTTAGAATGCCATTAACCTGCTGATTACCTAAATATCAGCACGTTAATTGCATTTTTTGACATGACAGGTTCCCTTTAAGCCACTTTAATGAATGTGGACTATGTGCAGAAAGCATTCATACATATATATATAATATTCTATATAGTTTATCAATTTCCTCACCTGATCTCGGTCTCCAGCAAAACAACAACTCTTCATGGTACACGAGTTAAAGTAACCCTGATTGTCAAATTGAAATATTGGCAGACGTGAGTGAATGTCGTACAGGACAGGCGGAAGTCGCCGGCGCAGGGCCAACAGCCGAGTCCCGCTGCTGTTAAACCTCACACTCATCGCACTCTGTAGGGAAAGATTTCCACCATAGCGTAGGAGAGATCTAAAGTAAAAAAAAAAGGAGAGGTACGGCGTAAATAATGACATCACATACAGCTAGCCATTAGGTAAGCATATCCCAGAAAAATAAATAAAATCCACTGAATATACTTTGTGTGTTTTTGGAAAAGCTGGGAGGCAACCAATATCTTGGCCACAACTCCTCCAATTTAGAATTTTGAGTGTAAAAATAAAGTGATATCAGGAGCACGTCACAGGTGATGAGATAGGTGTGAATGTGTCCTATCATGACGTGTGCTTTAGTAATGCACCCTGGCCTGATAGGCTCATAATTACATTTCCTCATTAATAAGCCCACGTCTCTCACACATACTGAGTGGTTTGCGATCCCGCTGCAGAGCTCTAGTATGTCTCACTATGTATAATTAGTCCCCACCTCTGCCTAAGGGCCACAAGACTCTCACCGGAAACTGCTTTACACACATCACGGTGTTCTTGAACTAAAAATGTGTGACTCAAGGCTGTATTTAGTTCATCACAAGCGAGTCTTTACTTAATAAGACGCAAGTAAGAACTTGTATTATTTCATTACTATGGGCATCCTGAGCTGGCCGGGTGAGCCACAGAGTGAATATATGAGGGTATGTTCACTTTTTACAAGCATCGAAATCCACATAAAAAAAACCCTTCGTGTGAACATACCTTTTTCTGAAAGAAACAGAACCTATAAGACCATCAATACCATTAATGTGCTTGTGTGCCCTTGTCTAATCTGTAATGGGGTCTTGGTCAAGGAGACAAGGTGTTATTTAGTTGAGAAAACTTCTTTTTTCAAATAACTATTTAGTAAATTCAAAGTTATTGTAGGTAAACAGGTAGTCAGGACCCTGTCCAAGATTTAGTCAGGAAAGACTACAAGGAGCGTCTAGGACGTCCGTGCACATAAACAGCCTATTGGCTTCAATGCAAGCTTTGCAACATTTGATTTCCGTGGTGGAAATGATACGAGGGTATTAATAGGATCCTCTTATTTCATGTACAGCTACATGACCACGACCGTAGCATCATACCAGATGGTTACAAGTTACTCATCATGTCATTCTCTGCATTGTTTAGCGTTAGGGTACAAGTGTGCAGTCACCCTACAATGGCTTTTAGTTACATATCCTGGCTTGTGAGATGACAGTCATGACAGGAGGGGCTAGGGGCCACCCACATGACTCTTTATTATCCTTAAAGCGGTTGTCCGGCCTTAGGATACAAATCTGCAGTCACTCTGTATGACTGCAGACTTGTGAAACCTCACATTGCATAATGTTAAGATTCAAAACTGGGACTGGGCGGTAATGTGACGTTAATATGCAATCTGCAGACTTCCGGCCACATTCCGACTAGACATGTCCGGCCTTGCTCAATACACTTGCATTTCCTAAGACTGTGCCCATTTAGTCAGCATGTGTCCTCATGTATGGAAGTCACATACTTGCGCCATGCGCCTGCCGACACGAGCACAGGAGAATCCTGACAACTTGCAGTGCGAGATGTGAGGATTTACAAGTCAGCAGACACAGACTAACTTAAGAGGCCGGACAACCTTTTTCTGTATAATAAAAAGAGTCATGTGGTCATCCCCTCCGGACTGGACTGTCGTCTTACAGGCTGGGATACATCATTACAAGCCAGCTCCAATAGAATGATCATGCATTTGCTCAGTGAAGGGAGGCATAATGTCCACAGCATCCATCATCTGCACATGCACCAGATGTCCTAAGCCTGGGGCAAGTCAATGACCCAAACACTGCGGGACTCCTCTGGAAACTAATCGCCTGACACTACACACTTTCTACCTTTAGGTTGGGGGTTTAGTGGCTGTAAATGTGATGACAAGTTCAGCATGCTGTCTCATTTCCTCAAAGATGGCATCTGGGTGTCCAAGCAAAAAGATACAGTTATCAAATTATTTTAGTTTTTGTAGGACCCTTGTAACAAGACGATTTCCAGAGCAAACAACCTCTTTGATATATTCTCATACACAGCCTGAATTTCAGCCTCGCTCTTTGTGATTCAATTCAAATACTTGCACATCGGTATTGCATTTCCTGAGTGTGGCAAAAGCAGAACCTCATTTCTGGAGCTGAGGACTGTCTGGCAGGCAGATTTGGCCATGGAAACAGTGTAGTATGGAGTCCAGTTCCAAGTACACAATATAACGAGATATCCTTCAGAATAAACGAGACGAGTTTTATATTGTGTTCTCCTGCGGGCACAGTTACAAACCAGGATTGTTTCATCTCCATTCATTACATTCAATAAAACTGTACACAGCAAACTCATCTGTCATGGCCTGATTACAGGAAGGATTATGGAGATTTGGCAGGTAAGTGCTTCTACCAGCAGTCATTTCCTTAATGAGTGATTGTACAAATAAAAATTAAGCATTGAATACACGTGTGCAAGTTTCCCATTAGAGTAATGGAGGCTTTAACATTACCTGTAAATGCGGAGTAGTAATAAAGCGCTATAGTGTCGCATTTCTCAAGAAACTGTAGAATGTAAGGGTACCGTTACACTTAGCGATGCACCAGCGATCCCAACAATGATATGGATCGCTGGTGCATCACTAGGTGGTCGCTAGTGAGCTGCCACACAGGCAGATCTCACTAGTGACATAGCAGCGGTCGGGGGTCGCTACTTACCTGTCAGACGCGGCGATCCTGACGTCCTCCCTCCCGCGTCCACGCGTCTCTCGTCGGCGATGACGAGAAATGGTCCAGGACGTTCTCACGCGACCAGCGATGAGCAGCAGGGGAGCCGGTCGCAGGTTAAGTATCAGACATAGCGATATCGCTAGCAATATCGCTGCTGCGTCACCAAACCAGTGACGTTATAGCGATATCGCTATGTGTAACGGGGGCTTAAGAAGCAAACATACCGTATATATTCGTGTATAAGCCAAGTTTTTCAGCACTTTTTTTGTGCTGAAAACACCCCCCCTCGGCTTATACACGAGTCATTGTCCCAGAAGCCGGCGGGGGAGGGGGGCAGCAGCCAGCGGGAGCAGCTGTAACTGTGCCCGCTGCTAAAGATAAATCAATATTCACTGCATTGGCAATGAATATTCATTTCTCTTATAGCGCGCGCACAGTTACAGCAACCGGCTTCCTGCAGCTGTAAAAAAACAACAAAAAAACAAGCACCATCTTGTTCCGGCTTTCAGCAGCTCCTGCGGCAGAGCAATCACGTGTCTCAGCTTAGTGGAGAGAGGTGAATATTCATTGCCTTAAGCCGGAAGAAAAAGATGCTGCGAGGGCGCGCAGGGAAGGTAAGTAGTTTTTTTTTTTATGCTTTTCTCATTGGGGGGCCATGCATATAAGGATAGGGATGAGGAGTCATGCATACTAGGACAGGGATGGGGAACCATGCAGACAAGGACTGGGATAAGAAGCCATGCATACAAGGATAGGGATGAGGAACCATGCATACAAGGATAGGGATGAGGAGCCATGCATACAAGGATAGGGATGAGCCATGCATACAAGGATAGGGATGAGGAGCCATGCATACAAGGATAGGGATGAGGAGCCATGCAGACAAGGATAGGGATGAGGAGCCATGCAGATAAGGACGGGGATAAGGAGCCATGCATACCAGAAGAGGGATGAGGAGATATGCAGACCAGGACGGTAATATGGAACCATGCATACAAGGATAAGGAGCCATGCATACCAGGATAGGGATGAGGAGCCATGCAGACCAGGACGGTAATAAGGAACCATGCATACAAGGACAGGGATGAGAAGCCATGCATACTAGGACAGGGAAGAGGAGCCATGCATACCAGAACAGGGATGAGAAGCCATGCATACCAGGACAGGGATGATGAGCCATGCATACTAGGACAGGGATGAGGAGCCATGCATACCAGGACAGGGATGAGGAGCCATGCATACCAGAACAGGGATGAGAAGCCATGCATACCAGGACAGGGATGATGAGCCATGCATACCAGGACAGGGATGATGAGCCATGCATACTAGGACAGGGATGAGGTGCTATGCATACTAGGACAGGGATGAGGAGCTATGCATACTAGGACAGGGATGAGGAGCTATGCATACTAGGACAGGGATGAGAAGCCATGCATACCAGGACATGGATAAGGAGCTATGCATACAAGGATGGGGATGCAGGGACAATGCATACCCGGCTTATACTCTAGTCAATACGTTTTCCCAGTTTTTCGTGGCAAAATTAGGTGCCTTGTCTTATACTCGGGTCGACTTATACACAAGTATATACAGAAAGTACATCACTTCGTTCTCTTGATCAAATATAAGAAATGCTGGAAGACCTAACTTGTGCCTTAAAGAGGTTGTCCCACGAAAAAAGGAAGTTTTAAATCAACAGATATATGAATAATAAGTTTCACAATTGATGTGCTAAAAAAAAAATATTCCTGTTATGAGATAATCTTATAAATGTGCCCTCGATATATACTGTGTAAAGACCATAGAGAGCTGTTCCAGTTCTTGGTCGGCATATACCATAGCTCCTGGCTGGTGGGGGTGGTTGGAGTCCCTTATGATACTCAAGTATACAAACATGACAGAGGAGGGGCTCAAAGCTGCTACTTTCTAAGGCAACACATTTCCCTGCCCGTTTTATCACAGGAGTGAGCGTTTCAGCCCCATCACCAGCCATCTGGGTTCATTATAAATCAAGTGAGTCAGGAGCCCCAGCAGCTGCTGTCTGCTTAGTGCTCAGCATCAAACAGGAGAAAGAAGTACATGCTCCCAGTGAAAACAACTCACTTGGACTTAAAATTAACTCATTAGGTGTCAAATACATTGGTTATTATCTATGCAACGGAGAAGCGAAAAAAAAATAAATATTCAGCTCTGCAGCTTGCTATTACAAATTAGAGTGCCAATGACCAGTGTCCGCATTTTTCATATTCTAATATGACATACCAAACTATCAGCTGACACAATGAAAGAACAATGTGGACAATTGCAATTGAGAAGAAAACTGAGCAATTGCTCCAAAAAAAGCGACCAAGACAGTCCAACTAAAATATATATAATTTTATTGCACTTGGTCGCTTTTATTTTAGCAATTGCTCAGTTTCCAGCCTACTATTACATGCAGTTCAACATTAAAACTTGTAGAAAGGTCCTCGTTAAGGATTTGGCATATCCAATTTCAGACTGTCGATTTTTTTTTTCTCTAGAGATAAGCCTTCACCAGAGATGTCTCTCTTATAAGCAACACAGAAGAAGCAGATCAAGTGCTCCTGTCTAAAAGACAAGTGTAGGAGGGGCTTGAGAAGATCTACACCTGTCCACGACAGGCATAACTAAACAGTCCCCACCAGCTGCTGGTTTGCTGATCTGTGGTCACACAGGCCAATCTAGCTTTAGGTGTGAACTGACCAATCTGTAACTCAGTGCACATCAGCTGCCACTGTTCTTGGCAGCACGAGTCCTTATTTACATGGGATGATTTGCTGCCGAGAAAGATTATCTTATGTGCAGCACAAATGATTGTTTCATACGACGACTGAGCTCATTCCTTGGTCATCGGGTGATCGTCAGCCTGTTTAGACTGCAAGATTATCCTAAATCGAACGTTACTAGCAGCAGTAGTTCACTGTCATCTTGCAGTGTAAAATCGACCTCTAAAGTCCATTTACATATGACTATAAATCAATAAGAGTAGTGTACATAAGAACGTTCTTTCCAAATCATTGGCCATGTAAACATGCTGCAGTTTGGTTGATGATGGGATCATTTTTGCGGATATAATAATAATGTTATCGTCAGCTCAAGGCCTCACGTTAGCAAGGAAAATATGTGCGCTCTACGTAGCCAGAACAAACAAAATAATCATTTTCTTCCTATACACTTTGTATAAACAAGGCTTTTAAATAAACATCAATTGAAGCTCGTATATGGGCAGAACTCTGCCCGGCCGCATGCTGTATATAGACAGACACAAGGGAATGTAACTTTAGGCAGTTGCACTGGGCACATAATCAAAAGCCACAATTAGAGATTTCCCAACTTGGACAAGGACAAAATTTGATCTATGTGCAGCATATGAGTTTTTACACCAGCTTATATGATCCTTTCGCTCCACAATTCATGTTATAACAAATCCTACACGTCTGTGGAAGCTGCCAAATTCCAGGAAGTTTTAGCAGATGTGTCAAGACAAAATATTTCTCACGTCTGACTATATATCAATCCTGCGAGGGCTGAACACAAAGAATTACAAGTACAGTCATTTAAGAAAATCCAAGGTACCAAAAAGCCTCTGAACGTTCTCTCTGGGACACCTTCAGACGTCCCAACGGTTCTGGTTCTTTGTGACACATTGTACTGGGACACCTTCACACGTCCCAACGGTTCTGGTTCTTTGTGACACATCGTACTGGGACACCTTCACACGTCTCAACGGTTCTGGTTCTTTGGACACATCATACTGGGACACCTTCACATGTCCCAACAGTTCTGGTTCTTTGTAACACATTGTACTGCGGACACCTTCACACATCCCAATGGTTCTGGTTCTTTGTGACACATTGTACTGGGGACACCTTCACACATCCCAACGGTTCTGGTTCTTTGTGACACATTGTTCTGGGACACTTTCACACATCCCAACGGTTCTGGTTCTTTGTGACACATTGTACTGGGACACCTTCACACGTCCCAACGGTTCTGGTTCTTTGTGACACATTGTACTGGGACACCTTCACACGTCCCAACGGTTCTGGTTCTTTGTGACACATTGTACTGGGGACACCTTCACACGTCCCAACGGTTCTGGTTCTTTGTGACACATTGTACTGGGACACCTTCACACGTCCCAATGGTTCTGGTTCTTTGGACACATCATACTGGGACACCTTCACACGTCCCAACAGTTCTGGTTCTTTGTAACACATTGTACTGGGACACCTTCACACGTCCCAACGGTTCTGGTTCTTTGGACACATTGTACTGGGACACCTTCACACGTCCCAACAGTTCTGGTTCTTTGTAACACATTGTACTGGGGACACCTTCACACGTCCCAACGGTTCTGGTTCTTTGTGACACATTGTACTGGGGACACCTTCACACGTCCCAACGGTTCTGGTTCTTTGTGACACATTGTACTGGGACACCTTCACACGTCTCAACGGTTCTGGTTCTTTGTGACACATTGTACTGGGCCACCTTCACACGTCCCAACGGTTCTGATTCTTTGGACACATTGTACTGGGACACCTTCACATGTCCCAACAGTTCTGGTTCTTTGTAACACATTGTACTGGGGACACCTTCACACGTCCCAACGGTTCTGGTTCTTTGTGACACATTGTACTAGGGACACCTTCACACGTCCCAACGGTTCTGGTTCTTTGTGACACATTGTACTGGGACACCTTCACACGTCCCAACGGTTCTGATTCTTTGGACACATTGTACTGGGACACCTTCACATGTCCCAACAGTTCTGGTTCTTTGTAACACATTGTACTGGGGACACCTTCACACGTCCCAACGGTTCTGGTTCTTTGTAACACATTGTTCTGGGACACCTTCACACATCCCAACGGTTCTGGTTCTTTGTGACCCATTGTACTGGGACACCTTCACACGTCCCAACGGTTCTGGTTCTTTGTGACACGTACTGGGGACACCTTCACACATCCCAACGGTTCTGGTTCTTTGTAACACATTGTACTGGGACACCTTCACACGTCCCAACGGTTCTGGTTCTTTGTGACACATTGTACTGGGACACCTTCACACGTCCCAACGGTTCTGGTTCTTTGGACACATTGTACTGGGACACCTTCACATGTCCCAACAGTTCTGGTTCTTTGTAACACATTGTACTGGGGACACCTTCACACATCCCAACGGTTCTGGTTCTTTGTGACACATTGTACTGGGACACATTCACATGTCCCAACGGTTCTGGTTCTTTGCAACACATTGTACTGGGACACATTCACACGTCCCAACGGTTCTGGTTCTTTGTGACACATTGTACTGGGACACCTTCACACGTCCCAACAGTTCTGGTTCTTTGTAACACATTGTACTGGGGACACCTTCACACGTCCCAATGGTTCTGGTTCTTTGTGACACATTGTACTGGGGACACCTTCACACGTCCCAACGGTTCTGGTTCTTTGTGACACATTGTACTGTGACACCTTCACAAGTCCCACTGGCTCTGGTTTTTTGTGACACATTGTACTTTATGTTAGAGGCAAATTTAGGTTGATCTCATTTGCGTTTATGTAAAGATCGAAAATTTGACAAAAAATTTATAATTTTAAAACTTTGCATTTTTATGCCCTTATCCCAGATAATCATAAAACACAAATGAGATGATAAAATTCCTCATTGTCTACTTTAAGTCGTCCTCAGTTTTCAAATTTCTTTTATTCGGTCAGGATGTCATTGTCTACTTCACGTCGTCCTCAGTTTTCAAATTTCTTTTATTCGGTCAGGATGCTGGAAGGGTTACATGTTTAGCAGCAATTTTTCTTTTTAAAGGAAATTTACAAAACATTTTTTACAGACCTATTCAGTCTGGAAATAACTAAGGGGCCTATATACCTAAAGCCCCACAAAATGATACCATTGTGAAAACTGTACACCTCAAGGTATTCAAAATTGTTGTTGGGACGTATATTAATTTTGCAGGCGCTTCACAAGAATGCAAAGTGGAATAAAAAAAAAAAAAAAAGAAAAACTACATTTTTTTTTTTTCACTAAAATGATGTTTTAGCACCAAAGTTTTCATTTTTACAATGGAGAACAGGAAAAAACAGAGAACACAATTTGTTTCAGTTTATCCCAAACATGGTACTATCCCATGTGGTCAAAATCTACTTGGCTCAGGTGAGAAGGGGCGCTGTTTGATTTTTGAAGTATTTGAATAGAAAAGATTATGGACGCCATGCCGCATTTGCAGCGCCCCCAGTGATGCCAAATCAGCAGACTCTCTCCTTGGGACCCATGTGACCCACAACCTGGTCACATTATATACTTTAGCCACCCCCATAGGTGGGAGGCACATGTGTGGCTGGTCATTCCCACTCAGCTCTCTGACTAACCCTATAAGCCCCCTAGTAAACAAACAAACATTTGTGGAACTACAAGTCCCAGAGCAACTACATTTCGGGCTTACAGTGCAGACTTCCTGTGCGACACATACCGGCCATTTACAATAATGCCAGTCCCTATCTCACCATCACTATTATGCCTCCGTGCGTAAACTGATGAGCAGATACAGTGCCCCCTAGCTGCAACAGGGGTCACTGCCTAACAATGGGTAAGTAACTGGCTTAGTGATAGAAAGCAGAGGGTGGTTATAAATGGTATATTCTCTAACTGGGAAGGGCAGCACGGTGGCTCAGTGGTTAGCGCTGCAGCCTTGCAGCGCTGGAGTCCTGGGTTCGAATCCCACCAAGGACGACATCTGCAAGGAGTTTGTATGTTCTCCCCGTGTTTGCGTGGGTTTTCTCCGGGCACTCCGGTTTCCTCCCACACTCCAAAAACATACTGATAGGGAATTTAGATTGTGAGCCCCATCAGGGACAGTGATGAAAATATGTGCAAACTGTAAAGCGCTGCGGAATATGTTAGCGCTATATAAAAATAAAGATTATTATTATTATTATTATTAACTGGGTCGCTGTGACCAGTGGAGTACCGCAGGGGTCGATGTTGGGACCTATTCTCTTCAACATATTTATTAATGATCTGGTAGAAGGTTTGCACAGTAAAATATCGATATTTGCAGAGATGATACAAAACTATGCAAAGCAGTCAATAAAAGAGAAGATAGTAGTATTCTGCTACAGATGGCTCTGGATAAGTTGGAAACTTGGGCCGATGCGGTATAACAATGATAAATGTAAGGTTATACACATGGGAAGAAGGAATCAATATCACCATTACACACTGAACGGGAAACCACTGGGTAAATCTGACATGGAGAAGGACTTGGGGATCCTAGTTAGTGATAAACTTATCTGGAGAAGCCAGTGCCAGGCTAGTCTACCTTTTCATATATAATGGATCTGGTTAAGCATTTGGGTCATTGGAAGGCAACAGCTCTTGTAAGTGGTACTTTAGTAGTGCAGTGGTGTAACCACAGAACTACAGGAAAATTATATTGGGCGCACAGTGGAGGTGGCAGTACTAAACTTGGATACAACTTTCACAGTGATCCAGATAAATCTAATTTCTAGATAGGGTGTGCACCAACTATCACTATGTCATCCAGCTCTATCAGATGACAAATGGGAGAAGTACCTTGTATAAGCTTTATTTGTTATGTGGTGTGCTATCATTAGCATACGTAGCTGTACAAATCACCCACTACTCTTCCTTATATGATCAACTGCTATAAGTATGCTTTCACCTAACCAAGTGCCTGACTTTCTACACCCCCGGTGTGCTCCCAGCCGCAGGCATGGTGTAAATAGGGTGTCATGTTTGATAAATCCTGCTTTCCAAGCAAGGTTTGAAATCTGAAGAATGTGGCTCCCTGTGAGATGTCTGGAAGGCTTCTTGTCAGGACAAGACAGGATTTTTTTTTCTTTTTGTACTGTGGTCAGGGAGCGAAGCCTCTCGCAGAATGAGCAGCTGGTGCCACCTACTGGTGAACATGCAATATGCATTTACTTCTCCTGCTTTCTCATTTTCAAAAGAATTATATCAAAATAATTCACTAAAAACAATGCCGATTTCTACAACATTGAAGGACAGGCAGGAAATACTTTAAAATAATAAGACCAGCAGTGCTTACCATCAGCTGAAAACACTCCAGATGCTCTCTACGGGCCTTTTGTTTACAGGGCTTTGCCAGTGAGATTATGTCTACAACACGTGACTGCTGCAGCCAATCAGTGGGCAGCATCTGCTTATTGTAGGCGTGATGTCACATCGGTAGCTCTATAAAGAGCAGCCAGTCGGGAACAGCAAAGAGGCAGCGAGGGCTTAAGCAAGCGATATTTGTTTTGGCATTTTGGAGCCCATCTATCCTGTTCCTCAATATTTGTACGCTAAGATAATCTTGTGACAAGTTGGTGTTAACAGCAATTTAATAATAAATAGATGCATTACTTTTTTTTTTTTTTTTTTATAAAACACACACTGTAATCCAGGTACTGTACAGATACTTTTTCTATATCGTGCATTTCTTTTTCAGTATGACAAAAGACTAAATAATTGGAGGATAGATGTATACGGTGCTCATGTAACTTATAAGCAAATTTTTGGCAACACAGTGAGAAGCAAATCTTACGTGTGAGGTTTTCTGATGTCCCAGAGTCCGACACCTTCCTTGGAATTGGCAGTGGCCAGCAGCCTGGGCTCAACGGGGTTAAACATAACACTATGAAAGGCCGAGGGATAATGAGCCAAACAGAAAGGATCTGCGGATAAAAGACGACATTTCTCAGTGATATATCCTGTATCAGGATAAGTAGGTTAATGGGGTTGTCCACTTTTTTTTTTAATTCACAGAAATGGCAGTTTAAAACATAACAAAAAAATACACTTTACGTACCATCTGCTGCTCCAGCGCTGCTTTTCTGCTGCTGCCCTCCGTCTTTGGAAACATAGCTGCCATGCTGTCATCAAAACAATAACATGTGACCATCACAGCCAAGTGGTGATGACGAGGTAGACAGCATGAGACTGCCGAGGCCAGTGATTGGCAGCAGAGGTCACTATAGACATTCCCACTGCAGCCATACTAACAGAGACTAAGGGTGTGTGCACACGCTGCGGTGTACAGTACCATAATATCCTATGGATATTAAAAACCGCAGTGCTGATGGTGCAGATTTTTCAGCGCGGTTTTCCTGCGGTTTCTAAACCGCAGAAAGAACTGACATGTCAATTCTTTCTGCGGATTCCGCTGCGGTTTGCCATCTCCTCCATTGTGGAGATGAAAAAAGGCAGGGCAAAACCGCAGAGCAATCCGCAGGTCTTTTGACCTGCGGATTTTACAAAATCTGCAGAGCATTCTGCAGCGTGTGCACATACCCTTAGAGTAGCAGCTATGGAGCGACAGGGAGGTAAGTAAGGCCCATTATATTATTAACAGAACATGCATGTTGTCTAAAAAAATATATATTTGTCCAAAGATTATTAAAAAAAAAAAAAAAAAAAAAAAAGTCAACCCCTTTTAAAACAGACTTAAAATGCCTGATAACAAAATAAAAAAAGTCATACTCACTGCAGAAATAACCCACTCCACGACCCCTTTCCAGCACTTCCCGGTTTCCCTGTCAATCTCTGCTTCTTGGTCACTCGACACACAAGATATGAAGCTAAGCCAACGACTGGCCACAGCAGGTCCCCACTCAACACACAAGAGATGAAGCTAAGCCACCGACTGGCCACAGCAGGTCCCCACTCAACACACAAGAGATGAAGCTAAGCCAACGACTGGCCACAGCAGGTCCCCACTCAACACACAAGAGATGAAGCTAAGCCAACGACTGGCCACAGCAGGTCCCCACTCAACACACAAGAGATGAAGCTAAGCCACCGACTGGCCACAGCAGGTCCCCACTCAACACACAAGAGATGAAGCTAAGCCAACGACTGGCCACAGCAGGTCCCCACTCAACACACAAGAGATGAAGCTAAGCCAACGACTGGCCACAGCAGGTCCCCACTCAACACACAAGAGATGAAGCTAAGCCACCGACTGGCTCAAGCGAGTCCCCGCCGCGGCCAACGACTGGCTCAAGCGAGTCCCCGCCGCGGCCACCGACCGGCTCAGGTGGGTCTCCGCTGCCATCAGTGATTGGTTGAGAAGTCATTTCCTCTGTGTCAAGTAAGAAAAGGAAGCAGAGAACAGCAAAGGGTCCCAGAAAACACCAGGATGGAGCATTACTGCATTGGTAAAAATGTGTGTCTTTATTTTATTTTTTTTACAGTATTCTGTTACTGTTATTATAGAAAAAAAAATTATATTATAATACATATACAATATATACATATATATATATATATATATGGACTGGGAAACCTCAATAAACATTTCATCTACTAATATATGGCAAATTAATTACTTACCACAAGTATAAGGATATAAGGTGGTGTTTACAAAAAAAAAAAATGAATAATTCTACACAAGTGTACTTACTATTGGTCCAACCACAGGGAAATTACCATTCCATTTCTCTGCATGTTTTATAGGCATGAGGAGACATTATCAGATAATTAAAAACTTGTGAAGTCACCAGGAGCTGGAGCAACCACAAACCACCAATTAAAAAGTACAAGTTTATTGAGAAAATGTAAAAATTACAAATATCAACATAAAATATCAACGTCTAATAAGGAGGAAACATGAAAAAGTGAATGGATAGGCAGATTCCAGTGTGGAATATGGGAGCAACCCTGGGAGCCCCAGCTAATATACCAAGGTCAAAAAACAGCAAGTGCACATAGAAATAATCATAGTGCTAGTAAGGACCCGCTGAACACCAGGATAATTACTACAGTGTATACAAAGTTCAGAATGACAGGTGCTTACCCATAAAGTCCCAGGGACAACAAACACCCTTGAAAAAGTTATGCGAAACACGAGTTGGGGCATCGAGGTGGTTTCACAAGTTTTCAATATGTATAGGAGAACTACACTGTTTTATTCTATTTCTATTGAATTGTAGGGAGAACACCTTAGAATATGACCTGTGCTGTGTGGCAATACTTTATTGTACCACAAAGCAGACATTAACATGGAACAGTGACAGCAAAATACCCAAGATTGTGCAAAATGACAAAGTCTCACCCTTCCGCTGACTCGCTGGTATTAGAGCAGCTGCAACTTCAGAGCTTCAAGGGGCCCGACTACCCCCCCACCAGTGCCACCCTGTTTTTGGTGGGCATTTACAGAGAGGACTTAACAACGCTGACAGTCTATTGAGGTACGTGGCCAGACCGGAGGGTCACAGCCTGGCTTCTCCAAATGTCTCCAAGGAGCTAGGTGACCAGTGGTTCCCAATCTTGGCTTACCCAAACGTATCCATGTGTTCAGTGATGGAGCAGATCTGTATTTTTCAGCTGGGGCTTCAGTCCCCTAAGCTGAAATCCTATGGAATGTCAAATCTGTGTCTCTCTTGATGGAGCCATGGTGTCCTGACTGTTCTGGCAAGTCACTTGATTCTCGTTGCAGAAAGACAGAAATCCCTCTTATATCCACTTCTGTGGCTCAGGTCATCATGTACAGGTTACGGGGGAGGTGGGATGAGTTTAACTCTCATTGTTTGAGTATTTAATCAATCTGCATAGATCGTCATCCTCGGTTTTGCAGGTCAGCAAACTAGCTGGCCTGGACAATGTGTAATCAACATATCTGCCACCCATATCGCTACTGCGTATGCGCCGGTTTTTTACAGCGTGGTCTATGCCCCAGAAGTCTTCACATGCAGGACACACTTCCGGGGCATAGACCGCGCTGGAAAATACCGGCGCTTGCGCAGTAGCGATTATATGCTTCACCCACAGTTGGGCAAAGCATACTGCGCAGGCCTTTACAATGCGCAAACACGGAAACCAACGTTATCTGTGATATTTACAGATGAAGATTACGTTCAGCAAGCCGGGAGGGGAGAGAAGGCGACTAAACCACGCCCATAGGACCGGACCACGGGGATTTGCATACATCCCCAAAAAGATAAAAAAAAGTATTTATGCCTCAAAGGTGTAGGGTCAGGGGGATAAAAAAATCCTAATAGAATCCTTATGGGACGCACAATTGGGAGATATATTTACACGATATCACTAAATATGGGTGACAGATTCCCTTTAACAAACATCTATTGTTCAATTACCCTGCGTCCTTGTCATCCAAGATCAGGGTGGATAAAAATCTTGATTTTTTTAAAAAAATCAAAAAAATCAGATTTTTTTGATTTAAATCAGATTTTTTTGATTTAAATCATTTTTCTTTTCATAGACTTTAACCATCCCAGTAAAATGTCTGTTAAAAAAATAGGTTGTAAATTAATTGCCAGACTTACCACTAGTACTAGGCTCCTGGTGCATAAGAAGCTGTGGGGGTTCATTGACATTAGTTGTATCACTATCAACATCTTCATTTCCCTTCTGGTTGCAGTTTTCATAATGTGATTTCAAACGGCAAACAAGTCCTTGGATATCCTTTTGACAGTATTTGCACTTTGCTCTTGCACCTTTCTTTCCAAGATCTGCTGCTGGCATCTCAACAAAATGAACCCAAATAGGGTCTCTCTTACGACCTGCTGCCATGGCTCACACAGATCACTTATGAAGTTTGATTGTTACTACAGCCTGAGCCAAGTACTGCTGACTATCCAACAAGTTTGGGCATGTCAACTGAATGCAGGGAAAAAGAAACTAAACCAAAACTGAAACCAAGCTAGAAGTGTGGAATTAAAGGGGCAGTATGAACAAAATGTGGAGGCTATTAATAGTTTATACAATTAAGACATGCTGCTTTTAAACACCTACCTATTGCCATATAGTAAAACAAAAAAGATTTTTACTTACTTTGGGGTCCCCCCCTCACCCTGGCGTTAGATCGTTGCCCCTAGTTTCGTCCGTGTAACTATGGGCGCACATGCACACTGCTCTCACTTCTCATTTTAATCGTGATTTATATTAAAAAAAAACCTTTTGATTTAAATCAGTGATTTAAATCATGATTAAAATCATGATTTAAATCGATCCGATTTAAATAGAAAAAAATCTTTTGATTTAAATCGTGATTTAAATCATGATTTAAATCGGCGTGATTTAAATCAATCCACCCTGTCCAAGATAAACAATAAGTTACAACAAACATCAACTCAAAAGCTCACATGAACAATAGTGTGTTTCTTGAGCAACCAAAGAGATAAAAAAAAAAAATTAAAAAAAGTCAACATAAAGATAATAGTCTATGCCTACTTAAGATACACAACTGGATATTTAAGATTAAAAGGTGTGTTGTCCTAGCACCGGTTTAAAAGGCCCCATGAGACAGCTATCAATGTATAGGCGCAGGTGCGCCACATGAAACCCGGATTGCCCAAACCGCACAGGTATCTCTGCGTCTCATGAGTGTTAAACACACCATGGTTTTGTGTTTAAACTTACTTCCCATGGCTAACACTGCTTTCTACTTTACAGTATCCATGATAAGCCCCATTCAATTGGTGACTATATTTGAAGGTGTTTCCTTTTGTATCAGCAAACAAGTAAGCACTAAGTGTGGCTTTATCCTTTACTCCTATGGGTTCCCCATCAATACACAAGTCATCTCTCACATTAAGTCCCCCATGGATGTGGAATCCCTCTGAGCTTTTTTGGCACAGGTTTGTGCGATGGCACCTTATGCCTTCTTCCTACAGTCAATATAAGGCCATTGGCCTTACTAAATTTTGCTTGTACATATTGTATATATTACATGACAAAATGTCTAATTTTTTTATATATCACCTGGGTCACATACTATACACTGTTATGTTTTTCTCTTGTACAATGCTCACATTTTGTCTTTCTTTTACAGCGACAGTGTGATAAAGACCCTGGACGGGTGGAAATGTTGTAACTTTGTCACACATTTCACAGCAACTTGTATATATGCTTGTTTTCATGAATAATAAAATCATGCATCACCTGAATTAGTGTGCGATGTACCTCTCTTGCCTTAGTCCGCTGGATGAAACAGAGTCGAGTGTGGTGTTGGCGAGTGAACAGCCAAAATGTGAACTGTAGCTGAGACAGCGAGAAACATGCTGGGGTCTCGCTCTGAAAGGAGATTGCGCTGAGCAGTCTGTTCGTGGGAGCTACTGAGAACTGTGTGGAAGCTGCAGCCTATTCGGTGTACTGGAAGCTTCTGGAGCTTGGGCAATGATTACATGCACAGGCAGAGGTGCAGAGAACTGCAAATATCAGTGCCGTAGATAATAGCTGTTTTGTGTGACCGAGCTGGGGCTAGCTGAGCAGTGTATGAGTAGTCTGTTCTGTTTATTTAGCGCCTATACAAGGCTATGGATTTATGTTTACAAGTCTGTATTGATCCTGTGAAACCTGTAGAAGGCAATAAAAACTGCACGTGTGGACCAAAACTGCTTTGCCTGTGTGAACGATACCTAAAACCTAATGCCTACCAAAGTGAGGAAACCACACTTTGCAACACAAAAGATCATTTCACCTGACAAGTGAGCATTTTCCTCATTTGTTAGGCGATGGGCACAATTATCATAAAACAAATGTTCCTAGAAATGCTTTTTAACAACAATTGGCAAGTGAAAATAGACTTTGAAGCCTAAGAAACTTCACTTGGATAGATGGGAAAAATTGTAAATCTGATAGACTGTTCCTCTAGGCCAGAGTGAAAACAGGTAGTGAGGACTGGCTGACCAGAGAAAAGAATACAATAAGGGGAGGAATTTGTCATTAAACAATTCTCCTACAAGATCTAATTGATACCAAGTTTACGTCTGTGACAAAGTTTGTTGTCAAGAAAAATGCAATTACTGTGTGACTGCAAAGATTCAGTTTCTGTGTTTTTTTAAGAGCATTGCTTACAAACAAACAAACAAAAAAAAAAACAATATATAAAGCGAGATGGACTTAGAATCATAGAATAGAATCATAGAATTGGAAGGGACCTCCTGGGCCATCTGGTCCAGCCCCCTGCTCAAAGCAGGATTCGCTAAATCATCCCAGTCAGATGTCTGTCCAGCCTCTGTTTGAAGACTTCCATTGAAGGAGAACTCACCACTTCTCGTGGCAGCTTGTTCCACTCATTGATCACTCTGTCAAAAAGTTTTTTCTAATATCTAATCTGTGTCTCCTCCCATTCAGTTTCATCCCATTGCTTCTAGTCTTTCCCTGTGCAAACGAGAATAAAGTTGATCCTTCTACAATGTGACAGCCCTTTAAATATTTGTAGACAGCTATTAAGTCTCCTCTCAGTCTTCTCTTTTGCAAACTAAACATTCCCAAATCCTGCAACCGTTCCTCATAAGACAGGGTTTGCAGACCGGTCACCATTCTGGTCGCTCTTTTCTGAACTTGTTCCAGTTTGTTGATGTCTTTTTTAAAATGTGGTGCCCAAAACTGGACACAATATTACAGATGAGGTCTGACCAAAAAGGAGTAGAGGGAAATAATGACTTCACGTGATCTAGACTGTATGCTTCTGTTAATACATCCTAGAATTGCATTTGCCTTTTTTGCTGCTGCATCACACTGTTGACTCATATTCAGTCTGTGATCTATTAGTATACCCAAGTTTTTTTCACATATGCTGTTGCTTAGCCCTATTCCTCCCATTCTGTATATGCTTTTTTCATTTTTATTGCCCAGATGTAGTACTTTGCATTTTTCCCTGTTAAAAACCATTCTGTTAGTTGCTGCCCACTTCTCCAGTTTATTTATATCTTTTTGAATCCTCTCTCTTCTCTAGTATTAGCTATCCCTCCTAGCTTTGTGTCATCAGCAAATTTAATCAGTTTACCCTCAATTCCTTCATCTAAAATTGTTGATAAAGATGTTGAACAATACAGGGCCCAGGACAGAGCCCTGTGGTACCCCACTTGAGACATTCTTCCAACTGGATGTGCAGCCATTTACGACCATTCTTTGGGTCCGATCACTAAGCCAGTTATGAATCCACCTAACAGTTGCCTTGTCCACTCCATACTTAGTCATTTTTTCAATAAGGATTGTATGAGATACTTTGTCAAATGCTTTGCTGAAGTCAAGATATACTATATCTACAGCATTTCCTTGATCCACCCAATCAGTGATTCCGTCATAGAAGGAAATTAAGTTAGTCTGACATGACTTATTAGTTACAAACCCATGCTGACTCTGTTTAATCACTTCATTCTTATCCAGGTACTGACATACATGTTGTTTAATAATTTGTTCAAAGATCTTTCCTGGTATAGAAGTCAGACTCACCGGCCTATAGTTGCCTGGGTCCACCTTCTTCCCCTTTTTGAAGATAGGAACAACATTTGCTCTTCTCAAGTCTTCTGGGACTTCTCCTGTTCTCCAAGAATTTTCAAAGATTATGGAGAGGGGTTCAAAAATTTCTTCTGCTATCTCCTTCAGTACTCTGGGGTGTAATTCATCTGGACCTGGAGACTTGAATTCATTTAGGTTAGCTAAGTGTTTCCTCACTATCTTTCTGTTTATAGATATCCTGGATTCTTCTATTCCCTTAATAGGACAGTGAAGAACAGTTGATGTTACATTTCCTTTCTGAGAGAAAACAGATGCAAAATAGGAATTTAAAAGTTCGGGCTTCTCAACATCCTGTCTTACCATTTCATCATTTTCATCCTGTAAAAATCCTATAGCATCTTTGACTTTTCTTTTACTTTTGACATATCCCCTTGGACTACCTGGGGGTCAGCAACAGTACTTTGCTATCTCTAATTTTAATATAAGTTTGTACGTACAAAGCCGAGAGTGGTCCGGTAATTCCATCACCGGCGTCAGGTAGAGAACTGAGTAATGCAATCTTGCACGTAATGCCATAGGCAGGTGTGACGACACAACATTTATGCTTAATTATGTCAGACGTCAATTTTCAGTGGGCCAGGAGACATTGGCTATTATCTGAACGTTGACTAATGAATTTATATATTTTTTTGGTTGGTCAAGAAACACAGACTATTGTTCGTAAGAGTCTGAACGTTGACTCGTCAACTGATGTTTGTAAATTATTGAATGGCTGCTGTTTGCCTCTTATATTGTCTCCTACAGGTTACGGTCTGCTATCTTTGGAGGACAGGGATGCAGGGTCATTGAACAATCGATGTTTGCTAATATGTGATTACCCTTTGTAGCAGGCCATTCAGTTTGTTGACTTGCAAACATTGGAGGATAAACTATGAACCCTTGAACATTGTGAGATGAGCTCCTGCTACCTTCCTCCAATCCTGTATAAAAATGCCTGAATAAAAGTGTGAACTATAAAAGGGGGATCTGCATCTGATTCCATCGTGACTTGACAGAACAACAGCCAGGACACCATGACTCCATAAAGAGAGAGACTCTACATGACCGTAGCCATGGCATCATGGCTCCAACTGAAGGAATACAGAGCTGCTCCTTTGACCATCACTGAACCCTCAAAGACTTTTGGAGAAACCAGGTTGGAACCATCAGGTCACCTGGCCATGTACCTCAATGGACCGTCAGCTTCCTAAGCTTCTCGTTACCTCCTCTCTGTGGGTGCCCGCCAAAAGCGGATGCCACTTGTGGGGGTAGTAAGCCCTGGAAGCCCCGAAGTCGCAGCTGCTCTAATCCCGGCGAGCCAGCGGAAGGGTGCGACTCTGTAATTTGCACCATCTTGGGTATTTGCCTGGACTATTCTATAAGTTATTGTCTGTTTGGTGGTTTAATAAAGGATTGTAACGCTGTATTATACTCACCCTGTGTTGTCTGGGTGCTATTCTGCCCATGGGAAAGGAGAGTGAGCTTTCAGTGGGATGAGCTCTAGTCCATGTGGTCTCGGCCCAGCGGACGGGAGCACTCACATGTCTCCACGCTTAATGGCAGCAGTGGGATGAGATTCCACAGCAGGGTACGCTGTGGTAACCTCCCAGAGACCCACAGCAGCACAAGTGTTTCCGAAAAAGCCAGCAGCCAGCTTAAGGCACAATCTTACATGCAACAGCCCTCACAGTCAAAAGTATAAACCCATCAATTATAAGCTACAACCACTAAGGGTTAAAGTGACTGAAAAACGTCAAGCGTGTCATACTTTTGTAGGGGGTTCAAAAATAAAGTAATTGTTAATTCAAAAGGCAGAGTCCATCCCCATACAGTAAACTTATATTTCCTGTTAGAATTGCAGTTACATTCAAAGCTTTTACAAAATGTATGAAGCTGTGCCTATTTTGGTGCACCAAGACCTTCAAAGTTTATTGTCTGCCCCTTGTAAAATCATTGGCAAGTGTAGCAGCTTGCTGAAACCGGATGGAGAGTAATGCATATAGCGATAGGGTTCATCTAAAATTAAGAGTCGGAGTGACTCGAAACGCGTCAGCAAAACGCCTCTGTCTCTTCTATAATTTAAGGGATTTACATCAGAGATTATTGGATTTTAATCTGTGTGATGAACTTAATCCGCAATTATATAGAGCACTTGGAGACGCGACTGAGACTCTAGCAGGCACATAACAATGAATAACACACTTGCGCTCACATGACAACCGCTTGCTGAAGATTTCACTAAGGTTGGACGACCCCTTTAAATTAGCATATCGGTGTGGGTGCCAGAAGTTGGCCAAAATCGATCTTATGTTAATGACCTATATTAGGCAGAGTTCATCAATATTACAATCCTGGAAAACCCATGTACGGTAAATTGGTGAGCTATACCCTTTAAAAGTCGTTGACGTTTTCTTAAAAATGAGCTGCTGAAGCCCCCAGAGACTACGAAATGGGTGTTACAAGCGATACGCTGAGGGCTGTTGCTTTCTAGCACACGGCTGGAGTTTTTAGAAAGCACCAGACAGCTAAAAGGTGTTTCTTTGCCACCTTTAGGAAACATTGCCTCTCGAATTAAAGAAGGAAAATGTAGATGGGGTCAAAAAGGGAAAATGCACAGTTAAACACTTTTTGACTCTTAGTTGCATTAAATGGGGTGTTTTGTCATAAAGTCCTCTACAGATATCGACTTACCTGTGGCTATGCCATCTCAGAAGTTAACAATGATGACAAGTGCCATTGTGAACGGAGACTAAAGTAAGCTAATAGGTAAAAGTGGAGTTTGCAGAGAATAATACAAATAATGTTCCTTACCGCCTTGTTGAGACTCCCTGATGTCCCATATTAACACTCTTCCATCATCTGATGAACTGGCAAACACATTGTCATTCACTGGACTGACCGACAGTCCGTACACCGCCTCTTCATGAGTGAATACATCCAGTGTTTCACCACTAAAAAGTAGATAAATATTGCAAAAACAATTTTTATTCTGGTACACACATTCACAATGGTTGTCATATGTGAAGCACACCTACCTCTCCACATCATGGAGGATCACCTGCTCATCATTTCCTGCAAAGCAAGTGAAACTTTTTCAAGTGTCTGCTAATAAAATCAGAATTATTATAGCATATTTTCACTACACCAACACCTAACCCTGGAGCAGAGGAAGCATGTTCTCCGAAGTGAAGAGTTGTGGCACTATCTGGCAGCTGGATCGAAGAGTTTGGGATTGGCTGATGCCAGAGAACATTAGTAATGCACAATGCATAGTCACATTTGGTAGAAAACCATTTTCAAATTAGTGTCAAGCACTTTTCTATTCTACCATGACTGTGCTCTTGTATACAAAGGTCCAACAAAAATATGGTTTTGACAAGAATAGGGGAGAAAATTTTTTGCAATAAATGGGATGCTGACATCAAACAAGCGCAAATTCAGACACATTAAACCTTCCAGAAGGGTGTAGGTTGATAAAAGGTGCAAAAGTAAGTCCAATTCCACATGTGGAATTGGACCCTGGTTTTGGCAAAGGATGTCCAACAAGCTCACATGGGTGTGACGACCACACATTCACTTACATTAGGCCATTGAGATCATATTATAGATGCTAAGGGGCCTATAATATAAATATATATGGCTGATTTCTCTGAGAAACAGCACCACACCTGTTCGTGTCTGGTGCTGCAGTTAACGTAAATTGTGATTCACACAGTAAAATTAAAAATTGCATTCTTTTTGAGCTTGTTTCTGCAGGGTGTACTGTTAAACTTATTTTATTGTCTGACTTTAATAAGAAAGCTGCAATAAAAAAGGTCTAATTTAATAAAACAAAAAACGATTGCAACCTGGAGTTGCCTTCTTTCCAGATCTACTTTTCATCTCTTAGGCAAAATTCACACGACATTGAAGCAAAGATTGAAAGTTTGTTGATAACTAGTAATGAGCGAACTCGAACAAGGTGTTATAACGTGAAAATCTAAAAAAAAAAAAAAATTACATTTTTCCCACAAAAATGTTTTTTTTTAGACCCAAGTTTTGCATTTTCATAAGGGTAACAGGAGAAATTGCACCATACAATACGTCAATACCCAATATGTGGAAGAAAACTACTGTTTGGGTGCACAGCAGGGCTTGGAAGGGAAGAATAATTAGCAGATGCCATGTTGTGTTTGGAGAGCCACTGATGTGCCGAAACAGTGGAAACTGCCCACAGTTTCCACATTTTGGAAACTAGACCCCTCAGAAACATTATCTAAAAAATAATTATCCCAGAGAAAACCACTTTAAGATCTTACCTCCGGAGAACACCTTAGTATTGCAGCTATTGAACGCCAAGCAAAATATGTTTGAATGATGCTCCCCTTTAAGCTGAATGGGCTTCGCTTTGGATTGGATGGCTTTTTCCATGTGCCACAGCAACACACGGCGGTCATCTCCCCCTATAAGAAGGCAATTCAGAAGTTATATTTACAAAGCAAAAACGTGTTTATGTGACACTTACACAATGTCCCCCTGCATGAACATATTTTACAACTGAATGACTGCTTGGGTGCGGTATTTGCAGCTTGGCTAAATTTGGCACAATAGACCTTCAACCTCAAAAATTTATGAATTTTTTTTTTGTTAAATTCATTTATTAAACAACAACAAACAGATGTACACATTTTGTAAATAACCAATGCAATGTATACACGATCTTCATAATATCTGTAAAGGGAGAAAACCAACAAGTCTGCATATTGAGTTATTTGTACAGATCTCAATTTCACAGGTCCTCACTCTCTTGTGAGGCCTATGGATAATTTAGGAATAGTTACAAGAACCCGCTATTCATCTATACAAATGTTTGGCTATGCATAACCCAGAAAGATAAATTACAACCAACATATCTAACATAATACTAAAAACTATTACTCCTACCGTGCTTCCAAAACACCCTCCATAATTTACATTATAAACCTTGAAAGTATAAGTCAATATGTTATTCACTACAGCTATTATGCTAATAACAAACCACTATCTACACGTTGTTATAGTAAGACAAGATGTATTCCGTACATCCCAAAATTTATTAAACTTCCCCAAGCAACCCCTATTCTGGTACAGTGTCCGCTCGTAAGGTACAATTGAATCTACTAGTTCAATCCAAGCTCTAAGAGAAGGATGTTGATTACCCATCCAGCGTAAGGCCAATATTTTCCTGGCTAAAAAACGTGTCTCCCACAGGAAAATTCTGACGTGGTGGCCCCATATCTCTTCCTCCAGCACACCAAACAGACATACCAATGGAGTGAGAGGAACAGGAGTACCTATGAGGGAGGTTAACAACGAGGTCACCTTGCTCCAAAAAGATAGAATAGTTGGGCATCCCCACACCATATGGATAAAATCCGCATCCATTGTATCACATCTTAAACATTCTGAGGATTAGGACCATCTCATCCTAAATAGCAGTAGTGGGGTCAGATATGACTGGTGCACTATATATATATATATATTAGATTATGGCCCAATGCTATCGCATCGGTAGGATGCGATAGCATCACACCTCTTGCCATGTTAACCCTCAACACACACACACTCCTCAACACACACTCCTCTCACCTTTCACCATCTCCACTCACGTCCACTCACTCCTTCACTCCACATACGACCCCTTCTCTCACTCCGTCTCTCATACTCACGTCGTCATCGCCGCTGCTCCACGATCCCCGACATCTTCTTCCGCCGGCGCCATCCTGGATCCAGACGTCCTTCCACGCCGGCGACATGTTCTTGCGGTGACGCCATCTTGAGTATCGTGAAATCCCGCGATACTCATGATGGCGTCGCCGCAAGAGCATATCGCCAGCGTGGATGCCGTCGGGATCCAAAATGGCGTCGGCGAAATCTCGTTAGATTTTGCCGACGCCATTTTGGATCCCGACGTCGGCCTCGCCGGCGACATGTTCTTGCGGCGACGCCATCTTGAGTATCGCGGGATTTCGCCGATCGAAAATGGCGTCGCCGCAAGAACATGTCGCCGGCGTGGAGATGCCGTCGGGATCCAAAATGGCGTCGGCAAAATCTTGCGAGATTTCGCCGACGCCATTTTGGATCCCGACGGCATCAACGCTGGCGACATGCTCTTGCGGCGACGCCATCTTGAGTATCACGGGATTTCACGATATTCAAGATGGCGAGAACATGTCGCCGGCGTGGAGGACGTCTGGCTCCAGGATGGCGCCGGCGGAAGATGTCGGGGATCGTGGATCAGCGGCGATGACGGCGTGAGTATGAGAGACGGAGTGAGAGAAGGGGTCGTATGTGGAGTGAAAGAGTGAGTGGACGTGAGTGGAGATGGTGAAAGGTGAGAGGAGTGTGTGTGTTGAGGAGTGTGTGTGTTGAGGAGTGTGTGTGTTGAGGAGTGTGTGTGATGAGGAGTGTGTGTGATGAGGAGTGTGTGTGATGAGGAGTGTGTGTGATGAGGAGTGTGTGTGATGAGGAGTGTGTGTGATGAGGAGTGTGTGTGATGAGGAGTGTGTGTGATGAGGAGTGTGTGTGATGAGGAGTGTGTGTGATGAGGAGTGTGTGTGATGAGGAGTGTGTGTGATGAGGAGTGTGTGTGAGATGAGGAGTGGTGTGTTGAGGAGTGGTGTGTTGAGGAGTGGTGTGTTGAGGAGTGGTGTGTTGAGGAGTGGTGTGTTGAGGAGTGGTGTGTTGAGGAGTGGTGTGTTGAGGAGTGGTGTGTTGAGGAGTGGTGTGTTGAGGGTTAACATGGAAAGAGGTGTGCGGTGATGTCACCGGTTACAACTGGATGGAAGTTGTTACAACCGGAAGCTGCTTAGGGCATTTATTATTATAGATACATTTGAGTATCTCCTCCCAATCTTCATTTTGGATATCTGGAACTAGAGACATCCACCTCTCCCTTGCTGACGATAAAGCAGAATCAGAGCCTGCGGACAACATATACAGTAAGTATATAAGGTAGAAATAAGACCCTGGGGGCCTTGTGATTTGAGAATCCCTATCAAAGGAAAGGACGATATTGCTTGGGTTATTTCTGTTACGTAAGTGTGATTGAATTGCTGATCTAAGCTGTAGGTATCGAAAAAATTGGGACCTCGGGACACCGTGTTTAATTTGCATTTGCTCAAAGGACATTAGGACACTGTGATCATATAAATTGTTAATCGAGGAAACATTATATGAAATCCAGAATTGAGTGGACGGGTGATTTACTAGCATCGGGAAATAGGAATTATTCCATAATGGCATTTCAGCTATAACGTCAACAAAGCAAACCACTTGTATAAGTTGTCTCCAGACTGACCTTGCCAATCGGAGTAAGGGTAATAATCCAGAGACTTTAGGTTTGTCTACTTCTAAAAACCCCAACAAGCAATCAGTCCCTGCAGCATGAGCCAAATGGCTCTCCAAGTAAGGCATTTCACACTTGCGTTCCTTGGAGCTGCGGAGGAATGCGTACGTCCTCCGTGAAGCTCTGCCCACAGCTGCACCTCCTCCAGTCAGCTCCTCCTCCGTTAGCATGCGGCTGCCTGCGTACCCTATCTTTAGCATTGGGTACGCAGGCCGTGTACAGGTGTGAGTTTGCCACCGCATGCGTCATTTTGACGGTGCGGTGAGCGCACCAAAATGCAACACGTTGCGTTTGGCAATGGACGCCGCACCGTCAAAACGATGCATGCGGCGGCAAACGCATACCTGTGCACGGCATGCGTACCCAATGCTAAAGAAATGGTACGCAGGCCGCATGCAGCCGCACCCCGACGGAGGAGGAGCTGACCGGAGGATGTGCGCCGTGGGTGGAGCTTCATGGAGGACGTACGCATCCCTCTGCAGCTCCAAGGAACGCAAGTGTGAAACTAGCCTTAGGCAGACAATTATTGGGCATCCTGTTATGAATGAGTCACCGTAGGAGGCAAAAACCGAAATACCAGCTAAGTCCAGAAAACCAGAGAAGTTGGCAGCTATCGGATTGCAGACCCCTGAACCTAACAACAACTAGCAGTAGCCGTGGGGGGTTCCTACGGTGCCCTAGACCCCTCGATCACAGCCGGAGAACTACATAGCCTAAAGACAGAAAGGGAAATCTAAACTGCCCCAGAGCAGACCCCAAAGCAAAAGGCAGCCCCCAACATATAATGACGGTGAAGCAAGATGAAAAAACACTCACACAGATAGAAAGATAGGCTGAGCAAACTATGGGGCCCAAGCTAACTAAATAGGACAGGATAGAAAAGCTGCTGTCTGTAATCCTCCAAAACCCTCTCAAAACAAGAGCCCACAGACTGATAGGGAAAAAAGCCCTGAAGACGCTAGGTTTCAAAAAGACTATATCAGTACTCAGGTATTTTCTGAAGACAGAGCAAAAAGGAATTCAGCTCACCCAGCAGGGGAAGGCAGAAATCCAGAAAAACAAGGCAAAACCAAACCAAAACACAAATGCAAAAAGCAGAGCAGAGAACTTAGTTTTTGAGGAGCAGGAATCAGACTGGTCTCCCAAAATCCCTCAGAGAAATCACCCGCAAGGCAGAAGGGCGTCGGCTGCCTTATATCCAGTCAGCAATTCCAGTCACCCAGTCATCATCATTCTGCTCAGGTGCTTTGTAATCAGCCTCACTACCTTCCTTCACCAGAAGAGGGAGTTCATCAGACCTCAATGGTGAAGGGGAAAATGAACTCACAACAGTACCTCCCCCTTGAGGAGGGGTCACCGAACCCTCATCCACGCCACCAGGGCGATCAGGGTGAGCCCGATGAAAGGCACGCACCAATCTTTTGGCATGAATATCAGAGGCAGAGACCCAGGAATTATCCTCCTGACCATAACCCTTCCACTTAACCAAATACTGGAGTCTCCGTCTAGCCAGGCGGGAATCCAGTATCTTCTCTACCTCATATTCAATGTTACCTTCAACTAATACAGGGTCCGGAGGTGCCACCCCAGGAACAACTGGTTCAACAAACCTCTTCAACAAGGACTTACGAAACACATTATGAATTTTAAAATGTGACAGGAAGAGCCAAACGAAAAGAGACCGGATTAATAATCTCCAAAATCTTGTAAGGTCCAACAAAATCTAGGCTTAAACTTAGGAGAAGCCACCTTCATAGCGATATTTTTTGATGATAACCAAACCATATCACCAACCTTAAACTGGGGACCAATGGTCCTATGTCGGTTGGAAAACCGCTGGGCCTTTTCCTGGGAGAGAGAGAACTTATCCACCACTTGGTCCCAGATCTGGTGCATTCTCTCCACCACAGTGTCAACACCTGGGCAGGCAGAAGGCTCCACCTGCCCTGAAGAAAATCGAGGATGAAACCCAAAGTTACAAAAAAAAGGTGACATCAAAGTGGCAGAACTAGCTCTATTATTTAAAGCAAATTCGGCCAAGGGCAAAAATGAAACCCAATCATCCTGATCAGCGGAAATAAAACATCTCAAATACGACTCCAAGGTCTGGTTTGTTCTCTCCGTCTGCCCATTGGTCTGAGGGTGAAAAGCAGAGGAGAAGGACAACTGAATTCCCAGCTTGGAACAGAAAGTCCTCCAAAATCTAGACACAAACTGAACTCCTCTGTCAGATACAATGTTCTCAGGAATCCCGTGCAAGCGAACCACCTGTTGCAAAAACAGGGGCACCAACTCAAGAGGAAGATGGCAACTTAGGGAGTGGTACAAGATGAACCATCTTAGAGAACCTATCACAAATCACCCAAATAACAGTCATTCTCTGAGAAACAGGCATATCAGAGATGAAATCCATTGAAATATGGGTCCATGGCCTCCTGGGGACCGGCAAAGGCATCAACAACCCACTAGAGCGAGAACAAGGTTTAGACCGGGAGCAAGTCCCACAGGACTGCACAAAATTCCTGACATCACGAGACAAGGCGGCCCACCAAAAAGACCGATTCACCAGATCTCTAGTACCAAAAATACCTGGATGACCAGCCAATGCAGAGCAATGAACTTCAGATATCACTCTTCTTCCACTGGTCAGGAACATACAACTTTCAACTGGGACAATGCTCAGGTTTGTCCTCCTGGAACTCTTCCAGAGCACGTCTCAAATCGGGCGAGATGGCAGAAAGAACTACCCCTTCGCCTAAGATGGTAGCAGGCTTGGTCACCACAGGAGAATCAGCAAAGAAGCTCCTAGAGAGGGCGTCTGCCTTGACATTCTTAGTGCCAGGAAGGAAAGAGACCACAAAATCAAAACGTGTAAAAAACAAGGCCCACCTAGCCTGTCTAGGGTTCAAGCGTTTGGCCGACTCCAGGTAAATCAAATTCTTGTGGTCAGTGAGAACCACGACTTGATGTTTAGCTCCCTCCAACCAATGTCTCCACTCCTCAAATGCCTATTTCATGGCTAACAGTTCCCGATTCCCCACATCATAGTTACGTTCAGATGGAGAGAACTTTCGGGAAAAGAAAGCACAGGGATTCATTTTAGATGTTACAAGATCCTTTTGGGACAAAACAGCTCCTGCACCAATCTCAGAAGCGTCCACCTCTACCTGGAACGGGAGTGAGACATCAGGTTGCCGCAAAATCGGGGCAGAAGTGAATCTTCGCTTCAGCTCCTAAAAGGAAGAAACAGCCTCCGGAGACCAATTCAGCACATCAGCACCCTTCTTAGTCAGATCAGTCAGTGGCTTGGCAAAACTAGAAAATTTTGCTATAAATTTCCGATAAAAATTAGCAAAACCCAAAAACTTCTGGAGGGCCTTCAAAGAAGTGGGCTGAACCCAATCATAAATGGCCTGTACCTTGGCCGGGTCCATTTCAATAGTTGACGGAGACAAAATAAATCCCAAAAATGAAATCCTCTGTACCCCAAAAAGGCATTTCGATCCTTTGACATACAGGGAATTCTCCCTCAAGATCCGGAACACAGTCCGAACATGTTCCACATGAGAATCCCAATCCTTGGAGAAGATCAAAATATCATCCAGATAGATAATCAAAAATTTATCCACAAAGTCTCGGAAAATGTCGTTCATGAAGACAGAAGGAAGACAGAAGGGGCATTAGTGAGCCCAAAAGGCATCACCAGGTACTCAAAATGTCCCTCCGGAGTATTAAACGCCGTCTTCCATTCATCCCCATGCTTAATGCGGATAAGATTATACGCCCCCCTGAGGTCAAGCTTGGTAAACCAGCAAGCACCTTTAACTCAGGAGAACAGATCCGAAATCAGGGGTAACGGATACGGATATTTAATAGTAATTTTGTTGAGGGCACGATAATCAATACAAGGCCTTAATGAACCATCCTTTTTGGCCACGAAAAAAAAAACGGCACCTAAGGGTGAAGAGGATGGTCTAATATGACTCTTCTCCAACGCCTCCTTAATATAGGATCGCATAGCCTCGTGCTCGGGAACAGATACAGTAAATCGAAGAGCCGACCCTTGGGAAATTTACACCCCGGGCTCAGTTCAATTGCACAGTCATAACTCCTATGAGGAGGCAAAGACGTAGACTCATTCTCACTAAATACATCATAAGAGTCCGCCAAATAGTCAGGAATATCATGCGACTGAGGAGAGGTGGAAAAAAACGGAGACTCACTAAGGGCACACCGATAACCCCAACTCACCACAGACACAGATTTCCAATCCAAAACTGGATTATGAATTTGCAACCAGGAAAACCCCAGAACAATGGTATCATGCAAATTATGCAACACCAAAAATATGCAATTTTCTTGATGGTCTGGGGCGACCCGCATTACCACCTGGGTCCAAAACTGAGATTTATTTTTCGCCAAAGGAGTAGCATCAATCCCCCTCAAAGGGATAGGCGTCCGCAGAGGTGTCATCGGAAATCCACAACGTTTAGCAAAATCCAAGTCCATTAGGTTCAGGGCTGCTCCCGAATCCACAAAAGCCTTGGCGGAAAATGTGGACAGGGAGCAGATCAGAGTAATTGCCAGAAGAAACTTAGGTTGAACACCACCCACAGAAAACGTGTGTGCAAAACGTTTCTCTCGTTTAGGACAGACAGAAATAATATGCGAGGCATCTCCACAAAAAAAAAAAAACACACCTTATTACGCCTTCTGAACTCCTGACGTTGCTCCCTGGACAAAACTCTATCACATTGCATAGGTTCAGACACTTGTTCAACAGGTGGCAACACCTTTCGTGCAGTCCTGCGTTCACGTAAACGCCGATCAACCTGAATGGCTAATGACATAGAATCGTCAAGACCAGAGGGAACAGGAAATCCCACCATAGTATCTTTTACGGCTTCTGACAAACCCTTCCGAAAGAGAGCTGCCAAGGCATTATCATTCCAGGTAGTAAGGACCGCCCACTTTCGGAATTTTTGACAGTACAATTCTGCAGAATCTCGACCCTGGCTCAATGCCAACAGGGTCTTTTCAGCCTGATCAATAGCATTAGGTTCATCATACAACCCCAAGGCTTGAAAAAATGCGTTCACATTAGTCAGAATAGGATCATCTGGTTTCAAAGAAAACGCCCAATCCTGGGGATCGCCACGCAGCAAAGAGATGACAATTTTAACCTGCTGCACGGAGCTCCCTGACGAGTTAGGCTTCAAGGCAAAAAATAATTTACAATTATTTTTGAAATTCAAAAATTTAGATCGATCCCCAAAAAACACATCAGGAGTAGGGATCTTTGGTTCAGCAGCATGTGAATGAGCAAGGTAGGCGGAAATTCCCCGCACTTCCGCAGCGAGCTGCTCCACACGATCAGACAATTGCTTTATCTCCATTGAGAGAAAAAAAAATTCCCCCTACGGCCTCAGAGATATAGAGGAAAAAATATACACACTTTTTTTTTTACAATTCTTTCCTGCTATTGAGTACCCTAGGATCTGCGGTATGGCGGGTGATTCTGTTATGAATGAGTCACCGTAGGAGGCAAAAACCGAAATACCAGCTAAGTCCAGAAAACCAGAGAAGTTGGCAGCTATCGGATTGCAGACCCCTGAACCTAACAACAACAACTAGCAGTAGCCGTGGGGGGTTCCTACGGTGCCCTAGACCCCTCGATCACAGCCGGAGAACTACATAGCCTAAAGACTGAAAGGTAAATCTAAACTGCCCCAGAGCAGACCCCAAAGCAATAGGCAGCCCCCAACATATAATGACGGTGAAGCAAGATGAAAAAACACTCACACAGATAGAAAGATAGGCTGAGCAAACTATGGGGCCCAAGCTAACAAAATAGGACAGGATAGAAAAGCTGCTGTCTGTAATCCGCCAAAACCCTCTCAAAACAAGAGCCAACAGACCGATAGGGAAAAAAGCCCTGAAGACGCTAGGCTTCAAAAAGACTAAATCAGTACTCAGGTATTTTCTGAAGACAGAGCAAAAAGGAATTCAGCTCACCCAGCAGGGGAAGGCAGAAATCCAGAAAAACAAGGCAAAACAAAACCAAAACACAAATGCAAAAAGCAGAGCAGAAAACTTAGCTTTTGAGGAGCAGGAATCAGACTCGTCTCCCAGAATCCCTCAGAGAAATCACCCGCAAGGCAGAAGGGCGTCGGCTGCCTTATATCCAGTCAGCAATTCCAGTCACCCAGTCATCATCATTCTGCTTAGGTGCTTTGTAATCAGCCTCACTACCTTCCTTCACCAGAAGAGGGAGTTCATCAGACCTCAATGGTGAAGGGGAAAATGAACTCACAACAGCATCCATCTACTCAGGGCTCTGACTTGCCCAGTCAAGTAATATAAGAGGAAATCCGGCAATGCCGCCCCGTCCAACTGTTTAGACCTATGTAAGGTAGACAATTTGAGTTTAGGTCTAGTCTTCCCCCATATAAAGGATGAGATTAATGAATTTAGGCCTGAGAAAAAAGATTAAAACATATTGATCATGTGGCTGCTAGGCCACCCAAGTGATCAAGAAGTGTCCACTCAAACAGAAATAAGACAATAATATTTTTATTGAAATACACTGTAATAAGATAAAATCAATATTGCTGCCTCAAACCAGACAAAGAGAAAACAGAGTTAAGACCAATTCGAGGAACATAAAAAATTAATATTAAACAGGCAAGCAAACCTTGGTTTCAGTGCATTCTTATAATTTGCTTTTTTCATTCCGTGGGTCCACAATTTTAATGTGTTTGTGTTTGGTTTTGGTTGGGTTTCATTTTTATGTGTTTTTAATTATTTTGTTTGTTCGTAAGAGGATATATTGTTATCTTGGCTCATCTGTACCACACAGTATTGTCATTGTCCGGTTTCTTGGAGAGAACTGTTGAAGAATGAAAATGCCTGGACAAAAGACATCCGTGTATGCTCTACAATCAAGAATTCTGTCTAAAATGAACATTATACTATGTTGATCATATAAATTGATCTATTTTGTTGGCTCTTTTTGGGGTTTCATTATTTTTCATTATGAACAGTTTAAGTCCTTTATGGACTATTCTTTTAGATATATGGAATTTTGCGGGACATTTAGGGCCTTTTTATGGTCTACATGACTACACTATTAAAATATGAATCTAGTTTTTTCATGTTTTGAGGGTTTGTACATGTATCCCAGTGTTACATTTGGCACTTTTCCGTGTATTTTGCACTTTCGATAACCTTTGTATTTGTACTGCACCTGTACACTTTAGCATATCTTTGCACTTTTTTATTAATAATAATATTGATTTTTATTTATTATTCATATTAGTATGAGTGCTGGATCACGCCCTGAGTGATGGCCTAATGGCTGGCCTCTTTCCTGCAGGGGTGGCTGTCTTGTGTCCTCACTTTCAGTTGTGGATCCCAGTGCTCTCTTCGGTGCTGCATTTTATGCATTTGTTCACTTCTACTATTTTCATTTCTTTAGCACTCACTTGCACTTCATTGCACTTTTTGGCCCCTAGTGTCTGTTTTCATGTATATGTATATTTTGTCCCAAAAGGTTCTAATTGTTATTTAGGGGATTATTATTGATTATCCTTAACAGAATAACTGGGTATGGGTATTTATCTAATTGGATTAACTTTTTCTCTTTCTTGACCTTGAGTGGTTATTTGTTGTGGTTTAATATGTGGACTCACTAGTTCCTCCCCGTGTGAGCCCATGTATAAGATCTCATTATTTTTGGCACCTGACTCATTTAGCCCATGTAGGCGCTACACTATATTGTGAGGCTCTCTATTATCTATATACATTTCTGCCAGCTTAGTCTGGATTGAACCGCGTGTGCAGTTGAAATTGAAGCAGCCCGTTTCATTTAATATCTTTCGGCTTATTTAAGCCTGTCTGGTGTGGTGATTCAGAGCCGCATGCTGTTGTGAGTTCATTTTCCCCTTCGTCACTGGGGTCTGGTGAGCTCCCTATTCTGGTGGAGGAAGGTAGTGAGCCTGATTGTCAGGCACTTGAGATTAATGAGGATGACTGGCTGACTGGAGTCACGGACTGGATATAAGGCTGCCGACGCCCTTCTGCCCTGCGGGTGATTTCTCTTTGGACTTCTAGGACACCAGTCTGATTCCTGCTTCCCTAAAGCTAAGTTTTTTGCTTTGCCTGTTTGCATTTATGTTTTGTTTTTGTTTTCCTTGCTTTTCTGGATTCTGCCATTCCCTGCTGGGGTGAGCTGAATCTCCTTTTGCCTGTTGATCTGTCTTCAGAATATTCCTGAGTACTGACATAGCTTTTTTGAAGCCTAGCGTCTTCAGAGCCTTTTTCACTGTCAGTCTGTTGGCTCTTATTTTCATAGGGGTTTTCACGGATTGCAGACAGCAGCCTTCCTGTCCTTTCCTATCTAGGTAGTTTGGGCCCCGTCTTTGCTCAGTCTATCTTTCTGTCTGTGTTAGTGTTTTCATCTTGCTTCACCGTCATTATATGTTGGGGGCTGCCTATTGCTTTGGGGTCTGCTCTGGGGCAGTTTAGATTTCCCCTTTCTTTCTGTAGGCCTATTTAATTCTCCGGCTGTGATCGAGGGGTCTAGGGCATCGTAGGAACCCCCCACGGCTACTGTTAGTTGTTGTGATAGGATCAGGGGTCTGCAATCCGATAGCTGCCAACTGCTCTGGTTTTCTGGACTTAGCTAGCATTTCTGTTTTTGCCCCCTACGGTGACTCAATCATAACAGCATGCGCTGTGGTGATCGGAGCCTGATAGCTCGGTTACCTTTATAGTATTGTGCTGGGCTTACGTCACGTCACAGTGATTTTAAGCCGCATGCACGATCCCAGTCTGTTGTTCTTGTGATTCAGAGCCGCATGCGCTGTGGTGATCTGAGCCTGACTGTTCAGGTTACCTTTGTAGTATCGTGCCGGGCTTACGTCACACACGCTTCCACTGATTGTCAGGGTGATTTTGAGCCGCACGCGCAGCCCCGGTCTGTGTGTACACATCTTGGTCCCTCCCAGTGAGTCTTGATTGGTTGAGTCAGGGTATACAACTCCTACGTTGCCTGTCCATTGACACGCCCCCAGGAAGAAGCACTTGCGGTGTGAAACATGCGTCGGGGTCCAGGAGTTTGGCCTGTCATTTGACATTCTATTTGCGGGGAACATCTTTCAGGTAATACGTATCTTTTATGGGTTCATGTGCCTGAATTTGTGCAGCACATATAGATTATCCCTCTGTCTAGATATATGGATTTCATTAGGAGCGGGACTCAATTGAATTTATAAGGTCAAATTGCCAATGGGATTTAACAGATTGTTGCACAAATAGCCATTTCGGTATGGTATCTGCATGAATGCGGCACATATATATATATATATATATATATATATATATATATATATATATATATATATATACACACACACACACACACACCTTATTTGGGAGCATTTTTTCAGCACTGGATTATAAAAAATTATTTTTCCTAAAAAATGTAGTAAGTGCATTAAATTAGATTGAAGTGGGTTGTTTCTCATGCCATACTCTTATTTAGAGTGGAATTTTTCCTACATACATATGCACTTTTTTTAGGTTTATTTTCCAGTGCTGGATCTCACTAGAGTGCTCTATCTTTTGAATGAATATAGTGAGGGTACTGAATTATACTTAAGCAAACTGTTTTTTTATGTCTAAGCTCTTATTAAGAGATAAGGGTGTATATATATTTTTATGACCATAATTTGCTTGCCTGTATAATATTAATTTTCTATGGTCCTCAAATTGGTCTGAACTCTGTTTTCTCTTTGTCTGGTTTGAGGCACCAATATTTATTTTATTACAGTGTATTTCAATAAAAATATTATTGTCTTATTTCTGTTTGATCACTTCTTGATCACTTGGGTGGCCTAGCAGCCACATGATCAATATGTTTGAACATTTTGTTAAGTGTTGCCCTTCCTGTGTTTAAGGATATGGGCCTAGGTAGTATGTTTATCTGAGAAAAAAGATGTAGGGATCAGTACTGCACTATGTTGGAGGGAGTAACGAAGTTTGGGGAGTAGGATCATTGTAATCAGGTTAATATGTCTGGAAACAGATAATGGCAATTTACTCCAGATTGCAAATTTAAGTTTAATAAGATCTAACAACGGGAGAATATTCATTTTTAAGTCAAGTCTACTATATTTTGAAATATTTATTCCCAGGTACTTAAAGTTAGTTACAACAGGCAATGGGGATAGTGTTTCAAGGTGATCCATTGGAGCAAGGCGAATTTATCCCAATTTATGTATAATCCCGAATAATTACTAAATTTGTCTATAGTAGCAATCACATGGGGTAGTGTTTCTTCTGCTTTATCCATAAATATCACCATATCATCAGCATATAAGCCAATGGTATCTAAACAGCCCGCTATTTCTATACCTTTAACCCCAAGGGTGGTTTGCACGTTCATGACCGGCCCAATTTTTACAATTCTGACCACTGTCCCTTTATGAGGTAATAACTCTGGAACGCTTCCATGGACCCCAGTGATTGTGACACTGTTTTCTGGTGACATATTGTACTTCATGTTAGTGGTACAATTTCATTGATATAACTTGCGTTTGTGAAAAAAACAGAAATTTGGCGAAAATGTCGCAATTTTCCAACTTTGAATTTTTATGCCCTTAAATCAGATATGGAACACAAAAAAAACTTAATAAGTAACATTTCCCACATGTTTACTTTACATCAGCACAATTTTGGAACCTTTTTTTTTTTTTTTTTCTCTCTTTAGGAAGTTATAAGGGTTGAAAGTTAACCAGAAATTTCTCATGTTTACAACACCATTTTATTTTTACGGGCCACATCACATTTGAAGTCACTTTGAGAGGTCTATATGATCGAAAATACCCAAAAGTGACACCATTCTAAAAACTGCACCCTTCAAGGTGCTCAAAACCACATTCAAGAAGTTTATTAACCCTTCAGGTGCTTCACAGGAATTTTTTTAATGTTTAAAAAAAATGAACATTTAACTTTTTTTTTTTTTCACAAAAAAATTATTTCAGGTCCAATTTTTTATTTTACCAAGGGTAACAGGAGAAATTATACTGCAAAAGTTATTGTGCAATTTTTCCTGAGTACGCTGATACCCCCCATATATGGGGGGAACCACTGTTTCAGCGCATGGCAGAGCTCAGAAGGGAAGGAGCACTGTTTTTACTTTTTCAACGCAATTGGCTGGAATTCAGATTGGACGCCATGTCACGTTTGGAGAGCCCGATGTGCCTAAACAGTGGAAACCCCCCACAAGTGACCCCATTTTGCAAACTAGACCCTTTAAGAATTTATCTATATATGTAGTGAGCACTTTGAACCCCCAAGGGCTTTACAGAAGTTTATAACATACAGCCGTAAAATTAAAAAATCATTTTTTCCACAAACATGATCTCTTAATCCCCAATTTTTTATTTTCCCAAGGGTAACAGGAGAAATTAGACTCCAAAAGTTGTTGTCCAATTTGTCCTGAGTATGCTGATACCCCATATGTGGGGGTAAACCACTATTTGGGCGCATGGCAGAGCTCGGAATGGAAGCAGCGCCATTTGACTTTTTTTTGCTGGAACCAAGATTGGACGCTATGCCACGTTTGGAAAGCCCCTGATGTGCCTAAACAGTGGAAATCCCCCACAAATGACACCATTTTAGTAACTAGACCCCCCAAGGAACTTATCTAGATGTGTGGTGAGCAATTTGAACCCCCCCAAGGGCTTCACAGAAGTTTATAACGCCCAGGCGTGAAAATAAAAAAAAACAAAAAAAAACAAATTTTTTCCACAAACATGATCTTTTAGTCCCCAATTTCTTTTTATTTTTCCAAGGGTAACAGGAGAAATTAGACCCCAAAAGTTGTTGTTCAATTTGTCCTGAGTACGCTGATATCCCATATGTGGGAGAAAACTACCGTATGGGCACACGTCGGGGCTCGGAAGGGAAGTAGTGACGTTTTGGAATGCAGACTTTGATGGAATGGTCTGCGGGTGTCATGTTGCCTTTGGAGAGCCCCTGATGTGCCTTATCTGTGGAAACTCCCCACAAGTGACACCGTTTTGGTAACTAGACCCCCCAAGGAACTTATCTATATGTGTGGTGAGCACTTTGAACCCCCAAGTGCTTCACAGAAGTTTATAATGTAGAGCCATAAAAATAAAAAAAATCATTTTTTTCCACAAAAATGATATATTTGCCCCCAATTTTTTATTTTTCCAAGGGTAACAGGAGAAATTGGACCCCAAAAGTTGTTGTGCAATTTGTCCTGAGTAGGCCGATACCCCATATGTGGGGGTAAGCCACTGTTTGGGCGCATGGCAGAGCTTGGAAAGGAAGGAGCATCATTTGACTTTTTCAACGCAGAATTGGCTGGAATTGAGATAAGACGCCATGTTGCGTTTGGAGAGCACCTGATGTGCCCAAACAGTGGAAACTCCCAATTCTAACTCCAACCCTAACCCCAACACACCCCTAACCCTAATCTCAGTCCTAACCCTAGCCCTAACCCTAACCCCAACACACCCCTAACCAAAATCTCAGCCCTAGCCCTAATGGGAAAATGGAAATAAATACATTTTTTACATTTTATTATTTTTCCCTAACTGGGGATTTGATTTACTATTTATAGCGGGTTTTTATATTTGGCAGCTGTCACACACTAAAAGACGCTTTTTATTGTAAAAATAGTTTTTGCATCACCACATTTTGAGAGCTATAATTTTTCCATATTTTGACTCACCGAGTCATGCGAGGTCTTATTTTTTGCGGGACGAGTTGACGTTTTTATTGTTACCATTTTCGGGCACGTGACATTTTTTGATCGCTTTTTATTCTGATTTTTGGGACGCAGAATGAACAAAAACCAGCATTTCATGAATTTCTTTTGGGGGGTGCGTTTACACCGTTTCACGTGTGGTAAAATTGATAAAGCAGTTTTATTCTTTGGGTCAGTACGATTACAGCGATACCTCATTTATGTCTTGGCGCTTTTATGCAATAAAAACAATTTTATATAAAAAAATAATTATTTTTGCATCGCTTTATTCTGCGAACTATAACTTTTTAATTTTTTTGCTGATGACGCTGTATGGCGGCTCGTTTTTTGCAGGACAAGATGACGTTTTCAGCGGTACCATGGTTATTTATATACGTCTTTTATTGCGCGTTATTGCACTTTTTGTTTGGCGGTATGATGATAAAGCATTGCTTTTTACTTTATTTTTTTAAGGGGTTCACTAAAGGGGTTAACTAGTGGGTCAGTTTTATAGGGCGGGTCGTTACGGACGCGGCAATACTAAATATGTGTACTTTTATTGTTTTGTTTTTTTATTTCCAAAAAACGAATTTATTAGGGAATATTTTTTTTTTAAATTTATTTAGGGATTTTTTATAAATTAATTTTTTTGTTTATGTTTACTCGCAGTGTGCCAGGGGTTAACGTGCTGACAGTGCCAGGTGTCAGCTGTGATAATCAGCTGACACCCAGCCGCAATCCCCCACGGGGGCGCCGCTGATCGCTTAGATGTACTATCCAGTCCCCGGTCATATGGGCCCAGGTACTGTGGATGGGATAGTACATTTGATGTCAGAAAGGGGTTAATAACTGGAGTGGATCTTATACGGATCGCCAACGCTTCGATTGCAAGCGCGAAAAGGGTCGGGGAAAGGGGGCACAACTGGCGTGTTCCTCTTGCCAAAGAGAACGATTCGGTTACAGTTATTTATTATTATTCGGGCTTTTGGTTTCATGTACATCGCGCATATCCACTTCCTAAATTTGGAACCAAATTCATATTTTTGTAAACACGCACATAAGAAGGACCACTCCAGAGAATCGAAGGCCCTAGTCGCATTCAGCAAAGCCAAGGCCCATTCATTATCTGGCACTAGGGAACTGTACTGGACCACTGACTTAACTCTCCTAATATTAATAGATGTATTTTTCCCGGGCATGAAACTGGTCTGGTCTGGATGTATTATTTCTAGTATCACTGAATTTAATCTAGTGGCCAGGATTTTAGTGAAGATCTTATAGTCCACATTCATCAATGATATGGGGTGATATGATCCACATTCACATTCATAACCAGCCCAGGTTAAAGAGACAGCTGCGGGCTTACATTATTAGGCTAGGAAGGCCAATGGCAATTTGGCCCTTCTCAGCCAACAAGTACGAACAATGACACTCATAAGACATGACTGGAAGCGACCTATGACATATTGTTCTCTGAACGAGAATCCACAGGTTGCTGTACAGAAATGCACAAATGTACATTCACCCCCCCCCACATCAGATCACTGGCTCGCTCTTGTTATCTGCACCTCAAAAACATTTCTAGAATTCGACCCTTTCTTACTTTCGCCTCTTACTAATCTAATGTGATGCGCCAATTCTGGGGTGTCTGCAGGCTGCTATTTTTAGGCTGGGAAGAGCCCAATAACCAGGGACCTTCCAAGCCTAATAATAGAAGGCCGCAGCTGTCTGCTTTACCTTTGCTGGTTATTAAAAATAGAGGGGATACCACGTCGTTTTTTTCCCCTTTATTAGGTTAATAGAAGTACAGTAAACTAAACATGCAAGACACTAATCTCATGAATATCTATCTACCCCATATCTATCTATATTTTACAAAAAAACTAATGTGTTTTTGCCACATACAAAAACGCAAGTGAGCTGAGGTGTGGGAATCATGCGGATGTTCAGGTTTTCACGCAGCTGAATTAACTCCGATAGTGTGAATCTACCGTAAAAACTGATCAAAAAGTCGTACAGAAAAAAAATGGTATCACTGAAAACATAATTTCATCCTACAAGCAGTGTGGCCTGTCAACTTAAAATTTCACCAGGCCTAGTTTGAGACACCTGCCTTAGATTATGCCTGTTGTAGCTGTCGCTTGGTTCTGGACAGATAAGAAGGCACAGAGGCCTATAAGAGGGTGAGGCATTAGAAAAGGGCTTACAGTCTGTGGCTTATCTGTATACTGTTTATGGGAAAGACATTGCTAGTTCATTAGTTAATAAACAAATTCTGTTCAGATCTATATAGTAGTGAAATGGCTATCACGTGTGAGAACTGCTGCAATCTGTAGTTCTTTATGAGCATTGCTATTATTTGCTGTATACTGCAGAAATGAACAGGATTGTGTTGACCACTGACCCAGAAATGTCCTGCTCGTATACATAAATTATTGGGGTAAAAAATGCCCTTTATGGATGAGTTGGTGAATAAACATTTTAATTCTTTGCATCAGAGGTGGGGAACCCGAGGCCCATAGGCCATTTACGGCTCGTCGTGATGAACTTTTCTCTGGCCCATGGGCAGATTCCCAGGGACAGCAGTCCTCAGGTCAGCAGCTGCATTTTGATTGCTATTGGCCCTTGAGTTTTGACTTACCCAGTCCCAAAGCGTCTGCTGTGACGTCCATGCCGTGGCCCCAAAGCGTCTGCTGTGACGTCCATGCCGTGGCCCCAAAGCGTCTGCTGTGACGTCCATGCCGTGGCCCCAAAGCGTCTGCTGTGACGTCCATGCCGTGGCCCCAAAGCGTCTGCTGTGACGTCCATGCCGTGGCCCCAAAGCGTCTGCTGTGACGTCCATGCCGTGGCCCCAAAGCGTCTGCTGTGACGTCCATGCCGTGGCCCCAAAGCGTCTGCTGTGACGTCCATGCCGTGGCCCCAAAGCGTCTGCTGTGACGTCCATGCCGTGGCCCCAAAGCGTCTGCTGTGACGTCCATGCCGTGGCCCCAAAGCGTCTGCTGTGACGTCCATGCCGTGGCCCCAAAGCGTCTGCTGTGACGTCCATGCCGTGGCCCCAAAGCGTCTGCTGTGACGTCCATGCCGTGGCCCCAAAGCGTCTGCTGTGACGTCCATGTCGTGGCCCCAAAGCGTCTGCTGTGACGTCCATGCCGTGGCCCCAAAGCGTCTGCTGTGACGTCCATGTCGTGGCCCCAAAGCGTCTGCTGTGACGTCCATGCCGTAGTCCCACCTCTCCGCTGTGATGTTCATGCCTGTAGTCCCACCTCTCCTGAGATGTCCATGCCGTAGCACCACCTCTCCTGAGATGTCCATGCCGTAGGTCCCATCTCTCCTGAGATGTCCATGCCGTAGCACCACCTCTCCTGAGATGTCCATGCCGTAGCACCACCTCTCCTGAGATGTCCATGCCGTAGCACCACCTCTCCTGAGATGTCCATGCCGTAGCACCACCTCTCCTGAGATGTCCATGCCGTAGCACCACCTCTCCTGAGATGTCCATGCCGTAGCACCACCTCTCCTGAGATGTCCATGCCGTAGCACCACCTCTCCTGAGATGTCCATGCCGTAGCACCACCTCTCCTGAGATGTCCATGCCGTAGCACCACCTCTCCTGAGATGTCCATGCCGTAGCACCACCTCTCCTGAGATGTCCATGCCGTAGCACCACCTCTCCTGAGATGTCCATGCCGTAGCACCACCTCTCCTGAGATGTCCATGCCGTAGCACCACCTCTCCTGAGATGTCCATGCCGTAGCACCACCTCTCCTGAGATGTCCATGCCGTAGCACCACCTCTCCTGAGATGTCCATGCCGTAGCACCACCTCTCCTGAGATGTCCATGCCGTAGCACCACCTCTCCTGAGATGTCCATGCCGTAGCACCACCTCTCCTGAGATGTCCATGCCGTAGCACCACCTCTCCTGAGATGTCCATGCCGTAGCAACACCTCTCCTGAGATGTCCATGCCGTAGCAACACCTCTCCTGAGATGACCATGCCGTAGCAACACCTCTCCTGAGATGTCCATGCCGCAACCCTACATCTGTGATATCTATGCTCCAGTGTCATGTCTCCTGTGATGTATATGTCCCAGCACCATGTCGACTGTGATGTATATACCGCAGCCCCATGTCTCCTGTTATTTATATACAGCAGTCCAGGGGCGG
The DNA here is from genome assembly GCF_039654945.1 of Dendrobates tinctorius. Lineage (NCBI taxonomy): Eukaryota > Metazoa > Chordata > Amphibia > Anura > Dendrobatidae > Dendrobates > Dendrobates tinctorius. Next base: position 4,300,522 of record NW_027361853.1, on the reverse strand, counting down.
ACACAGACTGTAGTGGGCCCCTGTGCAAGAAATTTTTCGATTGTAATATTTAAGTTAGGGTGCCTTCACATAGGCAAGTTTTTTGTATCCGATGAGATCAGGCAAAAACTGCATCTGACTTGATACGGTTTTTCTTTTTGCCCTTAAGGATGCTTTCACACTGGCGTTTTTCGACACTAGCAGCAGATCTGGCAGACTTCTGCACCTCTGCCGCCTAACGGGCGACTTGTGGCACCGATCCAGCAAGCCCCATTCATTCTCTATCGGGCTTGCGGCCGGCCGCGGCAAGTGCAGTTGTGCTAGATCCGCGTTACATGGTGCCACTAAAATATACAGCGGATATGCTGCATTTTTTAGAGCGGGAAAATCTGCACCATGTCAATTTTTGTTGCAGATTTTCCCACTGTAAATGTACCAGGCTATGCAGGGCTGGATAAAATATCTGTAGGGTGCTGCTGGGCTGTATTTATTATTTGCCAGTTGCAGCCTCCAAATTAAATATACAGGCCAGCACATTCTCCAAATAACATATATAGCCCACTAGCCCAGCATTGCCTCTAGTTGTTAATATATACAGCCCAGCAGAGCCTCCAAACAAAATATGGTATACAGCCCAGCACAGTCTTCAGTTAATATATACAGCCCACCACAGCCTCCAGGTGATATATACAGCCCAGCATAGCCTCCAGGTGATATAAATGTGGGCCGCCTGATTCATGTTTCTTCTCCCCCCATGAGCCGCCCCATTCATGAGCAGCCAAGCATCTCCCCCAGGGACCCCCCCATTCATGAGCAGCCATGCTTCTCCCCAGGGGCCCCCCCATTCTTGAGCAGCCAAGGCCATGCTTCCCTTCTCCCCAGGCCTGGGGCCCCCCATTCATGAGCAGCCAGGCCATCATGCTTCAGTTCTCCCCAGGACGGAGTCCCCAAAATCATGTCTGCCATGTTCAGTTCTCTCCCACCCCAGGAGCCCCCCCAAAATCATACCTGCGCCTCGGTCCCAGTCCCTCAGTCCAGTAATACAGTACTGTGGAATTTTTGCATACTTTTAGGGTATGTGCACACGTTGCGGATTCTGCTGCAGATTTTTCTGCGCGGATTTGGCTGAATCCGCAGGTAAAATAACCTGCTGATTTTCTGAAGATTTTGTGCGGATTTCCCCTGCGGATTCCTATAATGGAAGAGGTGTAAAAACGCTGCGGATCCACACAAAGAAGACATGCTGCAGATTTAAATCCGCAGAAAATACATGCGGAAAAATCCGCAGCATGTGCACGGCGTTTTTGGTTTTAGATAGACTTTAATGGTACTGTACAACGCAGCAGAATCTGCTGTGGATCCGCAGGGCCAAATCCGCTGTGGATCCGCAGCAGAATCCGCAACGTGTGCACACACCCTAAGAGTACATGCACACGTTGCGGATTTGGCTGTGGATCCACAGCGGATTTGGCCCTGCGGATCCGCAGCAGTTTTCCATGCGGTGTACAGTACCATGTTATCCTATAAAACCAAATCCGCTGTGCACATGTTGCGGATTTTCTGCAGTTTTGAATCTGCAACATGTCAATTCTTTGTGCGGAATCCGCAGCATTTTTACACCTCTTCCATTATAGGAATCCGCAATGTAAAAACGCAGGGGAAATCCGCACAAAATCTGCAGGTCATTTTACCTGCGGATTCAGCCGAATCCGCAACGTGTGCACATACCCTAACATATACTGTGTTTGTGAGATATATATATAAAACCGCAGGCCAATCCGCAGATAAACCGCAAGTCATTTTAGCTGCGGTTTTACCTGCGGATCCGCAGATACAAATCTGCGGGTAAATCCGCAGCGTGTGCACATAGCCTAAAGCCCCTTTTACATTTAGCGATGCACCAGCGATCCTGACAACGATATGACCCAGTTAGGATCGCTGGTGCATCGCTAAGGCTAAGTGCACACGTAGCAGAAAATTTCTGCTGAAAAACCTGACTCCCTTCCCAGAAACCGCGCGTTTTTTTCTGCGCGTTTTCTGCACAAAAATGCACGGTTTTTATTCGTTTTTTTCCTCGCGTTTTCAAGACGCAAAGAAATAGCCAGAAACGCAAAAAAATCCGCGAAATTAATGAGCATGCTGCGTTTTTTACCACAAAGCGTTTTTTTCGCGGTAAAAAACACATCAGTATGCACAAAGTGCAAAATGCATAGAAATGAATGGGAAGCTTATTTTTAGCGGTTTTATAGGAAAATCTGCTATCAATACCGCTAAAAAACCGCTGTGTGAACACAGCCTAAATGGTCGCTAGTGAGCTGCCAAACAGGCAGATCTCACAGCGACGTAGCAGCGGTCGTTACTTACCTTTCAGACGAGGCGATCCTGACGCCCTCCCGCCTGCGTCCACGTGTCGCTCGTCGGCGCCAGCAGGAAGCGCCCGACGAGAAATGGACATGGACGATCTCGCGCGATCAGCGATAGCCAGCGAGGGAGCCGGTCGGAGGTAAGTATCACACATAGCGATATCGCTAGCAATATCGCTGCTGCGTCACAAAATCGATCTGTAGGTTTGTGGGAAAAGATTCAGCATAAGGGCAGAGACAGACTGCCATATAGCTCATGCGAAGATCACATCACACTGCACGGACTGGCCTGGCACTTCTCCTGCCGGCATAGACATCAGGAGCTTATCTACAGCATTCTGTAATGCTGTAGATAAGCCTCCGATGTAACCTGAAAGATAAGAAAAAGACGTTAGATTATACTCACCGGAGGGGGCGGTCCGGTCCGATGGGTGTCACGGTCCGGTCCGACGCCGTCCTCTTCTTCCCTTCCTGTAGTAGCTCCGGCGCAAGCGCACTGCTCTGCCCCGTTGAGGGCAGAGCAGAGTACTGCAGTGCGCAGGCATCAGGAGAGAGTCTGGCGCCAGCGCACTACGTACGTCTCTTGTGAGGATCACATCGCAAACTTCGTACTGGCTGTCTGCTCTCATGATCTGAGCTTGACAGCTGCATAGAAATCCATCAAGCTGTCATGCTCCGGTCAGGAGAAGTGCCAGGCCACTCTGTGCAGTGCGATGGGATCTTCGCATGAGTTATACGGGAGTCTGTCTCTGTCCTAAGGGCAGAGACACACTGGCGTATTTCTCCTGCGATAACCGCATCGCACTGAACGGGCAGATTCCCTTTAAATGATGTCACTGCCAGGGCGCATGAGCTCTGGCTCCTATAGGCCCTTTGTGGTCCATGACACACTCATTAGGAGACCGATGGGTTACCATAGCAGCCAGACCCCATCATTTCCATTTTGGTAGTCCTGTGACGCTCAGCTGCAGGTAAAGCTTCAGATGAGACCTGAATTTTCACTACAAACTGCAATTCTTTTGTACTGCAGTACATCGTAATGCGCACTCAGACAATAGCAGGCTCAAATCCCCTAAAGAAACTAAAAAAAAAAATGTAATTAAAAAATGTTTAATAAAAATTTTAAAGACAAAAAAATGGAATAAAACCTTTTTCCCAAATAAAAATAAAGAAATTAAAATTAAACGTATTTGATATTGCTGTTTCTGTAAAAGTATGTTGCATAAAAATCAATTAACCCATATGGTATAATGTCAAAAAAAAAAAAAACATGAATCAAAACACTAGAATTCTAGTTTTTCAGTCACACCTCGCTAAAAAAAGGTAAACAAAGAACTATGAAAACATCATTTATACCCCAAAGTGTTATAACTGATATTAACATGCAAAAAACAAGTCCCCCCCCGTTGTCTCCCCTCCCAAAAACATTACAGGTCTCAAAAGAATATACAAACTTAAAGAAAAAAAATATATGGAATCATAATTATACTGACATGGAAAAGCATGCCGGAGGTCATTTTTACAACACATTGGATGTTGCAAAAAAAAAAAAAAAAAAAAATAGGAAACGCAAATGTTGCCATTTCACAGCACTTGGAATGTTTTCAAGTCCATCAATTTGGTAAAACGAATTATGTAAACTACAACTTGGCCAACGAAAAACACAATAAAAAAAAAAGTTATGGCTCTTGGAAGAAGACGAAGAAATAATGAACGTAAAAAAAAAAAAATCACACAGTCCTGGAGGGGTTAAATATTTGTGGCACAGGGCATGGATGCCAGAATTCTGCCGAAATTTTTTTTTTTTTCTATAAAGTTCCACAATTCGTATGTTGTGGGGGACACAATTATGTAATAATTCTTCCTAGTAAATAAAACCCTGTGTTTTCAGCCATCTACAAATCTGCCTGTCAAAAATAAATGGATATCTGGCACAATCTATAACCAGTGTGAATAAAGCTTATAATGTCTTGTGGATCACATTTACACATAACATTGCTTTTTTTTTTTTAGTCTGGATTATTAGAGGCGCTGGAGTAATTGGGGCACATATCTTCTAACTTACATAGTTTTAGGAAAAGTCAGCGTCACCTACGAGCAGCTGTAAGTGAAAAGGGTCGTCCAGTACAAGGTCAACCCATTCCTAAAGTACCGTAAATGATGAGCCCAGATAAAATAATAAACCTTATACTCACCTCCCAAGCCGGCGCTGTTCCAGTGACAGTGATGAGAGAGCGGTGCTGGGATAAAGTGTTATCTGGGCATGCTCGAGTGTCTTCGGTGTGCTCGAATAACATGTTCGGGTCCCCACGGCTGTTTGACAGCTACAACACATGCATGGATGGCCTGTTTGTTAGGCAGTCCCTGCATGTGTTGCAGCTGTCAAACAGCCGTGGGGATTCAAACATATTTTTTGAGCATGCCAAGACACTCTGTTGGCACCCGAGCATGCCCAGATAACACCTTATCCCAGCACGCTCGCTCATCACTACACATAAACCCTGGTGTGTTCAGGTTAGTTGGAGTTGAAATCAAGTGACTCTGAAAAAGGCCAGAGTGACGCTGGAAAGTCTTGAAACAGTTTTTTGGCGATTGCTGACCTGTTTCGAGGGGCCTACAAACACCAAGTCCCCCATATTATTGTCCTTAATAATAGGTCATGGATATCATGATGCCGGACAACCTCTTTAGCAAATAGTTCACTCTGGCAGATATTGCAGACACTGAACAAGCAAGGGACGTTTGAAAACTACACCGCATTCTGTAGGATATCAGCAGGACAATTATCTGTGAATACCTGGTCAGATACCTTCTCTGATCCCGGGTGGGCTTTATGTGCAATCTTCACAAAACCAATGGTGTCTAGAAATGACAATCAGAGGTTTTTGTGTAACGTTGTGATCACAACAGAGGTGTTTACACACAACATCTGAGGTCCGGCCGGCAGCCGTCACATCGCAGGTTGGATCGTCATCACCAGCCCCAAACCAAACTGATATCTGAGCAGAAATCAGCCATAAACAATGCTAGGTACAGGACCTTCCTGAGGGTCGCATTATCTGCCGGCAATAACCCATCTGCTCATGTACAGAAGCTGATATAGGGGGGGCTCTCCAGCCATTACCTGCACTGCATATACCCAACTGCTGTTCCGCCACCAGACACAGGGGTTGGCAGGCGAGACATGTCGCTGGTGGTATACCCTGTAAGATGGCCTTACACAGGGGTGGGCAGCAGATACATTTGGCTGGTGGTATACCCTGTAAGATGGCCTTACACAGGGGTGGGGAGCCGATACATGTGGCTGGTGGGATACTCCGTAAGATGGCCTTACACAGGGGTGGGGAGCCGATACATGTGGCTGGTGGGATACCCCGTAAGATGGCCTTACACAGGGGTGGGGAGCCGATACATGTGGCTGGTGGGATACCCCGTAAGATGGCCTTACACAGGGGTGGGCAGCAGATACATGTGGCTGGTGGGATACTCCGTAAGATGGCCTTACACAGGGGTGGGGAGCCGATACATGTGGCTGGTGGGATACTCTATAAGATGGTCTTACACAGGGGTGGGGAGCCGATACATGTGGCTGGTGGGATACCCCGTAAGATGGCCTTACACAGGGGTGGGGAGCCGATACATCTGGCTGGTGGGATACTCTATAAGATGGTCTTACACAGGGGTGGGGAGCCGATACATGTGGCTGGTGGGATACTCCGTAAGATGGCCTTACACAGGGGGGGGGGGGAGCCGATACATGTGGCTGGTGGGATACCCCGTAAGATGGCCTTACACAGGGGTGGGGAGCCGATACATGTGGCTGGTGGGATACTCTGTAAGATGGCCTTACACAGGGGTGGGGAGCCGATACATGTGGCTGGTGGGATACCCCGTAAGATGGCCTTACACAGGGGTGGGCAGCAGATACATGTGGCTGGTGGGATACCCCGTAAGATGGCCTTACACAGGGGTGGGCAGCAGATACATGTGGCTGGTGGGATACCCCGTAAGATGGCCTTACACAGGGGTGGGCAGCAGATACATGTGGCTGGTGGGATACCCCGTAAGATGGCCTTACACAGGGGTGGGCAGCAGATACATGTGGCTGGTGGGATACCCCGTAAGATGGCCTTACACAGGGGTGGGCAGCAGATACATGTCGCTGGTAGGATACCCCGTAAGATGGCCTTACACAGGGGTGGGGAGCCGATACATGTGGCTGGTGGGATACCCCGTAAGATGGCCTTACACAGGGGTGGGGAGCCGATACATGTGGCTGGTGGGATACTCTGTAAGATGGCCTTACACAGGGGTGGGCAGCAGATACATGTGGCTGGTGGGATACCCCGTAAGATGGCCTTACACAGGGGTGGGGAGCCGATACATGTGGCTGGTGGGATACCCCGTAAGATTGGCTTACACAGGGGTGGGGAGCAGATACATGTGGCTGGTGGGATACTCTGTAAGATGGCTTTACACAGGGGTGGGCAGCAGATACATGTGGCTGGTGGGATGCCCCGTAAGATGGCCTTACACAGGGGTGGGCAGCAGATACATGTGGCTGGTGGGATACCCCGTAAGATGGCCTTACACAGGGGTGGGGAGCCGATACATGTGGCTGGTGGGATACCCCGTAAGATGGCCTTACACAGGGGTGGGCAGCAGATACATGTGGCTGGTGGGATACCCCGTAAGATGGCCTTACACAGGGGTGGGCAGCAGATACATGTGGCTGGTGGGATACACCCGTAAGATGGCCTTACACAGGGGTGGGGAGCCGATACATGTGGCTGGTGGGATACCCCGTAAGATGGCCTTACACAGGGGTGGGCAGCAGATACATGTGGCTGGTGGGATACCCCGTAAGATGGCCTTACACAGGGGTGGGCAGCAGATACATGTGGCTGGTGGGATACACCCGTAAGATGGCCTTACACAGGGGTGGGGAGCCGATACATGTGGCTGGTGGGATACCCCGTAAGATGGCCTTCACTACGACCACCGCTTTACCCCCCACAGATCACAACTCATGTTTCATACTGTGACAATGTCAATACATAACCAAAAAGCAGAGACCCCCGTAAGGCTGCAGTACAGAGCACATCTAGCCCCAGTACTCAGCCTCGGGGGTGACCAGAGACCCCTCATATGTCAGACACCATGTTACAGGCCGGAGGTAAACAACCTGTGGCTGCGCAGCTGTCAGGGAATGCTGGGACTGGCAGTCCCCCACAGGCAGCAGACAGGGCCGAGGCGCAGATCCCGGGGTGCGGCCGGCAGATGTGGGGGCTACTTGCCTGACACCAGCATGTGTCCACCGTTGTTGGAGAACTCGATGGCATTGACACAACCGAAGTGGCCGAGCAGGTCCTTCTTATACAGGTTTCTGCAGGCCTGCAGCCTCCGCCGCTGTAAGTCCTCCTTCAGCAGCGGGTCCCCGTGTAGGCCCCTCCGGGACAGGAAGCCGACCACCGACCTCATGCCGCAACCCCCGTCCCTTCTCATGGCGGCAGCTCACGGCCCGGGCTCGCCCTGTGATCCGGGACTCGTCATACAGACATGGCAGCTAGGGAAGCACCGAGCTGTTTAGACACAAGTTGCGGGGCCGCTGCGAGCTCCTCCTCCTGCCTCCTCAGCTGATCCTCCGCTTCCTCCCCCTGACTGTCCCCGGGAGCAAACAACGGCCAGGCCGACGGTCACCGTTGTCACCAGCAACGGCGTGTGGCCCGTGCGCACCCCGACATCACCGAATGCTTGTCAGGGTGCCCCCCAACACCTCCTATGTTTGCACCCTAACATTACTGACTGCTTGTTGGGGTGCCCCCCCAACACCACCTCATGCGTGCACCCCGACATTACTGACTGCTTGTTGGGGTGCCCCCCAAACACCGCCTCATATGTGTGCACCCCGACATTACTGACTGCTTGTTGGGGTGCCCCCACAACACCGCCTCATATGTGTGCACCCCGACATTACTGACTGCTTGTTGGGGTGCCCCCACAACACCGCCTCATGCGTGCACCCCGACATTACTGACTGCTTGTTGGGGTGCCCCCACAACACCGCCTCATGCGTGCACCCCGACATTACTGACTGCTTGTTGGGGTGCCCCCACAACACCGCCTCATATGTGTGCACCCCGACATTACTGACTGCTTGTTGGGGTGCCCCCACAACACCGCCTCATGCGTGCACCCCGACATTACTGACTGCTTGTGTTCATCCCAACATTACTAGTACACCCCAAAATTACCAGATATGTGTGTGCACCCTGACATTACTGAGTGCTTATCGGGGTGCACTCCCCAACACCGCCTCATATGTATGCACCCAGACATTACTGTTTACCTGTATGCATCCTAACATGACTGCTTACCTGTGTGAACCCCTACATTACTGAGGGTTTGTGTGCACCCTGACATTACTGCTTATGTGTCACACCAACCTCACCTTGTGTGTATGGACCGCAACATTAAAACTCATGCATGTAAACCTCAATATCACCTTACACCCCAATATTACCTTATATGTCTGCGTACTGCAATATTATCTCGTGTGGGCACCCCAATATCACCTCAAACGTGTACACCAAATATCACCTAACATATGCACACCCCATTTACCTCAAGTATGTGTACACCCCAATATTAACTCATACCTACAGTGTGTGACACATGGGTGCATCCCAAGTTTACCTCACACCTGTGTGTACCCCAATATTACCTCCAATATATTTACACCCCCCAACATTACCTCCATGTTATATCCACCACATTACCTCACACCTAAGTGTGCGACCCTTGCATTCTCTACAATGCGCCACCCCAATACCTGACATCTCCGTCATCACTGTCTATTATGTCCTCACATTCCCAGTAGGGCTCCGCATATCCCACTACTACCTTATTACCTTCACATTAGTGGGCGCATTACCTTCTGATCCCCAAATTGTCTCATATATTACACTGTACCCCACATTACCGCACAGGTTTGATGCAGGGGATCACGATCTGTGTATTCATAGTGTGACATGAGTGGCTCAAAGTCATTTAACCCCTTAAAAACATCACTTATTCAAACCTGTGAAAATTGGCTGTTTGCCCACTTTGATGCCAATTCTGATGCCAATAACCCATTTGGGCCAGGCTGGAGGGACCTGGGTTTGATGCAAGGGATCACTATCTGTGTATTTTTGTTGTGACATGAGTGGCCCAAAGTCATTTAACCCCTTAAAAACATCAGTTACTTATTCAAATCTGTGAAAATTGACTGTGTGCCCACTTTGATGCCAGTTCTGGTGCCAATAACCCATTTGGGCTAGACTGGAGGGACCTGGGTTTGATGCGGGGCTTCACTATCTGTGTATTCTTAGTGTGATATCAGTGGCCCAAAGTCATTTAACCCTTTCATTAATGCCCTTTGGTGCCCACTTTGATGCCCATTTTTGTGTCAGTTTTATAATTTTTGACGCTGATTTTAAGTGTATTCACATCAGGGCACCTCAGTGCATTGGTTTTTTTTTATTATTGTGTTGCTTTTTTTTTTTGTTAAATCTGTAAAAACAGGAGAAGAAAAAATTGCCGAATAAGAAACTGATGAATAAGAAACCAACTTCAGCCCCGAATAAGAAACTGGACGAATAAGAAACCAACTTCAGCCCCGAATAAGAAACTGGACGAATAAGAAACCAACTTCAGCCTCGTATATATTAATATGTTGTGGTGGTGAGTTTCTTCTATGGCTGCGCTCAGGTGAGGGAAGACATTACTCTACTCTATGGAGCAATGGCCTGTCCAGGTTTTGAGCCTGTGTGACAGGAAGGGGTTAAGCAGAACGTCGTTCTGTATAAGAGGATCACGTAGCATGCGTGCTGACGTCAAACCCGGAAGAGGAAGTGTATGAAGCGGTGGAACGCAGGCGGTGTGCAGGTATTTTCCGTGTGCTGTATGGCTGCTTTGTGTTTGGTGCGTGTCCTGGCTGCTGTGGGTGGTTTATCTTTGTGGCAGCCATTATTAATACACATTATAGGAGCCCGTTGGGGAGGGCTTTATTTTACTGTTTAGTGCTGCATAGTCCTCCATGCTGGTTTTGCTTCTTATATACAAACCATAGGCATTTCGTCCAGATCTGTGTCCTGGTATCTTATATCTGGTCCCCTTATGTAGCACTGAAAGCTGCCTATGATCTAAGTACGAACCTATCTCTTTTCCTAGCAAGTGCAGTTTTCCTGAAGCTGATCTGTGGTGGTGGAATAACGAGCACATCCTTAACATGACTGCACACCACCACTTGGTTCTCCAGACTTACAATGTAGCCTTTTTCAAAGGCTTCAGGTATTAATGGGGATAAACTAACATGTTGGTTTTTAGGAGCAGTGCTCATTTATTCCAGGTTGCTGTACAGTTCTGTAATAGTGTGGATATAAACTACATTTTAGATCCATATACCCTGTTTGTGAAAAACCTTAAAAAAACCAAACACAGCAACCTTGTAAATTGTGCAACTTTGGTCCAGTGTTCTGGTTCATGCTTGGACATTCAAGTCTGAGAGGGTGGTTGAGAGTAGCACAAGGAAGACATGTGTTTTGTACTAGTCTCATGGAGTCATGTTTTGCACAAGACCTTAGATCCTATGCACCAAAAGCTGTTTTTACCACTTTGTGTGGCTGAGGTCACCTTATAAATGAGTATTCTATGAAAGAGGATTTGCCCCAATTATAATATTGTTGAGAAAGCACATTGAGCAATTTGTTATGAGGTTATCTGGCTGCTGCTCTTCACATAATTACCACACCTATTGGGGATAACCTAATTTCCCTATCAGTATGTGATTGAAGTGTGGGAGAAAACTGGAGAACCCCCCCAAAAGAAACCTGTGCAAACATGGGGAGAACATACATACTCCTTGCAAATGTTGTTCTTGGTGGGATTTGAAACCTCTGCTGCAGTGCTAACCACTGAGTCGCTATGGTTTTCAAATATCACAGTTCAACAACCATGTGAACATGCTTTAAGCCTCATCTTCCTTTCCCTCACATGTTATTCCTATATGGAGTTTAATGCACAGGAGAGCAGTAGCTGAGACTAGGGGCAGGTGCAGTCACTGTGTATGCTCATCTGATTGAATTAGGTCAATTATGCTAATCACACTGATCAGATTTTGATTAGTGATCTTCTATGGGGGGGGGGGGGCAGCATAGTGGCTAGTATTGTTGCTTTGCAGGACTGGAGTCCTGGGTTCTAATCCAATCAAGGACAACACCTGCAAGAGTTTGTATGTTCTCTCCATGTGGTGATGTCTGTAAAGCGCAGTGGACTAAAGGCCCCGTCTGCTGAGTCACAACTTTTGTGACGTAACAGCGATCTCACCAGCGAGATCGCTGTGTGTGACAGCGATCAGCGAGCGGCCCCTCTGCCGGGATCGCTGCAAGAAACCTCTGGACATTTCTTTGGTCGCTGGTCTCCCGCTGGCCAACACGCATCGCTGTGTGTGACAGCGGGAGACCAGCGATCATGTGTTAAAAAAAAAAAAAATAAAAAAAATAAATTATTCTCACCTTCCGATGTCCCGTTCAGCCATCCTGCCTCTCTCCACGCTCCGGTCCCAGTGATCCTTTGCATGAATGACCGCGAGACTTTGTTATCCCGCGAGACAGTGACATCTCGCGGTCATTCGTGCAAAGGATCACTGGGACCAGAGCGTGGAGAGAGGCGGGATGGCTAAACGGGACGTCGGAAGGTGAGAGTAACTATATTTTTTATTTTGATACTATTTTCTACAGCGATAGCCAGCGATGCCGGGCGCTCGGCATCGCTGTGCTGATCGCTGGTGAAGCTGTCTGTGTGGCCTTTAATGGAGCTATAGAAGTGATATAAATAAAAACATTAGAAAAAAGAGAAGTAGCTGAGACTAGGGGCAGGTGCAGTCACTGTGTAATCTCATCTGATTGAATTAGGTCAATTATGGTAATGGACTTATTGGAGCTATAGAAGTGATAAATAAAAACATTAGAAAAAAAACTCATTCCATGGTTTCCACTGGGTTATTGACTTCCATGGCTGAACGTGATCCAAATATTGGAACTTACTCGGTAACTTTTTTTTTTTTTTCTCCCCACGCTCCATTGGATTGGTCTAAAGACAAAAAAAATGATATGCGCATTGATCCATGTGCAATCCAACAAAAAAATCGGAAATTAAAATACTGTCTGCACCTACACTTAGGGTGACTTAACACCTCTAACTTTCCATGTAGTGACTGGCTATGGTTTTCCTGAACTCTACAGCCTCATTGTCATATACAAGGCTGAGTTGAGTGAGCTGTGTTCTGAACATCGTATTCTGTACATGGACCATGAAAGTTGTGTGAAACCAGCCTGAGCCCCAAAATGAAGATTCATCTCTAATTTCAAGCTGTCAAATATTAAAAGCAAAATGATACATAGTTTGCACAAGTGTCCTCAGGATGTTTTTACTCTTTAACAGGTCTTGCAGCAGAATGCCCAGACATGCAGGTATAACTCTTGGTGTTGCCTCTCTGGTGGGTACTACAGTTGGATGTCTTGTTCTGTGGAAGCTTATTAATCGCCGGAGGCAGCAGCTGGGTACTAATGTTGACCACAAAGACTTGTGTACTGTGTTGGCCGCAGAGATCCATGGATCGGATCAGAACGTGCATCAATCTTTAGAAAAAGAACAATCTGTATTTTCCGTGGAAAAACTTCTGCAGGCTCCAATAAAAATAGTCTCTAAGGCTGAAGAATGGGAGGCGGTGTGGCCTTCATTACAGCGAGATCTTGATGAATACCCAGTACTTGGGGTGGACTGCGAGTGGGTATGTTTTCAGATGTTTGGACTCTCCTAGCCACTCTTGCTAACTTACATTGAAAAGTTTAGAGACTTTCAAGAATAAAATGGTTATCTTCAGTCGCCCAGCACCACGTGAACTTTGACTTGCTTACAAGTACGTTTCTGAAAGTGCCTGCTTTGCCCACTTTATAATGGTCATGTGACTTTTCCCTCACCCCTCTGTAGTAATCTGGCTGCAGTTACTGAGCACATGTTATATAGACACACTAGACCAGCTTTGTAACCGGAGTTGTCATTAGCGACATCCCTTTTCTTGGCATGTCAGTATGCATTTGGAAAGGCACATGTGTAAACTGGAAAGGCACATGTGTAAACTGGAAAAACTGATGATTTGTGGTTGGATCACAACAGAGGGGATACGTGATTGCTGTAAAGTGACCAGAGAAGGCATGTCTCAAATAATAAAGCTAATGTGAAATGCCTATTTCAAGATTGATTTTTGGGGATAAAATTTCTTTAGCCTCTATTTCTCCTTTAACCCATTAATGACAGTCAATACGTCTTTTTACTGACCTGAGATATTAGAGAATATCATCCCCACACAAGTGACAATCCAGCAGCTGTACACTATAGCTGACAACTTGCTGTATCACAAATGATTAGTGTTCGCACCATCCAGATGTTTAACCCCTTAGGGTACCGTTACACATAGCGATGCACCAGCGATTCCGACAACTATATGGATCGTTGGTGCATCGCTAAGTGGTCGCTATTGAGCTGCCACACAGGCAGATCTCACCAGCGACATCGCTGGGGTCGCTACTTGCCTGTCAGACGAGGCGATCCTGACGTCCTCACGCCCGCGTCGCTCGTCGGCGCCACAGGAAGCCCAGCAGGAAGCGCCTGACGATAAATGATCCAGGACCTTCTTGCGCGATCAGCAGGGGAGCCGGTCGGAGCTAAGTATCACATGTAGCGATATCGCTGCTATGTAACGGGGGCTTTAGTTGCTGCTGTCAAGTGACTACATCTAATAAATGGTTAATAGGTTGTGGGGGCTTCTGCTTTAATCTAATGGACACACCGAGATTATGATTGTGTGGTCCTGATGTTTTCTATAGCAGTTCATGGCCAAATAGCAGCCTTAAGGGCTTGTCACACTAAAGCCCCCGTTACACACTGCGATATCGCTAGCAATATCGCTGTAAAGTCACCGATTTTGTGACGTTACAGCGATATTACTAGCGATATCGCTGCATGTGATACTTGCCTCTGACCGGCTCCCCCGCTGGTTATCGCTGATCGCGCGAGAAGCTGCTGGACCATTCCTCGTCAGCTTCCTGCGGCGCTTCCTGCTGTGACGACGAGCGACGCGTGGATGCAGGATCGCCGCGTCTGACAGGTAAGTAGCGATCCCCGTCCCTGGTGAGATCTGCCTGAGTGGCAGCTCGCTAGCGACCACCTAGCGATTCACCAGCGATCCTGACCGCGTCATATCGCTGGTCGGGATCGCTGGTGAGTCGCTAGGTGTAACGGTACCCTAAGCGATATCGCTATAACGTCACTGGTTTTTGTGACATAGCGATACTGCCATGTCTGAGACTTGCCTCCGACCGCTCCTCTGCTGGTTATCGCTGATCGCGCGAGAACCTCCTGGACTGTTTCTCGTCGTCAGCTTCGTGTGGAGAGACGAGCGACGCGTGGACGCGGGAGGACGTCAGGATCGCCTCGTCTGATACGTAAGTAGCGAACCCCGACCCCTGCGGTGTCGCTGGTGAGATCTGCCTGTGTGGTAGCTCACTAGCAACCACTTAGTGATGTACCAGCGATCCTGACCGCGTCATATCGCTGGTCGGGATCGCTGGTACATCGCTAAGTGTGACAGTACCTTTAGAGTCTCCCGGCTCTAGCGGTCAGTTCAGAAGTCAGCGTCATTTAGGAGGTAAACACTTTTTTTCATTCCTGCTATACCACTTTGCATTAATTCCTGAAAATCACCTGAAGGGTTAATAAACTACCTGACAGCAGTTTTCAATATGTCGAGGGGTGCTGTTTTTAAAATGGTATCACATTTGGGGTCTTCCAATATATAGGATCTGGATTAAAGGGATAATCATTCAACTTTCTGAAACTTTTTATAAATGTTTTGTGTTTATCAACCTAAATCTACCATTATCATAAATTATAATGTGCCACGAAAAAACAATCTCAAAATCACTGGGATTTGTTGACGCGTTCCAGAGTTATCACCACATAAAGTGACATTGGTCAGAATTTAAAAAATTGGCTCTGTCACTAAGGGGTTAAAGAATGTCATTTGAATCAACCCTCCAAAGCTGTCTTATGGGCATGTAGGTCATAGAAAGTTGGTAATAAAAGATCACCTTGATATCTGCGATTCGATGTTTTATTCAAGAGAAATTGCCTTTTTTCTGTATGTAAGTGCGCTACTAAGACCTCTGGGCTGGGCCTGGATCTCCCTGATCTCTGCCTGTAAAACTTAATTTAAATGGAAGTGGGAGCTACCAGGGAGACAAGTAATGACTGACTTCTCTCCTCATATCACTGCAGAACTGCCTGATTACCAGAGTAGAGCAGACATAAATGTACACCAGAAAGACCTTAGTCCGCACAGTGAAGAATCCAAGCCTCAGCCCAGCTGCCAAGTCGGTTAAGCCATGTGCATATGTTCAGCGGCTATTGCTCCAGCTTTTGAATCCGGGTGCCTCTCCAGCAAAAACAAGCCACTAAATCCAAATATAGAAGAAAAAGCAGATGGCACTCACCAGTAAAAATCAATATTATAGGCTCACTCTGCAGGTACTGTAGATCAGGAGAAGAGACTGTCAGTCATCACAAGTCTCACACTGATAACATCCCTTTCACTTAAAATAAGCTCTGGAGGCAGATTCTTGGGAGATCTATGTCTGGTCCATGGATCTGAGCAGCTCACTTGAATGCTAAGAAAAACCTAGATTCATAAGACCTCTGATTGCAGATATGAAGTTTATCTTTTTATTCAGGTTCCTATGACCTACATGCTCATATAGACAGCTTAAGAGGGTTTATCCCACGGACAGATTCCTTTTTAAAGGATTATTCCCATCTTCATAAATGGGTGCTGTCAGTGCTTGTAAATACAAGTAATTTACTGCTTATTAAAACCTTCAGCCGTTATTGAGATATTAAAGGTTTTTCATGCCCAGAAACACTATTTACTTGCAGATGTAGGGTTAACTTGAAGGTAAACTGCATTAAAGCGAACCTCTCGGCAGGATTATGCTGAGTAAACTACAGACATTGTCATGTTGCTGCTGTTGTACTGATTAAAATGATACTGGGGGTGAAGAAATCCATCTTGTTGTGTAATCAGTGTTAGAAGTTTGCAGCTAATGAGTTGCCTGTGCTTCGGGATGAGACTGTAGACAGTCTCAGGGTACGTGCACACGCTGTGGATTGATCCGCGCGGATTTAGCAAAGGTTTATCTGTGGATTAGCCTGCAGTTTTCCCCTGCGGTTTATCACCTCTACAATGGAGGAAATGGTAAACCGCAGCAGAATCCGCAGAGAGAATTGACATGTCAATTCTTTCTGTGGATTAGAATCCACAGCAAATCCGCGCGGAAAAATCCACACCGTCTGCACAGCGGTTTCCATTTCCCATAGGATATTATGGTACTGTACAACGCAGCTAATTCTGCTGCGAATCTGCAGCAGAATCCGCAGCGTGTGCACACACCCTTATCTTGCTCTTCTATGCCAGAGAAACCAAGGAAAGACCTGACCAGGCTGCCCTGAAGCCCAAGTGGTCTGTTGCTATGATGAGGAACATGTTTGTACTTTGGGGCTGCCTGGGTCTTTCCTTTTTGTCTTCCCTGGCTTAGAGCAGGAAGACAACTCTGCCTACTATCTCGCCCCGGAGCACTGGCATCTCATTAACGGAAAACATGTAACACTGATTCCACAACAACCTCAAGAATGATTTCATTACCCCAGGTATCATTGGTGCAGCTACACTAATTAAAATCTAACAGTGTCTGTAGGTTACTGTGCACAAATCCAGTTCACTTTAAAATCATGTTGGACAGCCATACGAGAGCAGTGGCTAAAGGGAGGAAATTAACCAGTATCCTCCTGCGGACACTTTCCAGCACCGCCTCTACAGATTATTTGTTTAGCTGTAGTAACTAGCTTTGTCTGCAAACTCTTTACTACATGAGTATGCGGTATTCTTCTTAGCACAAGTTGCTGAATCTAATTGAGATGTATTCTAACTGCACATTGTAATCCTTTATCTCATATATATAATTTTTTTTTTTTTTTTGTTCCAGGTATCTGTAGATGGGAGAGCAAACCCCATCTCCCTGCTACAGATGGCCTCCCACAGTGGCTTCTGTGTACTGGTACGTCTGCCTCGCTTGGTCAGCACTAGCTGCAACATTCCCAACACCTTAGTGGCTCTTCTGGCGTCCAGTAATGTTCTGAAAGTCGGAGTAGGTTGTTGGGATGATGCCTCCAAACTGATGAATGAGTATGGGCTCTCTGTGAAGGGCATTGTTGACATACGCTATCTTGCAATGAGACATAGGTAAGTGTCTATTAAAGTTTTGTATTTGC
Source organism: Dendrobates tinctorius (assembly GCF_039654945.1). Taxonomy (NCBI): domain Eukaryota; kingdom Metazoa; phylum Chordata; class Amphibia; order Anura; family Dendrobatidae; genus Dendrobates; species Dendrobates tinctorius. The sequence goes on along the minus strand of NW_027361853.1, from coordinate 4,282,754 downwards.
CCAACAGTTGTGCAAATTGGGATTAGCCAGTTATTGTAATACTTCTCATACAGTACGTGATGCCACAGTAATTTAGGGGTTGCTTTAAAGTTCTAGACTAAAGGTACTATCACACTAAGCGATATCGCTATAACTTGTGACATTATAGCGATATTGCTGTGTGTGTGATACTTGCCTACGACCCGCTGCTGATCGCGTGAGAATGTCCAGGACTGTTTCTCGTCGTCAGCTTCCTGTGGAGCCGGGCGGGAGGATGCAGGATCACCTACTATGACAGGTATGTAGCGACTCCCGTCCCCAGCGATGTCGCTGGTGAGATCTGCCTGTGTGGCAGCTCACTAGCGACCACTTAGCGATGTACCAGCGATCCTGACCGCGTCATATCGCTGGTACATCACTAGGTGTGACAGTACCTTAACTCAAGTTTAGCTTATTGATTTAAAGTATGTCTTGTTCAGAAACAAGCTATGCAATGTTGTAACACTGTCAAAGGTCTTAAAGGGGGTTGTGCAGACTTGCGATGGATCTGTTAAAGACTGCAGACTTCTGAAGAGTACAGTGGGTGCAACGTGTCAGGATTCTCTGAACAGGCAAGTATGTGATTTGCCTACTTCTAGCCACGTTCCTACTAGATGTGTGCAAAACCAGACATGTCTAGCTGGTGCATGACTGCATGTATGTAAATCATGCTTGCAGTCAAATGACTGCCCTTCATCGCTGAGAATTCAAAAGCCTGCAGTCTCATGGCAACTGCATTCTCATATCAAGCCTATTCAGCACCTCTAAAATATTTAGTCAAGCGATTTTTATATTAATTATTTTATTTATTTATTTTTTCTCAGGAGGGACATTTTTCAAAACAGCCTGAGTCTTAAATCTTTGTCTGAAACGATCCTGTGCTATCCTCTGGACAAATCTTTTCAGCTTCGTTGCAGTAACTGGGACGCTGAAGAATTCACACAGGATCAGGTGTGCATGTACACAGTATGGACTTTCCTTTGCCGCTTGCATAATACATCTATCAACTTTGTTTTTGAAGTGACTGTCACCAGGTTTGCCATCTAACCTAAGGGCACCATAACAGTCAGACTGATTCCGTAGATGTCACTTGCTGGACTGTGTAGGCTACCTTTGATTTCCGGCTGCTAAAACTGATTTTGTCATTAGAGGACTAGTAAACTTGCTGCCGTATAGTGATCCATATTCGTGAGATCAGTATAACCCCACCACTGATGAGCCACTTTCTGCCTATGTACAGTGTACACAGAAAGATGCCAATCAGGTGAGGTTGGAGTTATATAGAGCTCAACATTCAGTGCATTGCTAGATCTGCAGCAGGCCAGTGATTTTATGAAAATGAAGGTAAGCAGCACAATAACATTGCTGTAATCGAGGCCGCTTCCTTTTACTTTGTTGCTCTGATGGGGTTACAAAAACATGGGGACAGATTTCCTTAAAGCTTTCAACGCAAAGTCTGGGTGAGACCTTCAGCGTCTTAACACTACAGCTGAGTTAGTTGGCTTGCTTCCTCACAATCATAAATTACATTTTCTTTTTTTTTTTTTTTTTTTTTTTTAAGGTGTTTTATGCTGCCAGAGATGCCCAGGTTTCTGTTGCGCTTTTCCTACAGCTACTTGGCTTCTTCTCTTCTGATTCTCCGACCCCATGGGATTTCATTCTGAGCAAATGCCAAGGGCTGGTTGATGTTCCGTTTAAAGGAAAAGGTGTAAATGGAGATATAAACATTATTCCCAGACAGAAGAAGGAAGGTCTTCAAGAACAGTCCAGCACAAATTCCCAGGGTGATCCCCGCAAAAATAAGAAGAAACCTCTGGGAGTGGGATATTCTGTGAGGTATTTAAGTTTGACTTTCACAGAAGTACTTGATAAGCTGTTTTACATGGGGTAGTATAGGGTTAAAAAAAAAAAACATTGCTTGTCTAAATTAGGGGGTCACCTCTCCAACCACATAATGTCCATTCCTAGATGCAGACCAGCTCTGTACTCCTGTTCCTTACTCTGTAAGAAGGGGTACTGCTACTGCCATCTGATTACTAGTGCATGTGCTCAGTTGTGCTGCACGAGAGGCCTCAACTCATGTGGGGTAAAGCTTAAAAGCTCTTGCTCACGAACATCCACTAAAGCCCAGCTACATATCCGTATGTTGGTTTGGTGTTCCTGACGCCTAGCATCCCTCTTATTAAAGAGATTTTCCCATCTCCCCAAAGTGAAGACCTTGTGACCAGGCAGGGACAGCAGACCAGTGAATGATCCAAAAGACCTTTATTGGAACAGGAAGAATTTTCCACCAAACATAGATATGATTCCTTAGTCTGCAATGTGGCTGCAACAAAAGGAATAAACCCAGTGGTGCTAGTTGGTAATCCAATGCCAATCAAAATGCAACAACAGTCCTCAGACTAGTTTCTCAAATCCAGAAGGGTGGGCAAGACATCACAATCCTACGTGGCCAATGATTTCCCCAGTCTTTAAAAGTCTATATATAGCAAATACTGGGCACACTCGTGAATTGCGGATGTGAAAAATTATATTAAAATAGTTCTTTGTGTTGTTGTAGGGAACAGAGTGCCTGTCGGTTCAAAGCGGAGAGGTTTGAGGGGTAGTGTAATAGGCCCCTATCCGTGTCATGCTGTAATTTTGGCAATTTGGTATCAAATTGAATAAGTCTCTGCCGCATGAGAGCCCAGGGGTGGCCTATAGGTACTATTATTGTGTAGCCCAAGGCTTCTCGCAGATAGATATGTATCTGGTGGAGATGTGGACAACATGGTACTTTCAGTGGTATTTGCAAAATGTACTTTAAGACGTAGTAGTCTATAGAAGCATTGGAGGTTCATACCGAGGTTAAAGGTATTATTTTTATAGCTGGGGCAGAACGACAGGCCCTTTTGGAAGACCTGGTGTTCTGCCACGCCCAAAGATTTGGACGACATATTGACTACAAGCAAGGTCCCACTGAAACTTGGCTCTCTTGCATTGTTCAATGTCCCAGTGATGTTGGGTAATCTTCTCTATCTTGGTTTTGAGGGAGATGAACTCCTCAGCGGGAGTGGTTGTGGATAGTTGGTTCTCTATAGTCTTTACTCTTTCTTGGCTAATGGAGATGTTCTTGTGAAGATTCTCTAGTGTGAGGACTATAAGATCGAAAGAGCATTTAAGAATTAACTCAAACTTTGAGCAAAAATCCACAGAGTCACTAAAGTGTGGGGCTTAATGAGACCCAGTGGTATTCAACTAGCTTTGAGATACTCCGTCAGTGTAGCCCCATGCCGTTCTAAGCTCGTAAGGTGACGGAGTTCTCTCTCCCAGTCCCGTCCTCCAGATTCACTGGGGGGATATTTAAAAAGTCACTGGGGACTTTAGATAAGGCAGTAATGTTGGATGCCTCTTCAGGATTGTATGAGAAGGTGAGAGAGGTCATGGCTTCACATCTGCAATTCACGAGTGTGCCCAGTATTTGCTATATATACTTAAGGTTTGGGAACCTACTGCACGGCACCTCCTCCACTGGCTGTGCTAACATCTAGCCATACGTTTAATAGTCTATACACTGGCACCAGGACGTGGCCACATCAGCAGATCCTTGCCCTTCACAAGACGTGGCACCATCTGCCAGACCCCAAATGTGAGGGGGGGGGGGGGTTTATGCTTTCAGCTGCAGTTTTCAAAGCCTGAGACTTCAGAAATCACATGCACACAGCTTGGGAGTTTGTCAGGATTTTGTGGCTTGCTTGGGTTTTTTTCCTCATAATTAAGCATGATGCGTGTTTTTGGGAAACGCAGGCTGCATTTTTGTGCCAACCTGATTCTATAAAACCTTTTTTTTCTTTTAAATAACAGTTTAATTTGTCCCTGCAGGAAGTCACCGCTGTATGACAACTGTTTCCTGCATGCTCCTGATGGGCAGCCCCTGTGTACTTGTGATAGGAAGAAAGCCCAGTGGTATCTTGACAAGGGCATTGGAGGTCTGTGTGCCTCGAGTGTGTGAAAAATGTATTGCTGCACCTTGCCTTTGCTTCCTAATATTGTTTTATGTTCCTAGACTTGATCAGCAGTGACCCGTTTGTGGTGAGACTACGCTTTGAACCTTCTGGTCGTCCGGAGTCAAGTGTGGACTACTACCTAACTGTGAAGGAAAATATTTGTGTCGTTTGCGGGAAAAAGGAGTCCTATATACGGTAGGTATTTGTGATTGGTCTCCTCGGTTTCATGCTCACTTCCTGGCATTTGCTTGTTTCATGAATTTGGATGTCCTGTTTCTTTGTGCCTTATACTGAACAGTCAGTGTGACTTGCGTCTATGACCCTGATTCATCACTTCTCACACCAGTCTTGAAAATGAGGTGGCATGCTGGAGGGAAGATGCTCCTGATTTATTGATGGACACAAGCCTCTTAATGAATCAAAAGCATCCGACAAGTGATGTGCACCTCACTGTATACCTTGCTCCAGGCAGGAGTAGTGGTGTAAGGATTGCCACCACTTGTCATGAATTTGACATGCAGAGGTTGTCTCGCCCCACTTCCACCCACTTTGTGAGCATGGTGAGTCACATAACTTCAGCAGTGTTGTGCCAAAACTTGTGACTTTTCAAAGCTTCTTACACCAGAGTTTGGAGGTGTAAAAGCTTGAGTCTACTCAGTGTGTGTATATACCGCAGTGCTATTAGTATTTAACACACAAAATGCAAATGGAACCATGGAAGTACTGCCTTTTCTTTTGTTTTTTGTTTTTTTAACCCAGCTGTAGATGTTTGTATCTCTAAATCTGAACCTCACTCTAATTTCCTCTGTGTAGGAAGAATATTGTACCTCACGAGTACAGACGCCACTTTCCTATTCAGATGAAGGACCATAATTCTCATGATGTCTTGCTGCTCTGCACAGCTTGCCATGCTGTGTCCAACTATCATGACAACAACTTAAAACAACAATTGGCCATCGAGTTCTCTGCACCAATTGGCTGTGAAGAGGGGGTGCGCATGTTGGAGGATCCTGTAAGGCGGCAGGTGCGTTCGGCAGCAAGAGCAATTCTCCATGCAACTAGCCTACCAGAGAACCGCAGACAACAGCTGCTGGCTGAGATCAGAGCGTTTTACTTAATCAATATAGTTACTGAGGAGACCTTGCGGGAAGCTGCAAACCTGGAGACCAGGTAAGAACCATAATAAGTTGTTTGACAAGTCAGGCGAGGCCCTTATTCAGACACTTGTGTGGGGGGTTTATTTTTTGATCTTCTAGCTGTGTGCATGTATCACGCATGCCTTTATGGTAAATCATCATGGTTCTTTTGCTATTGGCTAGTCCCCTCTTTAAAGACCTGTTTCTCCCTGCCATAACCACTTGTCTGCAGGGTAGCACTGAGTCTTTAGTTACTCTTCCAAATAAATGTGACATCTGTCACTTCAACCTTCAGTTTTCTGACTTTGAGATCTGTAAAGAGGCTGGAGAAGAAAATCCATACTGCTATAATGTATGTAAAATTGTAGATTGAGATTCTGTCTCGGATTAGGTTGATGTTCAGACATGTTTTTGTTTATCTATTTTTTTTTTTTTTTTTTAAATGTAGACCAAAAATCCCTTTTAACTATGGGATAAGTCCTTGTACCTAATGTAAACTGGATATTATGCATCCTTCTTCTGAATCAGGCTTCAACCATACTTCTTTTTAAAGCAATTTACGTTCCCCCTTGCCACTCTAGCCTAAGTCTTACTATCTACTGGGCTATGGGGTGAAATATTGGTCAATGCAAAAACCTGAACGGTCTCTAAATTGAACCATGGTTGTCTATTTATAGCAGTTAAAATACTCTAGTTTTCTGACTTAAATGTACTTTTTAACAAACTATTGTTAAAGTGTGTGCATTTTAGTCCAGAATCAACTTCCTGTGATGGAGAACACTTACACCACATCCTTCCCGATCACTGAGAGAACAGATCCCCTCCTGCCTCACGCTGATCTTTGTGACCATTGCACAGCAGGAAATGAAGTTACTGGGAATGAACTGAGGCTGAAAGACCTTTTCCTCTGGTTAATTCAAGGACCTTTCAAGTAGTGTTCCTGTTCACATAACCTTAAAGGTCCTTGAGTTAATATTAGTGGAAAGTCCTTAAGCTCCTTATTCTACCCTAGTACATTAAAATTGGTGATGATGACCCCCTCCGCTTTACACTGTCACAGAAGTTTAATTGTTTTTCCTTTTTTGTGGTCTAAACCAGGTGTGTGCTATGGTAAGATGAATCTTATAGCCAAAGTCTTTCTACCCTTATTAACTTCTGTCAAATTCCATTCTTAGAATCTTCAATGAGACCTATACACCACATGGACTGAAAGTGGTGCAGTGCTTTGCAAGGGGCGGCCTGACATCTCTAATGGGATTGGAGAGACGCTGGCGTCAACACTTCCTGGACAGGATGACACCCAAATTTCTTCCAAAGCAGTGGTCTGTTGATCATAATCATAGTAAACTGATCAAGAAGTACGGTGTAGATCTGCCGGTTCAGCTCGGATAAAAAGCCTACTCTCTGGACAGTTTGTTGTAAAGGCTGTCTGACACTAACGCAGGGAATGGTCCAGTCTAATGTGCTGAAACAATAGCTACACTCTACAATGCTACAAGTGACTTGTCGTTAACATTTCCATAGTTTTGAAACTGTGAATCCCGCTTTTGCTGGGTAAATTTATTTTTAAAAAAAATTGGAAAAAAAGCCTTGTTTGGCTCTAAGCATGAAAAAAAAAAAAAAAATACTGAAGCAAAAAACTAGGAAAAAACACTTTTTACCTTAGTGCTGGCATCCAGCTAGTATATGGAGTGGTGTGCTAATCTTGCTCTCTAAAGAAAACTAATCCTATTAATTGTTTGGTGTATCAGCTGACTATTTTATGCAGTGTGTGTATATATACTTTCTGGCTTCTGATTTTCTTGGACTGACTATGTTAGTTGACCATGTTTTAAAACTGGTGCAGTGAACAAACACTGATACTTCTTTGTCAACCTGCCACGTTTTATTTTGTGACTTGGATAGTAAGTGAAAATCTGGCTGCATTATGTGATATTGAATGTTGGATCTGCACTAGAATTAAATCCATGAAGCCATCTAGATTCTATAGGCTTTGTGCCCCCTTATGCTTTGGCTCGTATAATGGCCGATGCAGTCATTTTAATGACTTTTTGATCCCGGGCACTTCCGTTCTATGTTGGCTGAGGACATCATGCTTTTAATTGTGATGCCTTATTTATTTTTCTCTGGTTTAGTTTCTCTTTAAGGCTGATATTTATGTTCTTTACTCTTGAGTGCCATACTATTTGGCAATTAACAGGGTTTCCTGTTTTATGTGCATTAATTTCCTTATTTATGTTTTAATTCTCCCATGTGACTTATTTATTACTAGTGTGGAGAAATCTGATTTTTCTTAAAGCCATGCAATGGAAGAGCATAAGTATTTAACATGGCTGCTTGTCCAATCATTGTTTGTTTTTCTTTCTGGGTTTTTTTTTTCTTGTATTAATAATCCATTTAGCTGGAGCCATGGGACTAGGAGCTTGGTGGCAGCCACTTCTCCTGAATGCTGTGGACTCCACTCTGCTTTCATGTAAAAGGAAGGACTAGAGTGCTTGGTTATCACTGCAGTTGGTAAGCAGTGATTTTTATCAGTACTACCAGAGCGATGATGCCTCTCCTCTAGTCCAATGTGACTTGCATAGGGCTGCATAAATCTGGTGCCAGAACCCCA